>NC_058059.1:24984041-25331541 GCF_020085105.1 Siniperca chuatsi | reverse complement strand
GAGTCTTCAAAGGGTCCCTGTTCTGTGGAAGACATCTTGCCTCGTTTCTGTGCCGGAGACGCCGCGTCCCAGGGGCTCCAAGGACTACAGACCGGTGGCACTGACCTCCCACATAATGAAGACCCTGGAGAGACTGGTGCTGGAACAGCTGCGGCCCATGGTCAGACCCCTCCTGGACCCCCTCCAGTTCACCTACCAGCCCCAGCTGGGAGTAGAGGATGCCATCATCTTCCTGCTGAACTGCATCTACACCCACCTGGACAAGCCGGCAAGCACGGTGAGGATCGTGTTTTTTGACTTCTCCAGTGCTTTCTACACCATCCGGTCAGCACTGCTGGGTGAAAAGCTGGCAACAATGCAGATGGATGTCCCCCCTCGTGTCCTGGATTGTTAACTACCTGACTGGCAGACCACAGCATGTGCATCTGCAGCACTGTGTGTTGGACAGCGTGGTCAGCAACACTGGGGCCCCTCAGGGGACTGTCCTCTCTCCCTTCCACTTCACCATATACACCACAGACTTCAGCTACCACACAGAGTCCTGCCACCTTCAGAAGTGATGAGACTGAGTACAGGGCTGTGGTGGGGAACTTTGTCTCATGGTGTGAGCAGAACCATCTGCAGCTCAATGCGACAAAGTCAATGGAGCTGGTTGTAAATCTACGAAGGGCCAAGACATCAATGACCCCGGTTTCCATCCAGGGGGTCAGTGTGGACATTGTTGAGGACTACAAATACCTGTGAGTACACATGGACAATAAACTGGACTGGACTAAGAACACTCAAGCTCTTTACAGGAAGGGCCAGAACTGGCTCTATTTTCTAAGGAGGCTGAGGCCTGTGGTGGCCAGTGCTATCCAGTATGCTGTTGCATCCTGGGGCAGCAGGTTGAGGGTAGCGGACGCTAACAGGCTCAACAAAGTGAGCCGTAAGGCCAGTGACATTGTGGGGGTGGAGCTGGACTCTGTCGCCGGTGTCAGAGAGGAGGATGCTGTCCAAACTACATGCCATCTTGGACAGTGTCTCACAATGTCAAACAAAGGAGTATCTTCAGCGAAAGACTAATCCCCCAAAAATGCACCACAGGAAGTCATTCCTCCCTGTGGCCATCAAACTCTTTAACTCCTCCCTCTAAGTGTCAGTCTATATGACCCTAAGTCACTAAACTGGACACAGGATCATTAACATCACTGCAATACTTAATAATACAATAAATATTGTGCAATATTCTCTGTTTAATATTCCTCTGTAATATACTCTGTTTTCAGTTAAATATTCCCTGTTTATTGATATTTATAAATACTTATATTACTGCTGTGCAATATCCACCGTCTAATAATCTGGTTAATCTGCTACACTTAACTTGACAGTACTTATTATTACACTATTACTTATATTATTACATTGTATTATATTGTACTATACTTAACCTGTAAATCCACTTTTGCACTTAACACTTATTTTAGCTTTTATACTTTATATCCACTTTTGTACTTAATTTATCTAAGCTGTATTATAGTGTATTATATTTTGATTTGCACATCTCTTATTTCTTACTAGAAATAATTTTCTCATTGTGGACATATTATTATTTCTATTCTATTCTATTAGTACTCCTGTGCGCATTGACGTGATAGTGAGCAGCTGTAACGAAAGAGTTTCCTCTCAGGGATCAATAAGTATTTCTGATTTTCTGACTGATTCTGTTAACATTGTAGGGGGGCTCGATCATTTTGACCATATGCTATATTCTGTATTCTCTGCGACCGAGTATGGTATTGGGCACGGCGTGACAGCTGTGGGGAGAAGGACTTGCCTTCCAGTCCGTTTTTGTCTCGTTCTGCTAATCAACACATTTGGGTGATGCCGTTGTAAATGACATGTTTATCCACAGACATACCTGACTTCATATGAACAATGAAGTACCAATATCTTCTCTAATGTCAGATTTGTGTTGTACTAAACTTATATATGTACATAACTTGTATGAAGGTCTAGAACACTTGAGTATTTCGTTCGTACCTAAGACAGATTTTGAAATAAATTGGTGACACGGGTACATAGCACTTCAAATCTGTTTGTTTGAGTGGTTCCTGCATGAGGCCCAAATGTTTTAAATCTCTTTTGAAAAGCCTGTAAAAATGAACATGTGCTATAGAGTGCCAAGTATGGAATAGATACAGTCTTGCAACACGCTACTTTGGCTGAGACTACCAAACAATTTGAAAACACAAGCTAATTGAAAAAAACATGTTCACTCATTTAACAATACAAATGTGCAAATGCAGAAAAGACAATATAAATACAGAAATGCTGCAATATACAAACAACACAATGGAATTGAGCTATGCCTGTGTTTCTTTGTAAATCTTGATTTATACTTCCTGTACATTTTCAAAAATAAAAACAGTCTTTACAAATTGACAGGAGTAATGCGCTTTAAAACAATTGCACAATTAAAACCTTTATGTATTTACCTAACAACCAAATATTAAATTGACAAAATGCAAACATGCATTCTTTACAATATCTAAAGTGATAACTGTTCACAAAATTGGAAAAATTGTGGCAGACCCTTAAATTCAGTCAATACGACAACAAAATGTACCGTACAACCTGTTTTTAGATAAGACTTTCTGAAGATAAAAACTTTGAATGAAGCAAGACAGACAGATATAATGAACATCTATATGGAATTGTCACATTTAAATAAAAAAACTGAAATCAATAACAACAAAATAATCACCCAGACACAGTATGTGCATAAGATCTACCACTTTGTGTTGTGGTTGTTGACCTTCCACCATTAAAATAAGGCTCAACTTGCCTGTGAGTTTGCCAGACAACCAGCAGAGAATTGTAAGTTACTTCTCCTGAACTATTGCTTTAAGGAAATTATTCAATTGCAAGACCACTTTCTCTAAAAAATCTTTATATATTTTCAAATATTTTTAGATGTCTATCTTACATATAACTGTTGTTTCAATGGCATTTTGAAGATTTTATTTCAACATGTAGCAGGAGAGAGAAGATGTAACATATGTAACATATGTTACATCTTCTCTCTCCCGTAGTTTTGTGCTTTCTCGTCTCTCTCCTTCTGTCGCTTTCAGCAGGTATTTCTGCCTCCAGAGCTGAGTCTGGATCTGTGATTGTGGGCCACCTGATGCCCCTGCCTTCCAGCTCAACAACTGCTACTACAATTGTTATTATTAGTCTTATTACTATAATTATCATTATTATTCCTATCACTATCATTCCTATTATTATTACTTTATTAATATTACCACTACCATTACATTATTACTATTTTAAAAGTCTAGGTGGAATTTGTGATTCCCCCTCCCCCACCCCCCTGCAGTTAAGATCACTGGTCTTGATGAAGGTTACTGTCTGACCAACAGAGAAAGTTGTGCTTTTTAGATGAAATGTAATTTACTGACAAACATCACTAGCTAAATGTGTTTTGTAAAACAGAAGTTGGTCTTTGTGTTCTGGAGTGAGGGAGGAAAAGAAGGGGAAAAAAGAAAGCAGAGTTCTCTGCTGTGCTTTTATTAATGTTTTGATTTCAGTGGTGGAAAACACCCTCTCTGCTGCAACGCAACTACCAGGGAACGCCATCGTCATCCACAACTCTCTACAGGAGCAGGGCTTTTGACATGAAACAGACCATTTTGTGTTTCATAGTTATTTTCTTCACCGGACCAGAGTTGCCTTAAGTTTTGTAAAGAGTCGCAGTGTGTGATGGTTAGCTAGCTCGTTTACTAGTGCTGGAGTTTGGTGCTACACTTTGCTAATGTCAGTCTCTGGATGATGGTGTAAGAAGTTTTAACAAAATATTTCACTTTTGTGTTTCAGAGTTACTTATTAAGTTATTACATCTGAAATACGCCCAAGCGCTTGATGTCTTTGAAGATGAACTACAAAATAACTATAGTGTATGCCAACATAATGTTATTAATGATGCAATAAAATAGATTTTTCAATTCTGCAAATTGATTCAGAATCGTAGAAAAATTTGTGATTCTTATGTGAATCGATTTTCTTCCCCCACCCTAGGTAAAACTAGAATATCATCTGAAGTCCTTGTTGATCAGGCTGGTAAATCCTGCATTAGAATAGGATAGGGGAATTTACATGATTTGAGGCTTTCTGTTGGTGCTATGTTTCTTTAGCTAATGTACAATGTAAAAGACCATCTACCTTCTTAACGGCTCCCTGGCCGATCAGCTTCAGCTTGCGCACTTCAGCATTTATCTGTGAACACTGGAGCCAGGGGGTGCAGTTTTTCATGGTCGCCATTTTAAAATGTCGAGGCACACAGCTTACACGGGAGGACACCAGCTGTTCATCAGTCTGATACACAGAGTCCAGGTACAGGTAGATCAAGGCATTGCTAAGGAGCAAAGCAGCAAGGCACACCACCACCACTGGAACACTGTGGGAGATAGTTCTGCTACTGTTCCGACCCATGGTGCTCTGCATCTGAAATAGAAACCAAGATGGGAGAGGAAAATATAAGTATACTAACTACAGCTCAAAACATTAAAGAGTAACTTACCTTAACAGTGCTCAGACACGTGCTCTGTTGTACATGTAACCACACCAAACAATGATGTCCCAGAGTCCTGGAGTACACCTGTACATCACTGCAATAATGTGAGAAGTTAAACCACTGGAAGTCAGCAAAAGCAGGATTTTCAGGGGATATTAAGTTACTCTTTAATAAGTCATTAATGTGTCAATATTGAGAATATGATCTTTAAAAAGATTTTGAAATGAAATACAGTATATTTATCAACGATTTTCAGCTGGTAAATTTACCAAAGAATTTCAACACAAAATATGATGCATGGTTTGATACAATTGGTTATGCCTGCAGTGACAGGTTGTCCTATTAAGAGCATTTTTATAATATGACAGATTTCCATTCAGTGGATATATGTGTCATATATAACACAATATAGTGTTGTGTCTTTAAAAGAACAACTTAGCAGCAGCTAAAATATTGTTTTTGTAATGTCTTTTGTATTTGTTTGACAGTTGGGACAGACGCAAATCAAATTTCTGAAAGGACAGTAAATAAAACTAACTGGGGAGAAAAGAGCCAGAGTTTTAACTTCTCCCTCAAGGTCTCTTTTTTCATTCTTCATACATCTATTTCTGGCACTTTTCAAGTGCACAACCAAGTGGAACACTATGAATGTTTTCCAGGAGAAACTGTCTGAAAATGTGCACCATTATCCCCATATTTAAACGATATCGCATCTCTCCCCTCTCTACGACAACCAGCTTTTCAACCTATTTTCCAGAGTGGCTGTTCGGACAAGATGTCATACAAATTAGTTCTTTTCGAGCATAACCCGGCCATTAGTGTCACCAGTACATGGTGATCACTGTTGGGTGTGGTTACAGATGCAACAGAGCACACTTCTGATCATAGACATCAGTGGGGTTGGCAGACTTGAAACATTCAACCACAAACAGGAGTGAAACACTGCTTTTCAGCTTGATGTTAAGTTCCTCATTAATGTCAGCATCAGATATTTTATAATATTGCATAAGAAACTTGGAACTCAAGCCCAATCGGGTGGAAACCCCCCAATTCTGGCAACACTGCCTCCAGGGCCCGTTCTTGGATCAAAATATTCTACAACACGCCAAGGGCAGCAATCATGACTAACAAGCTAATCTCACACAACTTCACACTCCACAGAGGCACCAGACCAGGATGTCCACTCTCACCTTCACTATCTGCACTCGTTATCAAACCACAACAGATATCAACGGAACCTCAGCTCTACAAAAAAACCCAACTTGAACAGTTAAATAAAATATAATCAACAATTCTCAGATCTATTCTGCTGCCAGTGAGCTAATGCCACAACACAAAAGGAAAGAAAAAAATGTATTAAAGCTGCAAGCAGTGTTGAACGGGCCCTTGCCTCGACACGTGCCTCGGGCCTAACACTGCTCTGATTCTTCAAGACCATCGGGCACTGTGCGAACGAGTTAAATATCACTTCTTGTGTCCACTATGTGGCGCTAGAGAACATGAACTAATCATACACGGTGTTGTTGTGTATCAAGTGCAGATCACACAATAAAACTCCAAATTAGCCTTTAAATGTCCTCAGCCCAGGACTCTTATCAAGCATGTGAAATTTGGAAAAGATCTGATGATGTGGAGCTGAGGTAGCACTGTTACTAATTTTGGAACAAGGTAGCACTGTTACTAATTCTGGAACAAGTCCTACCTTGTTCCAACACTGCTTGCAGCTTAAATTAATTTTTTCTTTCCCTTGTGTTGTGGCAATAGCTCACTAGCAGCAGAATAGATCTGAGAATTGTTTTATATATTTTATATAACTGTTCAAGTTGGGTTTTTTGTAGAGCTGAGGTTCTGTTGATATCTGTCATGTTAGGAGATCCAACCATTGTGAGATGTTGATTTGTTTCTTACTTTTCCAGTTTAGTAGTATTATTTTCTTGGCAATAGTTAGGGCCACAAGATCACCAAGTATGCATATGGAAGGGGATAATGGAATGCTACAGTCAAGGAATAGGGATAGTTTGGTGATTACTTCTTCCCAGAATTGTTGTACAATAAAACTCTATATTAGCCTTTAAATGTCCTCAGCCCGGGACTCTTATCAAGCATGTGAAATTTGGAAAAGATCTGATGATGTGGAGCTGAGGTAGCACTGTTACTAATTTTGGAACCAGGTAGGACTATTACTAATTTTGGAACCCAGAATTTGCTGCATTGCAACTGCAACACCGCTTGAGAAAACATAAAAAGCTTTGCAATTTAGCATCACAACAGTCTTTATATTACACTGCCCAAATTTGAAGTTGATCAGATTAATTCTCTAGGAGCAGTTCAATATAAATAATAATAATAATAATAATAATAATAATAATAATAATAATCACTCAAATTCGCCAAACTTTGCTGAATCGCCACGGCAACGCCATCTGAGGCAACCTAAAAAGCTTTGCAATTAAGCGTCGCAAAGGTCTTTAGATTGCACTGCCCAAATTTGATGTCTATTCCATTAATTCTCTTGGAGTTTGTTAAAGTACGGAGCCTGTAAATGGTGAAAAATGGCACGTTAAATTCAAAATGGCTGATTTCCTGTTGGGTTTAGGGTATGAAACCGAAATATGTTCTTTATGATGAGAGCTGAAAACCAAAACAATGACTGGAATTGTGTTTGTTGAGCATTTCTATCTCACATCTGTGGCTAAAGCTCTGGAAAAGGATGTAGTCAAAGTTAAGTTTACAAAGTACTTGAATAACAAGTGTATACTTTTCATGCAGTGAGTCAAGAACAACAAAATGCTGTTCTGAAAATGAATACACCGAATGGTAAAAAAGTAAAAACCAATGAACCTGGCTCAGTTGCTAGATACAGGGGAGTCAAAGTGCTTGATGCTAAACGTATTACTACTAAAATAAATGGAGAAAGAGCAGAAACCATCGACTTTGAAAACAACCTCCCAAGAAAAGTTATGCTAGGCTTCTTCAGCTATGTAGTAAGAGTTCATTCCTTCGGCATTAAGATGCTTTAAATGTCAAAGAATGGGTCATACTGCCAGCCAGTGCAAAGGAAAAGAAAGATGTGCAAGATGTGGAGGTAATCATGCATTTGGAAAGTGTGCCGGTTAAATGTTGCAATTGTGAAGGATATCACAGTGCAGCTTATGAATAACCCAGGAAAAACAGTAATGATCCTCCAAGTTCAGAAAACAGACGAACATGTCAGAGACGACACAACTGCAGGGTAAAGGAGGGAACCATATTAGTGGATAAAGTCAACTTTGTTGCATTCGTATGTAAAGTGGTTTACATCGGATTAGAACAAAAATGACAGGAATGAGAGAATGTAAACAATTGTGGAAGCAGCAAAAGAGTACCTTGGGATGTCAAGTACAGAATGTAAAACAAATTGATGAACCCTTTCATATCTGATGTGTCTAGTGATTAAACTAGTAGTCTTTCATTGGAATAGCAGAAGTTAAATAGCAAATTGACAGGAATTTAAAAAGGTCATAAATGATTTAAAGGACAACCCAGATATAATATGCATTCAAGAAACATGGCTGAGGCCACATCGAGATTTTGTATTGGCAGGATACAATTCAGTCAGACACGATAGAGCAAATAAACAAGGGGGTTGATGTCTCACTTTCATTAAAGATAATTTAACATACAGAAGAATAAATCCTTTAAGTGGACATGAATGCACAGTTATTGAGGTAAAGAGAACACAAGGCTCAAACAAAATAATTAATTATTACAATCCATGTCATACTTTAACAGTAGCAGTGTTTGAGGAAATACCGGGAGAGGAAAGTCAAAACGAAGTTTGGTGCGGTGATTTCAATGCACACAATAGTTTATGGGGAAGTGATCATACTGACTATGATGAAGAAATGCTAGATACCAGAAACAGGTTATCAGTATACACAGCAGTAATCATCAGTCTTCAGTGGGTAGAGGAGGTTAAACAAATTAAAGTAGTGATATGTTCATATTCTGCTGCTGCAATACAAAGTATACAATCAGGAGAAACAGTCAGAGAGGATCTTTTGGTTGAAGTTTATATGGTCTTATTAAAACTACAGTAAGTAGGTATAGATGTTAATTTCTGCTGGATACCAGCACATGTTGAAATAGAAGGAAATGAGATTGCAGGTAGCCTTGGTAAAAATGCTTGAACAAAAATGATAACGACATTTTGGAAATTTGTTTTGGGACATCAGAAGCAAAATGTCTAACTTACCAGAGAATAATGACATCTTGGCAGGAAGTCTGGAATAACGACATTAAGGGTAGAGAATACTATAAAATCCAAAAATCGGTCAGTCAGAAATACTCAAAGTAAATGTAAGAAAGAAGATGTTCTCTTTTCTAGGTTAAGATTAGGACATACAGGACTCAATGCTACCTTGTATACCATGAAAAAGTCAGTGTCAGATAAATGTGAGACTTGTAATTGCAAGGAAACTGTTGAACATGTACTGATGGGATGTAGGAAGTTCAGTGTAGAAAGAGAAAGAGTGAAGGGCACTCTGCCATAGAGATGGGCAGGGAGTAGAGCATCAAAGGTCTGTTAGAGACTGGGCATAAACAGTTAAAAGGTTCAAAGGGCTTTATTCAAATATGTAAAAGAAACCGGTTTAATATCTATGATATAAATTCTTTATAATTGTTTTTATTACTCATTTTACTCGTTGTTTTTTAGATTTTGGTTTAAGTCATGTTACACACTCCGTGCACCTTTAATGTCGGTTTGTAGCCGGCCAGTAAAATCAAAGAAGAACAAGAACAACAACAACAAGCTCTCTTCCTGTTTTTGACATATTCCATAACAACAAACAACGTTCAAAACGCAACTGAGTACGTGACAGGTACAAAGAGGCATTCACGAGGACAGCTACGTATTCTCTTCCTGTTTTCAACAGCTGTCATAACTACGACAACCATACACGCATTCGGCTGAAAGCCGCCATTTAACAGGGTCCCTCATTAAACCGAAACACCAACAGCCGCGAAACGGGCTGCAATGGCTTTGGGAAATTGCGCGGTCAAAAGTACGTTCACTAAACGTGCTTATTTTGCCACTGAAAGGCTCAAATTGTAATTCTAAGTGTCCGACGCCGTTATGGAAAGGATCCCTACAGAGATAGACCTTTTTGTTAAATAGTAAGATGACTTACTGACACACGTTTCCACAGTCGTCTTCCTGCAACAACTCACCTCACCAACCTCGAGATTTCAGAGCGAGACTTTTCCTTGAGCGAGACTTCTGTTTCTGGTTAAACAAAAAGGATCTTACTCTTTAACAAAAAGATCTATCTCTGTAGTGATCCTTTCCGTAATGTTGTGGCAAACTTTTAGTGGACGTACTTTTGACGGGCGCAATCGAGTTCAACCAAAGATACTCTATAACAGTGAAGTTCCGGAAGTGAAAATCCCATTCATATTCTGAATAGAGAATTTTGATTATTAGCTATAATGTCGTAACTGTACAAGGTAGAATTACCACGAACTATGATATTTTGAAACGATGGTATATGGTCCTGTAGAAGCCACAAGTCTGTATGAAATCAACCTTGTTTTAAGAAAAACACGTTTTATTCGCGATTTCACGGAGAAGTACTACACTACCCACAATCCTAAAGTGTTACAGAAACATCTCTGATTGGTGGAGCTAGCTGTTAGCATGGAAATGTTTACCACCCACGACCTTTTACAAAAAAAATGATTTACACATTTACAACTTACAACAGCTATGCTATGTTTTATACACTATTACGACAAAGGTTAAATTCAAGAAGAAGCACGCTACTATCGTTAGGTTGGAAGTTGTTGGAAAGGTATCATTTGCAATGGTTTATGGGATGCGTAGTTCCTTCACTCACTCTCTAAAATAATTATGTACACAGTCTTGTACCTTTGCCTTTTTTTTTACATTTTCCAATTTGTTTTGCTCAGAAACAATCTTCATCTCGGAGTTGGTTGGCCTGGTTCCAGGCTTAAAACTTATTATATATGGATTTTCTGAAATGTCAATGGAGTGAATGATTTGGAAATTCACTTACGGAACCGGCGCCATTTAAAACGTGGGCGGTCACTGTTGAGCTCACCACCAGCATGACGGCACACCGTGCTCATCACTAAAAAAAAAAAAAAAAAAAAAAAAAAAAAAAAAAAAAAAAAAAAAAAAAAATTACTCCGCCAGGTTCCTCCCTTGCTAGCGGTAAACTGGAGAGCAAGCAGTTTTGTGACCAGTGAAAATCTTTTTTCAGTAAATTTTGACTTTTGGACTTTACGCTCTGGAGTTATTGTAAATGTTTGGCTCACATGGAAATTGTTCAGCCTTGATGTTACGCTTTGACATCCTCCATCAGCTGTGCTGGTGAGTCAGTGACACGGCGCTGCTAGCTTAAAAATACATGTGAACGATCTCTAGAAAGCATTAGCTCAAGTTGGCTGGCTGACTCAACAGGGACTATAAATCGTCTCTTTTGGTCGTTACTAAGTGTCTGCCTACTTGCTGGAGTAGTAAACTATGTTTCATTTCTTAAGATTCCACTGACGTGACTAATTGTTTTCCAGTTATTAGACAGACCCCATGTGTTTCCAGGGAAACGGCGATAACACTCGCAAAAGTTTTTTATTTGAGAGCGAATTGCCCCACAATATGAATACATTTTGATTATATCGTTTTATTTTGTTGGTAACTTGTATAATCGCAATATTACACTCGAGGGTAAGCTTTAACGTCGTTATTGGCACGACTTAAATCTCTCACTACATGATAGTGCAAAATTAAAATTAAATAATAGGCCAAGTAACTAAGGCATGGAAAATTTATGCAAATATGCAGTAGTGCAATGTTTACAAAAAAGAGTAGGCCTTAAATAATTAGCCTAACTAAGGCATGGAATATAAATGCATATGTTTCTTGAATTTTCTAAATGTTAGTTATAACATGATGTTGACAGAACGAAAAAGGCGGAAGTCCTCTGCGAGGGAGTGCAACACCCGGACAATTTGTAGTTCATCATCCAAAAAGGCAGCAGTTGCAAGCATTTTTTTATTTAATGACTAAATAATTACCTTTTTGCGAGACTAACGCACTGTAGCATTAAACAACTTAAACCAACTCTGAGGTAAAGAAATCAGTCATATACAAAATATTGGTAATGAAAAATAACTGAAATAATTGTATTAATCTGAAGTGATTTCATTGTTTCTGTTTCCGTCATTCTGCTTAAAAGACATTAGTCGCATAGATCTACAGTATACAATCAGAGCGGCATCCATGGCAACACAGATTACAGACTGTTGGATTTCATGATTGATCAGTCAGAATCAAATAGTAATTAAAAATTAACAAATTAAAATTCATGGACGGTTACTGACTGTGGCATGCGCCACAGTATAATAATTCCAGTTCATTATTACTTTATTAATATGAATATTACCAGTACATTATTACTATTTTAAAATTCTATGTGGAATATGCATTGTGGGTCACTCTCCCCCACCCCCCTTCTTTCTCTCTCAAAACCTGTTATGAATTGGCGCTATATAAATAAAATTGAAAGGAATTGAAGATATATTGAAAGAGAATAAATACTGATGTAGGAGCATATGTAGTATGACGGCTGTGGAGATGTGTGTGATGTTTAACGACCAGTTACCAGGCCGATTAGGTGAAAGACTGGCAGGCACAGCCATAGACATATATACGTAGACACCGCATTGGCCTTTGGATCGTATGTCAATGTCGCCGCCATATTGGACTGGGCAAGACTGGCCTGTAGATAAATACAAGTACATAGGGGACATGCGGTTTTTCTGGATAAAAAGCACTAATGTTTACATTTCTCAACCGATTGAAAAGAGTTGTTTTTTATACTCATGGCTTTATGATTTATGTGGAGAAGAAAAAAAAACTTTTTTTTTCTCCTCCAAAACTTTTGGTGAAAAAAAGTATGTTAAGTTACTGCTTCCGATTCATGGAAAACCGGTCTGTCCGTTGATATGGTGGAATTCAATAAATTAAAAAGTAATTATTAAAAAGTTGTACTCTCATAACACATTTTCCTCTAAGAATTTTTCACATTATCAACACTACAGTTTTACAAAAAGTGTGCTTCCCTACATTAGATAAAAGCTAGCTAGCTCTTAAGAAGGGGTAAATTCTTTTCGAAAGATTGACCTTGTCTTCTGCTTCAAAGAAAACACACAGACAACTTCTTACTGATTTTAAATGAGGACATTTATTTATAGCTAAATACCTAATAATTGAATAAATTAAGGGTTAATAAGGTACATGATAAAGAAAATAACAAATTCAACAGCTGAAAAAGCAGATATTGAGTGATGAAACAAACCTGATCTTAATGGCAATAGTGAGGTAAGTGATTTTAATTATAAAACCTACTACAAGATGCTAACGTAATGCTAGGGCAATTAACTTCTCTAAATAGGAATTTATATATTTGATTCGGTATATCAACTCTTTATCACAGCAAAACCATGATTTAGCCTACAGTATTGAAGTGCTGGTAAAGATGAGGTGTTTTTGCTGGCTTTCCAACATGGTGTGCAATGTTGAATCCACTGTGCAGAGGAATTTGCAGGTGTGTCTGTCTGTGGCTCAGACTCTGTGATTTAGGAGCCCAGTGGGCAAGTGACGCTGTGAAAGCGGTTGGTCACCAAGCTGATGAGGTCTCCTGGCCGTCTTGTTTCAGGGCAGACGGTGAAGGTCCAGGCCAAGTTGCTGCTGGCACAGTTCTCTGGGTGATGCAGGATTCAAAGTTCTAACCTTTGTTGTGTTAGAACACAGGCGTTGTCCAGGCGTCTTTCAGAAGGGCTTTGCTTTCAAAGTTGACTGGCTTCCAGCAGCTCAGGGCAGCTTCTGTAGAGTCTGTGATATGGCTTGTCGAATAAAATATCTCTGGCTACACTAACTTCTTCAGCTAGGCTTGAGTAAGTTTAAAAGGAAATAATGTTGCAATAATCGCTAGGCTTAGTGGTAAAGTTAGAAAATATAAAAGGAAACAAAGGAAACAACTCTTCAGTTTAATACTAAGGGCATTCAAAAAAACTTGCTTTGAAAAAGGTTAAATTGTGCACAGACTTTAGGCGAGGAAAAGAAAACTTTAAGAAATACGTATTAAGAAAATAAAAGGTAAAATAAAACAACTCAGGGCTGAGGGCCAGCCTGGGGCTGCTATGTCAGTGAAAGTGGTTCTGTTCCGTTTGCCAAAGGAGGAGGAGTTTTGGATGTGGAGGACTTTTCCTTTGTTAGAAATTTTTAGCACGGCTCTTGATGTTTTCAGACTAGTGAATATTAATACGTGCAAAATATTACATACTCAAACACCACTATGGCCATACATTCATGATTTGAGACATAAAAATAGCACAGTGGTTACAAAACATTAAGAGAAAAATTATTCAACCAACAACTATTTAAGCAGATCATTCAACCAGTTATCTCAGACTTTTCATTAACCTTTACACACATTTTTAACACTACTAATAAGTGGCTTAAGGTTAAACAAAACAGTTTGCTTAATACAGTATAATAGCTACAATGTTATACAGATTCATAATAGTGTTGTCACAATACTAGAATTTCTAACTTCGATACGATACCTTGAAAAATATCGATATTCGATACCATTTTCGATACCACGGAGAAAAAAACTGCCACAATATTAAGGGGTTATTTTTTTATTTAAAGCTAAATATAACAAGTCTAGAACATATATTTTACATTAACAAAACTGTCCTGAGGTAGTGCACTTGTTCAAAAGCCTCTCAGATTGCATTACATTCAAAAACCAATAAAGTGCAAGTAAAAAAAGTGCAATCTTTTGTATTTCCAAGTAAAATCAAATCACAATGTCAATAAAAGATACTTAAACTTCAAGCAAAAACAAAATCAGTGCAATCTTATGCATCAAGTATCAAATTAGTAAACAAAATAATTAAATGGAATCTGTTGCTGCAGTTTTTGACCACACTTTTAAAATGAACTGAATGAACTAATCTAAGAACTTAGGTTAATGGTAATAGATATTTGTTAACATGAATAAGCAATGAAAAATACTTACAAAACATTTGTTAATCAAAGTTAAAAGTTGATTTAAACTAACATTCACTAATACATGTACTAATTAAAATCCAAAGTTCTATTTGTTAATATTTTTTCATTGGACCAGAGCTAACATGATCCGTTATCTTTTTATTACCTAATACCTACTGTTATCAAAGATTAAAATATACTGTAACAAATGCATTGCTCATCGGTCATAAAAGCTGGTTAATACATTAACGTTATTTGATGAACAGATTTAAACGCAAACGTGCGTGCATCACACGCGAAAACAGTGCTCACTGGATCGACATGAAGTCGTCAAGTCACCTTTATTTATATAGTGCTTTTAACAATACAGATTGTGTCAAATGTGTCAGTAATGTATAATAATAATACCAACCTCGAGAAATTCTTTATACAGATCCGGGTGTCGGTCTCTCAGGTGCTTTGCTATATTAGTGGTGTTAGCGCCTTTTGTTAGCACTGTTCTGTAGCATCTCTTGCATATTGGCTTGCTTGTGTCCTTCGGCTTTCCATGTTCATTTGCCTCATATGCAAAATATTTCCAGATAGCACTCCTGCTGTGTTCCTTATCAACCAAAGCCGGTCGCGCTGGCGTTGCACTCGCCATCTTTCCATTCACTTCACTTTTGCTAACCAGAGCGAATGAGGCGAGTGCGAAAAGCGCGGCGTGGTGGTGGTCGCCAACGCGCCTTTGGAGAGAAGTGAAAGTGCAGCTAGTATCGATACTTCGGGAAATTAGTATTGGTACCGTTCAGATATTTCAGTATCGATATTTATCAAAATATCGATATTTTTGACAACACTAATTCATAATGGCGATGGTTGTAGAGACTTAGGTAGCAATGTTGTCACCTGGTAAATGAGGTTAACTCCCTGAATTCATAACTTGCTCATTTCATGTCCTACCAAAATAAAAGTTTGGTTACACATCAAGGAAACATGCTTGATTAATGTTAGCTGGATTACTGATTGGTTTTATAACTAATTCACATTAATTCAGACTTGGTTTACAAAGCAAGAATAGCACAGTTCTTTCACTTACTTTCACATGTACTTTCAACTTTTATGATTGGTGTTTGGCAAACCTTATCTCAGACCACATCAGACAGAAAAAACAGTTTGTGTGTTTGCATATATGTGCGTGAGGCAGATAAGACCCTTTAGTTAAACTAATCCACAGAGTCAGTTTATTGTCTTTTAAATTTTGCTGTTGCACCATTAGCATGACAAGACATGTATTTCCTTCAGGTGGCTAGTTCTGGTCTTGTCTGGCAAGTATCCAAATTGTCACCTTTACTGTTTGAGAGGGGAAGAAGTCAGTTTGGAGTTTATTCAGGCTACATCCACACTACTACGTTTTTGTTTAAAAACAACATTTAAAAACGATAACGATCTCCGTCCAGACAAGCGTTTCAGCTCAATTTCAGAAGTAATCTCCGTCCACACTAACATGCCTGAAAACACACATCACATGACCATTCACGTGCACAGGGCATACGCGTAAACAGGAATAGGACAAAATAATAAGGCAGGGAAATGTGTCTGCTCTTCACAAAATTTCCCCGGATGCTATTTACAATGTTTATTACAACATTGTAATTAGCTCTTTTCCATAATTGTATTTTCAACTCTTTTTGTGTTTTTCTAAATATAGAAAATACAACATCCATTCTGTCAATGTACAAACTCAAATACTCCACAATATCGCAATGCATACTCCAAGTTCACATTAGCTGATGCTTATAGCCTACAGTTGTATGCAAAAGTTTAGGAACCCCTGACAATTTCCATGATTTTCATTTATAAATATTTGGGTGTTTGGATCAGCAATTTGATTTTGATCTATCAAATAACTGAAGGACACAGTAATATTTCAGTAGTGAAATGAGATTTATTGGATTAACAGAAAATGTGCAATATGCATCAAAACGAAATTAGACAGGTGCATAAATTTGGGCACCCTTGTCATTTTGTTGATTTGAATACCTGTAACTACTTAGCACTGATTAATTGGAACACACAATTGGTTTGGTGAGCTCATTAAGCCTTGAACTTCATAGACAGGTGCATCCAATCATGAGTTGTTGTTCTCTTTGACTCTCCTCTGAAGAGTGGCAACATGGGGGCCTCAAAACAACTCTCAAATGACCTGAAAAAAAAGATTCTACATTATGGTTTAGGGGGAGGCTACAAAAAGTTATTGCAGAAATATAAGCTGTCAGTGTCCACTGTGAGGAACATAATGAGGAAATGGAGGACCACAGGCACAGTTCTTGTTAAGGCCAGAAGTGGCAGGCCACATAAAATATTGGAGAGGCAAAGGCGAAGGATGGTGAGAACGGTCAAAAACAGCCCACAGACCACCTCCAAAGACCTACAACATCAACTTGCTGCAGATGGTGTCACTGTGCATCGTTCAACAATACAGCGCACTTTGCACAAGGAGAAGCTGTATGGGAGAGTGATGCGAAAGAAGCCTTTTCTGCACACACGCCACAAACGGAGTCGCTTGAGGTATGCAAACACACATTTGGACAAGCCAGCTTCATTTTGGAATAAGGTGCTGTGGACTGATGAAACAAAGATTGAGTTATTTGGTCATAACAAGGGGCGTTATGCATGGCGGCAAAAGAACACAACGTTCCAAGAAAAACACTTGCTACCCACAGTAAAATTTGGTGGAGGTTCCATCATGCTGTGGGGTTGTGTGGCCAGTGCCGGTACTGGGAATCTGGTTAAAGTTGAGGGTCGCATGGATTCCACTCAATATCAGCAGATTCTTGAGAATAATGTTGAGGAATCAGTCACAAAGTTGAAGTTACGCCGGGCTGGATATTTCAACAAGACAACGACCCAAAACACTGCTCAAAATCTACTCTGGCCTTTATGCAGAGGAACAAGTACAATGTTCTGGAATGGCCATCCCAGTCCCCAGACCTGAATATCATTGAACATCTGTGGGGTGATTTGAAGCGGGCTGTCCATGCTCGGCAACCATCAAACCTAATTGAACTGGAGATGTTTTGTAAGGAGGAATGGTCCAAAATACATTCATCCAGAATCCAGACACTCATTACAGGCTATAGGAAGCGTCTAGAGGCTGTTATTTCTGCTAAAGGAGGCTCTACTAAATATTGATGTGATTTTTCTGTTGGGGTGCCCAAATTTATTCACCTGTCTAATTTCGTTTTGATGCATATTGCACATTTTCTGTTAATCCAATAAATCTCATTTCACTACTGAAATATTACTGTGTCCTTCAGTTATTTGATAGATCAAAATGAAATTGCTGATCCAAACACCCAAATATTTATAAATGAAAATCATGGAAATTGTCAGGGGTTCCTAAACTTTTGCATACAACTGTACATAACGTTACACATGTACTCTTTTTGTTGGGCTAATCTTTAAACTGCATTTGAATTGTATTTGATTTACAGCAGAGGGCTGATGCTAAATAACATGTGCAAAATGGCTGAACACACTAACAGCATGCTAAGTTAAGCTACTAGAAAACGTTTAAACATTAATGCATTAAAACAAATCCATTATAGACAACAACGTCCATGAAACAGCACTTGTAGTCACAACCTTGTACATTCAAAGAATATTTCCCATTTCTGTTGATGTAGTTTGTGGATTAGCATTGTGGCATAGCTTTACCATGTGTTTGCTAGAAGTTGACGACAAGATCCTCCACTTCAGGGCTCTGTACTCAGTGTTTTGATGTAGTCTGGACCCAGGAAGATGGTGATGGCCTTACAGACTTGTCGGATGATGACTGAAACAACTTGTCGGGATAGTCCAAACACAATAATGTTCTCGGTTTTCTGGAGTCTTCTCTCGTCACTTAGGTAATACAACGTGCAGGATACCTTTGTGAAAACATCCATGCATGCTAGTTTTTGTTGTTTCTCCTTCCACATCTGGACAATCGAATATTTTCTTGCCATTCCTCAGGAACCACAACTTCATTAACAAAATCATCCCACCAGGCACTAGTTCTTTACCCAAAATTGGCATTCAATGCTGATAATGCCGCTGAACGTGGGAATTGTTACAAATCACTCGTATAATAGCTTGCCTCCTGTATTTTTGTCAGAGTCCCTGAGAAAACTCCGGTTCATAACTCCAAGTCAGGACAGACCAAGACACCACATATGAGACACCAGTCCTAATGTCTAGCTATACTTAAATGTCTGTTTATTTAAAAAAATCCACTGCATGTGACCATCAGAAAGCTTTCTGATTTCTGATTGGCCATTGCACTTTAACTCTAAACAACACTATTTATTCTTACCCTGATTTAATGGTAGTGAAATACTTGCCATTTTGGCCAGTTTGAATGGCAATATGTTTTGCGTTACCTAGCAATACATTTTGCGTTCTCTCGCAATACTTTTCTTCATCCGGTCCTTCTGAGCCGTATGTCTGTTTGTAATGGAAGGTAGTGTGGAGTTAATGCATTAAGCATTGTTTATGAACACCTCACCTTACATGATGTCCATTGCAAAGAAGTTACAGTGGTGTGAAAAACTGTTTTCCCCCCTTCCTGATTTCTTAATTTAGTTTGTCACACTTAAATGTTTCAGATCATCAAACAAATTTAAATATTCATCAAAGATAACACAAATAAACACAAAATTCAGTTTTTAAATGAAGGTTGTTATTATTAAGGGAAAACAAAATCCAAACCTACATGGCCCTGTGTGAAATAGTGATTGCCCCCTAAACCTAATAACTGGTTAGGCCACCCTTAGCAGCAACAACTGCAATCAAGAGTTTGCGATAACTTGCAATGAGTCTTTTACAGCGCTGTGGAGGAATTTTGGCCCACTCATCTTTGCAGAATTGTTGTAATTCAACCACATTGGAGGGTTTTCAAGCATGAACTGCCTTTTTTAAGGTCATGCCACAGCATCTCAATAGGATTAAGGTCAGGACTTTGACTAGGCCACTCCAAAGTCTTCATTTTGTTCTTCTTCAGCCATTCAGAGGTGGACTTGCTGGTGTGTTTTGGATCAATGTCCTGCTGCAAAACCAAAGTTCGCTTCAGCTTGAGGTCATGAACAGGTGGCCCGACATTCTCCTTCAGGAGTTTTTGGTAGACAGCAAAATTCATGGTTCCATTTATCACAGCAAGTCTTCCAGGTCCTGAAGCAGCATAACAGCCCGAGACCATCACACTCCAACCACCATATTTTACTGTTGGTATGATGTTCTTTTTTTGAAATGCGGTGTTACTTTTACGCCAGATGTAATGGGACACACACCTTCCAAAAAGTTCAACTTTTGTCTTGTCAGTCCACAGCAGTAATCAGGCCTGGGTGTGGCCAGAGAAATTGAACTCAGGTGTGATAAACCACAGTTAAGTTATGTTTTAACAGTATGTTTTAATGATCTGAATCCTATTGAGATGCTGTGGGATAACCTTAAAAAGGCAGTTCATGCTCGAAAACCCTCCAATGTGGCTGAAATACAACAATTCTGCAAAGATGAGTGGGCCAAAATTCCTCCACAGCGCTGTAAAAGACTCATTGCAAGTTATCGCAAACGCTTGATTGCAGTTGTTGCTGCTAAGGGTGGCCCAACCAGTTATTAGGTTTAGGGGGCAATCACTTTTTCACACAGGGCCAAGTAGGTTTGGTTTTTGTTTTCCCTAAATAATAACAACCTTCATTTAAAAACTGCATTTTGTGTTTACTTGTGTTATCTTTGACTAATAAATATGTTTGATGATCTGAAACATTTCAATGTGACAAACATGCAAAAAAATAAGAAATCAGGAAGGGGGCAAACACTTTTTCACACCACTGTATCAGATATAAGAACATTATCAAACTTCTGGGTAGGAGCTGTATGTATAAGGAATTTCAACTAGAAAAGCAATATCTGAAGAAATTGCAGGTGTGAATGCTGCTGTTGAATGATACATGTTGAATAATACCAATAATGTATGAAGAATGTGGAATATTTTAAGGTTTGTTGAAAATCTGACGCCAAACTGAATTGCTGGCTTTAAAAGTTGAATCATAACAATAATGTATGAAATATGTGGAAGATCATATGGTTTGAATGGAGGTCTTCATCGCTTCATCTTGGACATCTAGCACTGTGTATGTGTTTCTGTGTGTGAGAGAGAGGTCAATTTGAATTGTGAATTGGGAATTTTTGTTTCTGCCCAGTTTGAATAAAGTGTGTACAATTTTCTGCCAAGTAAAATTACCATTTTTCTTAATGGAGTCTGTTGTGCTGTAGCTACCATTTGTTTTGGTCTGAGATGCTGGTTCTTTAGTGCGACATTTAGTGGCAGTGAATGTTGCTTACAGCAGTGGTTCCCAGTCTGACAGCCCTATCAGATGGGCCTAATTACCCCTTTGATAGAGGGATGGCTTTATGATATTGTTAAATGGTATTTTTCAGTAGTTTTGGCCAAGTTTGCAATTGTACTACTGCCATTTGGAGTGACAGAAACTGGTTTTTTCAACCATTTACAGTATCTTTACTTTTAGCTTTTTGTTGTCCATTTTAACTAGTCTTTTTGCAGTCTTAATCAACTTAGAATTGACTCAGGTTGGTGGAAAACCGAGGCATGTCTTGTGCAGACTACCATAGTTGGTAAGTTATTGTGACAATAATAAAAATTTGTAATCTTACCTGTGTGTTGATTTTACTAAACAAAATTAAGTGGATATATATCATCAAATCGAAATTAGTTTATTTTCAAATTAGCTGAGCTGCACAATTTTTCCACATACCCCCTGGTAACTGCAGAAGTACCCCTTGGGGGAACCACTAGCTTATAGTACCAAAGGTAGAAAATAGCTTAATCATAGCATAAATGTCATTAAAGAGCTAAACATTTTGATATTTGAATGGTTTCTGTAGCTAAACAGATCTCTGCAAGTAGTTCAATGCTGTCTGTTCTTTCTGTGACAGAACCATAGGCTCTGTTTGCAGCATTTCAGTCACCTTCTTGTTTGTTGCTTTTTTTGATTCATACAAATACACCACATTAGCTTTATGAGGTAGATTCAACTGCACATCTGTAATTCTGCCTCTGGAGACGTCTCCTTTTCCTCAGTGAAACCCCTCTGGGGTACAGTACAGAGTACAGTAACTGTTCACGAATGAAACCGACAGTATCCTGCAGATTACCGTAACTGCTTACTTCTGGAGAGACCTCTTGATCTAAGAATACGTTTAATTTTACTTTCACTAATTACATAACCAAGCATGCCTATTGATCAATAGTACTATATCAACATATTTAATGCCCAGTTCAAAGTAAAGTTCAGTGAGCTGATATACTGTTGCGTTGAGGTCATTGAGGCCGGAAGATGAGACACACAACACACCTCTCATTCTCTAAGTTATTGTAAGCTTTCTAGGTTGGATCCTATGATGCTGACTGGCTGTTGTTCAGTAGTGTCTTCTATGTTCTACAGCTCTTTCAAAGCTTGATATTTATTTCTTTTTTCTGTCCAAGGCCAAACTGAGTGTGACAACAAGGCTGACGTGTCCTGTGATGTGTGCTACCTGTGATTTCCTCTAAGTATCAAATACATACATTTCTTGTATATGAACTGCAAAAATAGTTCACTCTCAACATTAGTGCAGAGTTTACTTTTGATTGTTAGTATATTTTATACAACTGGGACACACTTCCATAGAGGCTACCAGACAAATATCATATGGCAGATGTATTCAGTGAAAGCTTTGGGTCTGCTGGAATTGAATGTCTATGGGGAAACATAAAGAGGTTGTGTTGTCTGTTGCATCAAACCGCTGACTGTAGCTTTAACAGGAGGCAAGAGTAAAACAAAATAGTTGTCTAATTATAATGCTTTGTTTTTCTGTCTTTTGTTACAGATGGTGCTGATCGATCATCAAACTCCATTTGGAAATGTGTCATCTGTTTTTAAGAGCTGCTGTTAATTGTTTGTTAGTTCACCACAAGGTGGCTGTTGCAAACTGTGACGTCACTATTTTGGTGTGAATGGTAAATGGACTGTACTTACATAGCGCCTTTCAAGTCTTTCTGACTATTCAAAGCGCTGAGCACCATCTTTGGGCCAGCTTGCACTACTTCAGTTCTTCCTTCAGTCTATGAGGAGGAACGACAGAGAGAGATGGGAAAAAATATGCATCTGATTGTTGGTGGGGGGGGAAACACATTATTTTGATAAAGTAGATTTTTCACTGAGTGTGAGAACCTTACTTCCTAGTGAGGTGCTCTTCTTTAGTGAGTCTTTAACAACCTGTCTATATTTATGTGTCTTCTGCTGATATCTATTGTACATCTTTACCAGCATTTCTGGAGAATATTAAACACTGATGCCAGAATGACTCAACTTTGGAATTGGTTCGCAACCCTGAAATTTATATCTGTTGATCAAAAACCTGTTGGTGGTTGTTGGATGTGTGAGATACACAAGTTAAACTGAACATAAATTTGCTATTATGGTAACTGATGGAAACTGATAGAACAGCCAAAAATGATATATCATCCAGGAAGAAATACAGTGGATTTTAGGATATAAAGATGGACATTAGCTGTGAAATTACACATCCTGCCATGACTATAATGGGAATATGATACAAAACAAAAGGGACAGTTCAGATTTTCTTTTTTAAATGAAATACAGTCTAATCACATTTTTTTAAATCAAGATTTGTATTACTTTTAAAATTAAATTGTATTTTTTAGCCCAACTACATTTAGGTGCTCAGTAAACTTTGAAGTTCAATGGACACTCCTTAAAGGGACAGTTCACCCCAAAATCAAAAATATATATTTTTCCCTCTTACCTGCTAGTGTATTTATCCATCTAGATTGTTTTGGTGTGAGTTGCAGAGTTTTGGAGATATCAAGGTTAGAGGTAGATTCCATTTAATATTAGATAACTAGGCTAAATATAATTGGGCATTGATAAAGTTGTCCTCCTCTAAGAGGGGGGAGGAGGTGGGTTTAAATTTTTAAATTGACATTGCCAATTGCATTGTAGCTTCACATTTAAATAGAAAATATGTTATTAGACTAGAAAACTATAATGGATTAAGGCAGATAGCTAATTTGTATACCAGTCCATGAATGAATAGATAATTAGATATAACATAAATAAGGTGTGTTCGTAGGCAGAGAGAGAAGAGGAAAGCTAAGAATGTAGGACTGACAGTAGGGACTTTGAATGTTGGAACTATGACAGGGAAGGCTAGAGAGTTGATTGACATGATGCAGAGAAGGAAGGTGGACATACTGTGTGTCCAGGAGACCAGGTGGAAAGGTAGCAAGGCTAGAAGCTTAGGAGCAGGGTTCAAGTTGTTCTACCATGGGTCAGATTGGAAGAGAAACGGAGTAGGAGTTATCCTGAAAGAGGAGTTTGTGAGGAATGTTCTAGAGGTGAAAAGAGTATCAGACAGGTTGAGTCTGAAACTGGAAATTGAAGGGGTGATGTTCAATGTTGTGAGTGGTTATACCCCACAGGTAGAATGTGAGTTAGAAGAGAAGGAGAAATTCTGGAGTGAGTTAGATGAAGTGATGCAGAGCATCCCCAGAGGTGAGAGAGTGGTGATTGGTGCAGATTTCAATGGGCATGTAGGTGAAGGGAACAGAGGTGATGAGAATGTGATGGGCAGGTTTGGTCTTCAGGACAGGAACGCAGAAGGACAGATGGTGGTAGACTTTGCAAAGAGGATGGAAATGGCTGTAGTGAAAGATTAGCAAGAGTGAAGTGAGGAGGACGTTGAAGAGGATGAAGATTGGAAAGGCAATATGGTTTCATGCCTAGAAAGAGTACAACAGATGCAGTATTCGCTTTGAGGATGCTGATGGAGAAGTACAGAGAAGGTCATAGGTAGTTGCATTGTGTCTTCGTAGATTTAGAGAAAGCGTATGACAGGGTGCCGAGAGAGGAGCTGTGGTATTGTATGAGAAAGTCTGGAGTGGCAGAGAAGTATGTTAGAGTGGTGAAGGACATGTATGAGAGCTGTAAGACCGTGGTGAGGTGTGCTGTAGGTGTGACAGAGGAATTCAAAGTGGAGGTGGGTTTGCATCAAGGATCGGCTCTGAGCCCCTTCTTGTTTGCTCTGGCGATGGACAGGGTGACAGATGAGGTTAGACAGGAATCTCCATGGACTATGATGTTTGCGGATGACATTGTGATTTGTAGTGAGAGCAGGGAGCAGGTGGAGGAAAATCTAGAGAGATGGAGGTCTGCTCTGGAAAATAGAGGAATGAAGCTTAGCTGCAGTAAGACAGAATACATGTGTCTCAATGAGAGGGACCCAGGTGGAACGGTGAGGTTACAGGGAGCAGAGGTGAAGAAGGTGCAGGACTTTATTAGGGTCAACGGTTCAGAGTAATGAAGACTGTGGAAAAGAGGTGAAGACGCGAGTGCAAGCAGGTTAGAACGGGTGGTGTTGTGTGATAAAAGAGTATCAGCAAGAATGAAAGGAAAGGTGTTCAAGACGGTGGTGAGACCGGCGATGTTGTACAGCTTAGAGACAGTGGCACTGAAGAAAAGACAAGAGGCAGAGCTGGAGGTAGCAGAGCTTAAGATGTTGAGGTTCTCTTTGGGAGTGACGAGGATGGACAGGATCAGGAATGAGTACATCAGAGGGACAGCTCATGTTAGATGTTTAAATAAAGTTGTCCTCCTATAAGAGGGGGTGGCAGTGGGTTTAAATTAAATTATGGGTTTATGTATTATTAGATTTATATGGCTTTAGTTTTAGATAACATAAAACAGTGCACATTATAGCTTACAGTCCTAAAGAACACTCATAGAGTGCCCCAGTAATGAGTCCTAAACTCCGGAAATAGGTTAGTATTTTTTACCACAGGGTTCTTCTTCTCAAACTCAATGGGATTTTTGAATGGATGGAACCACGGTGATGCTAACGTCCTGATTGGCCTACAAAAAACGTCATCCCTGGGGCACTCAACACAGCAGCATAGATAGAGCGCCATACCCCCCAATCAAAGCAGTCTAGAACCGGGCCTGCTGCGTCCAGCCATTGTAAAACATCAACACAGAGAAATGATAATCTCAGCTACGTAAACATTATTTAGCGTCTTTTACTAACATACCTGCTGCAACATGGGTTCACATGGTGTTATGACTCAGCAGACACGATAACAACCACTGCTAGCACACATACAACACAATATGTGTGTGGCTTGCTTGAATTACACCAGCAACCAGTATGCTAGCTGGATCGAGAAAAAAACTTCCTGTCAGATTTACAGAATAAAAGTGTCATATTTACGGAACTCCAAAGTACCAACGTATTATTTTTCATTACCCATTTGTGGGAATATGTACATTCATATCATAGCCCACTTCCAGACCTCTGAATCATCACCCGTATTGCAAAGAGTGACAACACCCACACACAAACGTTGATATATGTGTGTGTATATGTATATGTGTGTATATGTATATGTGTGTATATATATATGTGTGTATATATATATGTATATATATGTATATATATGTATATACATATATATGTATATATATGTATATACATATATATGTATATATATATATGTATATACATATATGTATATACATATGTATATACATATATATGTATATATATATATATATATATATACACATATATATGTATATACATATGTATATATATGTATATACATATGTATATATATGTATATACATATATGTATATACATATGTATATATATATATATATATATATATATATATATATATATATATATATATATATATATATATATATATATATATATACATACATATATATGTATGTGTGAAAGAGAGAGTGTGTGCATATGCGTGTAGTTTCTTTGAGCTGTGTAGCGATTAAGCTTTTATTCTGAAAAGTGGACGTGTGGTTGACTGTTACTGATTCCTACCAACGACACACAGGTTATTACATCAACACAGGCGATTGAAAGACGTCTAGCGGCAGCGAACAGGTACCATTTATATCTACAAGTATATCTCTGTAAAATGTCCCGTCGAGCTAATTCACAAACTAACGTAAGCAACATTTTAGACATATTCAGTTAAAGTGATCACAGCTCAGATTTGATGTTTAACCTGCGAAAACACACCAACGCACAAGATAGCTAACGTTAATGTACAATACCGACATGACAATTACCCTTATTAGCCACTGAAGGAGCTAACGTTAACTAAGTTACAGAAAAAAATTCTTGCTGCTTTTTATTCTTAAAGTGTGCTTGCTTAGTTAAATGGTCTGGTGTGTTTATATGTAGAGTTATCCCTAATAGCTTAGCGCTGACGTTAGTTAAAGATCTTCTTTTGTCGCTTCCGGTTTAGCTGGCGTGACATCTGTTTATTCGTAATGAAGAAAAACAAATATCATGATTAATTTTAAACATATTGCAATTGATACAGTAAAACGCGTTTTGTGTTAGGGTCTACTTATATTTCCACCGTAGGCTATGCTGATGTTTCTTTCCTAACTTATCGCAGTATTAGCTTTTATTGGCATTGGCCAGCTGTTACATGAAACCAACAGCCGTGTCTACCACATAATGCTGGAATAATAAGGTGGTTATAAATTAGGTTTTAGGTGGCTGTAAAAGTACATAAAGGTGAAAATATTAAATCTTATACCCTATTTTGTTTTCTGGTGGAATACGTGCTGTAACGAAAGAGTTTCCCCTCAGGGATCAATAAAGTATTTCTGATTCTGTATTCCATGAGTGGGATGAGCCCTGTTTCCATAGTTTCCTCTATCTTCTCAGAGGGTTGTGATGTCAGCACAGCCTTGCCCCACACTCCTCATGTCCCTGTTATTTCCACTCTATTAACAGCGATGAGTCACCAAGCAAGCTGAACATCTCAATGATTTTTTCTTTTGCCATTAATAAGCATCCTCTGGGTTTCAAGGTAAATGTGACACACAGCAGCTTGCACACTTGCATGAGCAACGGTGGAGCTCCATGGTGGGTAGTAGGGTTGGGAGATATGATAAATATCATGGAAGGAGATTTTGCCATACCATTTATACCGTGGTTGCTATCAGTGTAATAGCTCTGGGTGTGTTAGACCATTCCAAATTTATTTTTTTTTTTTTTTTGCAAATCAATGAGCATGACTGATTCTACTATATGTTACTATATTTAACTATATCTACAAATTACAGTAGGTATGGAACCATTAACACCATAGTAATTTACATTTCTGTTTGAGGTTTATTTTGATCTGTTAATTTTCAAGTCTGACCAGTTAGACTTATTTAAGAAATGGGAGTATGAGAAAGAGTGAAGTACACACAGAGACAAGGAGTTGAGTATTTTTTGAGGAAATTGAGGAAATGGGAGCAGTTTTAACACCCCTGGTATTTGGTGTGCTTGTCGATTAAGTAAAACATCCTTTATGTTGCTTATTGATGGTGATTTGTGAAGGTAACAGTGTAATTATTTGGTAATAGAAGGAAATAGTGCCATTTAGTCAAGTAAAGTTTGTGG
Source organism: Siniperca chuatsi (assembly GCF_020085105.1). Classification (NCBI taxonomy): domain Eukaryota; kingdom Metazoa; phylum Chordata; class Actinopteri; order Centrarchiformes; family Sinipercidae; genus Siniperca; species Siniperca chuatsi. The sequence continues at coordinate 25,303,395 of NC_058059.1, read as the reverse complement.
AGTGTCGATCATAAATGAGTATATTATCCTGTAGTATGTATGCAATGTGTGTCACGTGTCATATGTATGTGTAATGTGTTAATGGTTGGCATGGGGGTGCATGTAGGCTTAATTGAAAAATAAATTTCATCACCATCCCACCAATCTTTGTATTATATTACACTATATATATATATATATATATATATATATATATATATATATATAGTATGTATATGTATATATATAGTATGTATATATAATGTATGTATATGTATATATGTATATGTGTATATATGTATGTATATGTATATATGTATGTATATATGTATATATATGTAAGTATGTATATGTGTATATGTATATATGTATGTATATATATGTGTATGTATATATGTATGTATATATGTATATATATATACATATATGTATGTATATATGTATGTATATATGTATATATGTGTATATGTATATATATGTAAATATGTATATATGTATGTATATATATGTAAAAAAAAAACTTTGTCCTTCACCCTTCGCGGGTGGTCTCATCCTTCGAGCTCGGGTCCTCTACCAGAGGCCTGGGAGCTTGAGGGTTCTGCGCAGTATCTTTGCTGTTCCTAGTACTGCACACTTCTGGACCGAGATGTCTGGTGTTCTTCCAGGGACCTGCTGTAGCCACTCCGCTGGATTGTCTCAGGGGCCTCTTTGCACAGCCTACACCTTGGGTCTTGTCTGGTGTGGTAGATCTGGGCCTCTATCGCTCTGGTGCTCAGGGCCTGCTCCTGTGCCGCCATGATGAGTGCCTCTGTGCTGTCCTTCAATCCAGCCCGCTCTAGCCATTGGTAGGACTTCTTGATATCAGCCACTTCAGTTATGTTCCGGTGGTACATCCCATGTAGGGGTTTGTCCTCCCATGATGGTCCCTCCTCCAGCACGTCTTCCTCTGTTCCCTATTGCCTGAGACATTCCCTGGGCACGTCATCTGTTGGGGCCTTATCTTGGATGTACTTGTGGATCTTGGATGTTTCATCCTGGATAGTGGCTCTCACACTCACTAGTCCACGGCCGCCTTCCTTACGGCTAGCGTACAGTCTCAGGGTGCTGGATTTGGGATGGAACCCTCCATGCATGGTGAGGAGCTTCCGCGTCTTAACGTCTGCGGTCTGTATCTCTTCCTTTGGCCACCTTATTATTCCCGCAGGGTATCTGATCACTGGCAGGGCGTAGCTGTTTATTACCTGGGCCTTGTTCTTGCCATTGAGCTGACTTCTTAGGACTTGCCTTACTCGTTGGAGGTATTTGGCCGTTGCTGTCTTCCTTGTTGCCTCTTCGAGGTTGCCATTTGCCTGTGGTATTCCAAGGTACTTGTAACCATCCTCAATGTCTGCTATTGTTCCTTCTGGGAGTGATACCCCTTCTGTGTGGACTACCTTCCCTCTCTTTGTCACCATTCGACTGCACTTCTCAAGCCCGAATGACATCCCAATGTCAGAGCTGTAGATCCTGGTGGTGTGGATCAGTGAGTCGATGTCCCGCTCGCTCTTAGCGTATAGCTTGATGTCATCCATGTAGAGGAGGTGACTGATGGTGGCCCCGTTCCTGAGTCGGTATCCATAGCCAGTCTTGTTGATTATTTGGCTGAGGGGGTTCAGACCTATGCAGAACAGTAGTGGGGACAGAGCATCACCTTGGTATATGCCACATTTGATGGATACTTGTGCAAGTGGCTTGCCATTGGCCTCCAGGGTGGTTTTCCACAGCCTCATCGAGTTTGCAATGAAGTCTCTTAGAGTCCTGTTGATGTTGTACATCTCCAAGCATTCAGTGATCCATGTGTGCGGCATTGAGTCATATGCTTTCTTGTAATCAATCCAGGCAGTGCACAGGTTGGTGTGTCGGGCTCTGCAGTCTTGGGTGACTGTTCTGTCAACCAGGAGTTGGTGTTTGGCTCCTCTGGTTCCTTTGCCAATGCCCTTCTGTGCTTTGCTCATGTATTGATCCATGTGTCCACTTATCTTAGCCGCGATGATGCCTGACATGAGCTTCCATGTTGTGGAGAGACAGGTTATTGGCCGATAGTTGGATGGGACTGTACCCTTTGCAGGATCCTTCAGGATCAGGATTGTGCGCCCTTCGGTAAGCCATTCAGGTTGCGTCCCATCTCTTAGCAGCTGGTTCATTTGTGCTGCTAGGCGCTCATGGAGTGCAGTAAGCTTCTTTAGACAGTAGGCGTGGATCCTGTCAGGGCCCGGTGCTGTCCAGTTCCTCATACCTGAGGCTCTTTCTTGGATGTCTGCTGCTGTGATGGTGACTGGATTCTGTTCAGGGAGGTTGCTGTGGTCCTTTCTCAGAGCCGCCAGCCACTGTGCATCGCTGTTGTGTGATGCCTATATATGTATGTATATATATGTGTATATATATATATATATATATATATATATATATATATATATATGTATATGTATATATGTATGTATATATGTATGTATATATGTATATGTATATATGTATGTATATGTGTGTATATATGTGTATATATGTATATGTGTATATGTGTATATGTATGTATATGTATATGTATATATGTATGTATATGTATATATGTATATAAGTGTATATATGTATGTATGTATATATGTATGTATGTATGTATGTATGTATATATATGTGTATATATGTATGTATGTATATGTATATATGTATGTATATATGTATATATGTATGTATATATGTGTATATATGTATGTGTATATGTATGTGTATGTATGTGTATATATGTGTATATTTGTATCTATATATATATGTGTATATATGTATATGTATGTATATGTATATATGTATGTATATATGTATATGTATATATGTATATATGTGTTTATATGTGTATATGTATATGTGTATATGTATATATGTATATATGTATATGTATATATATATATACATATTTATATATTGTATAATATAAAAAAAGTTTGATTTTTGTCTCGTCTGACCACACTACATTCTCCCAGTAATCTGTAGACTTCTCCAAATGGGGTGATCGTGCATGGAGAACGTGGCAGTGGAGTGTATTGCATATTGTTTTCTCTGTGACAACTGTGCCTGCTGCTTCCAGGTCTTTCTGGAGCTCTTTTTGAGTGGTCCTTGACTCTTGGGCTACTCTTCTGACTAACTTTCTGATTGCCCGGTTGGAAATCTTGCGAAATCAAGCAAGGGGATAGGTTCCTTAAGTTTTATGTCTGACTGAAGGTTGTTCCTAAGGATCATCATACATGAAAGCTCTGGACCCTAGCTCAATGTGCATCTAACCCGATCATACAAAACACAAGGATGGGTATATGCAACAGAGTTGGTAATAAACCTAAGAGCACCATGGTAACAAGAGTCTGAAATGCAAAGACATTGTTTGTATATGACATCTCAATAATCCTGAAGAAAAAGACATGTAGTAGTTTCATTTTAGATTCAGTTCAGCTTGTTTTTATTGTCACTCTTGCTTTCTGGGGGACTTTTTGCTTTCAGAGTTATTGATTTTGACTTTGCTTGCAATGGCCTAATATTGCCAGAGATGTTAAAGTTAGACTCCTCTCACTTTGAATGTTGTATCAAAATCTCCAGGTAGGACAATAATGTCACGGTATATATGGTCAAATGGACCAACCCTATTAACAACATGTAAATGAATAAAATGCATTGATAGAGCCTGCTGTGTTACTGGGTTCCTTGTCTGTGCTGGGGTTGTTGTCACATCACCTTGGCAGTCAGTTAACACACATGTTTTTTTCAGGTGCTAGCTCCAGACAGACCTTTGAGCCATCTTACCTACTGGGAGGACCCAAGCTTAAATTGCAATTCAACATGCTAAAGGAGTAAGGTCCAGAAGGGATACTACCTTCACCTCCCCTCATATTCCGACTCCTCAACCAAGCTGAGCAAGGAAAACAGGTGTGACAGGCACACTCTTATGCAGTTTACCCACCTTGTCTTTTGCCACAGGATAGTGCTGACAGCCTCTGTTTCACATTTGACAGACAGTAGCAGCAAAACACCACAGGCATGATTAGAGTCCCTGTGCTCTATGTGGTGGTGCTGGCATTCATCTGTCACAGCCACAGCCTGGAAAACCCTGTGCACGGGTTCAAAAGGTAAGAAAATAAAGCTCTTTTTTGTTTTGGATAGAATGGATTGGAGATGTAAAATGTATTTTTGGAAAGTTAAGTATAGCTGTTAATCTGTTTAGAAACATAATTCTCCTTACATCTTGCATCTTAGTCATTCCTCTTCTTAAGATAACATTTGGAGTGGAGTTTTCTTGTAAATGAACACAATTTCCTTTACATTCATTGTTTCTGACCAGAACGCACTGTTTGTATCCCTGAGGTCTAACAAACCTGTTGAATGCATTTCCTTTCTGATAGAACATTTGAACAACATTTGAAGTAGACTGCAGCTTGCAGTTTTCTTTATTGCTGCCTTTGCTGGTACATTGCTACCTTTCTTTGTGCGTTACTGCCACCAACTGTCTCAGTGGAATATCACAGAATTATTGGTAGGAATGTGGATTGTGTTGCCTGTATTCACATGTGCACAAGATGCAAACAAAACGAATTGCTAAAACAAATATTGCTCTGTGGCTCTACCAGTGGTCAAAAACTCCTCACGGTACCTGTAATCGTTGAGATATGGCAACACTTCTGTTAGATAACTGTACATTCAATTCAATAAAATTTTATTTACATAGAGGCAATTCATAACAAGTTATCTCACTGCACTTTTCCTATAGAGCAGGTTTAGACCATACTCTTTATAATATTATTTACAGAGACCCAACAAATTCCACCATGAGCTAGCACTTGGCGACAGTGGCAAGGTAAAACTTCCTTTACGAGGCAGAAACCTCGGGAAGAACCAGATTCGGGGTGGACAGCCATCCGCCACTGCCGGTTGGGTTGGGGGGGCGGCAATGCAGATTTCACCTAGAATTTTTAAATAATAATAATGTAATTGTAGTAGTAATATTAATAATAATAAAGTAATAATAATAGGAATGATAGTGATAGGAATAATAATGATAATAATAGTAATAATTGACAATTGTGGTAGCAGTTGTCCAGCAGGAACACAGGGGCAGCAGGTGGCCCACAATCACAGATCCAGACTCTGCAGCTCCAGAGGTAGTACACTGAAAGTGGCAGAAGGAGAGACGAGAAAGCACAAAACTACAGGAGAGAGAAGATGTCGAGTTGTTAACATGCATTAATGGGATAAAAATGCATACAGATGGAGAGGGAGAGGAGGAGAGAGGAGCTCAGTGCATCATGGGAAGTCTCCCTGCAATGTAGGCCTAGCATAACTAATTGATGGTTCAGGACTCACCCAAGGCAGCCCTAACTATAAGCTTTATCAAAGAGGAATGTCTTAAGCCTACTTTTATATGTGGAGATGGTGTCTGCCTCCCGAACCCAAACAGATCCTTGATAGCTCAAGGCTCTGGCTCCCATTCCACTTTTGGAGACTCTAGGAACCATGAGTAATCCTGCATTCTGGGAGCGCAGTGTTCTAGTCAGGTAATAGGGTACTATGAACTCTGTAAGCTACAATGGTGCCTGACCATGAAGAGCTGTAGGTGAGGAGAAGGATTTTAAATTCTATTCTGGATTTTTACAGGGAGCCAGTGCAGAGAAGCTAATATTGGAGAAATATGATCTATTTTCCTAGTTCTTGTCAGTACACATGCCGCAGCATTCTGGATCAACTGGAAAGTCTTAAGGGACCTATTCGGGCAGCCTGATAATAAGGAATTGCAATAATCCAGCCTAGAATTAACAGATGTCATCTGCATAACAATGAAGGTTTATGGAGTGTTTTCTAATAATATTGCCTAAAGTAAGCATATATAAGGTGAATTGCTCCAAGCACAGAACCTTGTGGAACTCCATGACTAACTTTGGCGTGCATGGAGGGTTCACATATACAAACTGAGATCGATCTGATAGATAGGATTTAAACTAGGATTAAAACATCCACAGGGTGTCCACATGAGCCACCAGACATGAATTAAAGCTTAAACTTCTACCTTTCTTCACGTTCTTAATGTAAGGAAAGATGACAGAGCATCTAGTTGTTCATGTTCTTGTTGTCAGTATATAGTGAGAATATCATTAACTAGGCCTTTGACTCAGAACCACAATATATATGTGTATCAAAGTGCATAAAACTATGTATATTCACAACTTAAGCTTTGTGTATACAGATTTCTATTCAGATTTATAAACCCATGCAAATAATGTCAGTCACTATGGAACTAGCATGCCTCATTTCCACTAGATAGATCTAGACACCCTTAATCAGGTGTCTGATGCATGAATATACAGTATATACATACACACACTCACAACAGAAGAAGGCAGTGGTGATAGATGTAGCAATCCCAAGTGACAGCAACATCAAGAAGAAGGAACACAAGAAGCACGAAAAATACCAAGGGCTGAAAGAGGAGCTAAAAAAGATGTGGAGAGTAAAAGCAACAGTGGAGGCTGTGACCCCCAAACTGGGAGAGTGGCTCCAGCAGGTTCCAGGTACAACATCTGAAGTCTCTGTCCAGAAGAGTGCAGTCTTACAAACAGCTAAGATACTGTGCAGAACCCTCAAACTCCTAGGCCTCTGGTAGAGGACCCGAGCTTGAGGATGACACATACCACCCCATGGGCTGAGAGGGGGAATTTTTTAAATATTTTTTTTATATAGTTCTTAATGTGTAGTAAGTGGCATATGTGGTTTGTACATCGGGCCCCAGATTTACTTTACATTAAAACACAGATTAAATTTGTGCTGCGCCTTTCATTAAATTTGTGCTAACAATATTTGTGTAAGTAGTGTCTAATTTTCAAAACTCACGTTTGAGTTGATTGTCCAGTGCAGTTTGTTGCCACACGACGTCTGCTAGATTAAATTTCTTGCCAAGCGACCCTGCGCTTCTTCATTGGAGCACTCTGGATCGACAGCCCCTCTGTACCAACCCTGTGGGCTCATTGAAATGAATGAGGGCGTGGTGTTTTTCTCACAATATGCTAATGACTGTCTAAACACAGTTTAAGACAGCAGTTCAGTATGCTGTCACTGCCTGGAACTGTCACCCACATGCATTCTGAGTGAAGAAGTGTAGTAGGCGTGAATTAAAAAAATGTGTACAGGAAAACATCTTTTTTTTGTGTATATGGGTTGTTGTGTTGTGTTGAGGCTGTATGACTCCTGCCTATACTTTAATAACTGAGTGTCCTCCTTTGTTCCTCCCTAAGGTCTCAGGAAAATGTCTTGTCAGATCCCAGTGATTGTGTGTCCAGGACCAAGCAGCAGCCGGTCTTAACAAACTCTCACAACTTCTCTGTGGATATGCGGATGCCTGGTGTTGTCCCGACTGGAGTGAGTCTGTTTCTCTGAAACATACTAAGTGAAGAGTCTGCATCCTTAGACTTATACTCGTCATTAGATCTGAAACCATTCATCAGTGGTCAATTAGTGAATCTACAGAAAGTTAATCTACAGCTATCTTGATAATTTATTAATCTTTGAAGTTATTTTTTTAGCCAAAATGCCAAACATTCACTGTTTCCAACCTCTGTGATAGTAAATTGAACATCTTTGTGTTTTGGACTATTGGTTGGCTAAAACAAGACATTTGAAAACATCAGCTTAGACTATAGGTAAGTTCCCATCCACTTGTTTGCTAAGTGGAAACGCAGAAAATGTCCATTGAAGCTTCCACACCACTGCAGAGCGAGACGAAACTCATCAAGTGGGTTTTTGTTATCTTATAGCATTTCTACAGCAGGAACATTTCATGAAGTCAGGAACCTTATTTTTATAAGTTTGCTGTGCTGAATGTTACTCACCAGTCAACGTGACGTGCATAAACTGTTCGCATAACTGTATTTTTGTTAAAACTTAAATAAATAATGCACCAGAAAGTTGTGCTGCTGAACATTTCAGCAATTGATGACTGTTCTCTATTATTTAGTAATGAATATCATGATTGTGTTCTTTGTTGTTTCAGTCGGACACTTACCTGTGCATGGCATTTCCTGTGCCAACTAGTCGAGATGCATATATTGGTGAGTATATCTTCTTTAAAATATTGTTAGTTGACTGACAAACATACAGTATGTAGCCCTACTCTAAAAGCAAAAATCATTGGTAACTACTAGCATTGGATACCGAACTCTGTACTTTTAAGGGTAAAAAAGTCAGAGCAGACAACACTCACTGTAATGCGGCATGCAAAGCTGGCCAGGGCAACAGGCACACAGGCAGACAAGAGTCAGCGGTTCTTCTGGCAGCAGTGTCTCTGCCTCTCCTCTCGCACCATGTGCAGGCAGGCAGGAGTGACAGTGAGTTATTATGGTTACAGGGATACTCTGTCGCTCTGAAATATTACAGTATGCAAGCATTGCAGTAGTGGGAGAAGTTTGGTCTATTTTTTACAACTGAAATTACATTTTTGTACCGAAAAAAGGCCCTGATGGGTACTGGTACCGAATTCCAGGTAACAGTACTGGTACCGTGTCAGTTCAAATGTGAACTCTATCCAACCCTAGTAACTACACAGACTAGATGGTACTTTTCTGGGAGATGATGTGGGTCAACTGTATGCTGCTGGATAAGATGCCAAAGTAAGAGCAGTAGTAAAAGTAACAGTTGAGATAGAAGTAGCACCAACAGTTGTAGCAGACATTGTAAAGGCAGTAGAAGTAGAGTAGTGGTAGTAGTAGCAGCAGAAGTCGTAACAGCAGGTACTAGCTGTAGTAATAAAAGTAGCTTTTAGTAAGTTTATTTTTACATATTACTTTATGATACCTCTGTTGTGTACAGATTTTTTTTATCAAAATAAGTTCGAACTCATTGACAAGTTTGGTTAAATCTGCGTGTTGTAAATTCACAATATGGATTTTCTTTTCATTGAATGTGTTTTAGGGATGTGACTACTGGCTTGAAGTTGGTCATTTGCTTTCTCCAGTTGCCCAGTCTGCCCAGTCTGACACTGGTGTCTAAACCTCAGTCTGTTTGCACACTAAAGGGCTGCAAAATGTGTTTATTCCCTCTGAACTTTGAACGTTTTCCGAGGGGTACATGATGCACCCCAAAGTTTGTATTTGAATTAGCTTAGGCAGCAAATCAAGTTGAAACGGGAATGGGCAGAGGGAATTGAGTCTTCATACGTGAAGCATTTTGAGTAACTCAAGCATTTCATTAAATATTTTAACCACACTGTTTTTCCTCCTCAGTGGACTTCATACCTCATGCCAGTATGGACACAGTGCATCACATGCTGCTGTTTGGCTGCCAGACTCCTGTCTCTACCAGCAGCTACTGGTAATATCCAACTTCATATCACAGCTCTGTGTTTACAGTGTCTGAAATGAATGTTTTCATTGGTAAGGTCAAAAGTTTAAATAGAAAGAGAAAGCTTTTTTTATTAGGCATAATATCAATAAAATCATTTAAATAAGTCACTGTACCTGTTTTCAGTGCTGTATCAGGAATAGTGGAAACAGTTTTTAGGGCTGTCCTGAATACCATTTTACTAGAGTTTCCAAATTAATATTTAAACATTTGTAGTTACAAAACGAAATTATTAACATTTTATTTTACCTAATAATGCAAGGCATGTTTGTGGCTTTTACTGGAGAATTTACAGTAGATTGAACCACACTGTTGGTTGGGTGTGAAGAGCAGCACAGCTCAGGGGCAGTGTTACAGAGACTTTTCCATCATTATTAATGATCATAGCACTATCCCCAGAACATCCTGTAGCAGCTACTAGCAGGATTGTACAGCAGTGATCAGACATCACATTGGTCTTTATTGTATTAGTAGTGTGCCAAACACCAGCAGTATTACATAAAATTTCAAAGCTGGTAAGAATGATTTCCAGTGGGTGTGGCCTATAACTTTTTGCTCATAAGCTTTGTTACATTCATTAGGTGGGCACAAACACAACTCCAAATTAATGATAATGTTGCTTTGTGTTTGCTGAATATGCAAACGTTTTTCATCCCATGAACTTTATAAGGTGATAATGTGTCAGCTTGTTCTGGTTCCCTCGTGAGGCCAAAAATATTGATTTAATACTGATTTAAGTATTTGTATAATAATAATATCTATTGTATTACACCCCTCTGTTTTTGGCTACTTTACAAACTTAGTTTGTCAGTAGAACTGCTTTGACTATGACAAGTAATATATAGCAAGTCAAGCTGGCCTACAGCAAATTGCTGTTGTGTTGCTCTGTGACTACCTCTGTGATTCACTTTTCCCATCTGGACATTCATAAACACAAGTGCTACTGATTGTGTCATTTCTCTTTCAAGGGACTGTGGCAGTGTACAAGGCACTTGTGAGGATGAAGCCTCCATTATGTATGCCTGGGCTCGGAATGCGCCACCTACTAAATTACCCAAAGGTATGTCTCTCAAAGGGTTGGTTCACAATTACTAAAAGTGATATTTATTCACTGACCTCAAGTTGTATCTACACATGTGGAGAGTTTTGCTGTCATTTGTCCAGAGATATCTGTCTATGAGATTTTTGACTCCTCCCCAATACAATGGAGCTAAATGTAATTTATATTGTGGTGCTTACATTATTGAAAATCAGAATGTCCCTGTTCCACTGTATAATCCACAGACCTCACTGCTTACAGTTTTCAAAGGGACTATTTCTTGAGTAGAAAGTAGTTCTACTGAAAATACATGAGGTGAAGAAAGATCATGAATGGTCAAGTATGGGTTTTTATGTACATCTTCCTATCGTTTGTCCCTCAGTTGTTTATTTCCCCATTTGGTCTTACAGTGGTGAGAAAAAGTGTTTGCCCCCTTCCTGATTTTTTTGCATGTTTGTCACACTTAAATGTTTGAGATCATCAAACAAATTTAAATATTAGTCAAAGATAACACAAGTAAACACAAAATGCAGTTTTTAAATGAAGGTTGTTATTATTTAATATTTAAATTTGTTTGATGATCTGAAACATTTAAGTGTGACAAACAGGCAAAAAAAATAAGAAATCAGGAAGGGGGCAAACACTTTTTCACACCACTGTATGTCTTTCTCTAAGTTCTGTTCTTCTCTTTGTTGTCTCATCAGATGTTGGTTTTAAAGTTGGAAGAAATTCAGGAATGTCCTACTTTGTGCTGCAAATCCATTATGGAGATGTCAGTGCTTTCAGAGGTGAGTCCTAATGGAAGTTAAAGTACTGACATTTATGTTTCATAGAGAATATTTATGTAATCAGTTACATCAAATTCACTTAAGGTCTGGAAAGATTCAAGAGTGTAAAAGTAATTCCAAATACTACAGCAAAAGGTTTCACTGCTTAGTTATTAATTCAGCGAACAGGAACAACATGTTGGGATGTTGTGTAATAATTTTCCCTAAGCTCTAGCTGGAATGTTTTATTTCTGATATTCTGAGATATTTAGTTTAGTCAGCAGCCATGTGAAAGAAGAAAAAGAAACAATAGAGGAAAAGGACCAATAATATACTTTCATACACATCTAACAAGTAAATGTTGTAGCTGCATCCTTAGAGTTTTCTGTAGTGCGTTCAAATGGGACCTCCATTAAAGGTAATGGGCGCAAAGGCACTCTTGGTATGGCTGGTGGGTTAACCATCTGACATTTGGGGCAAGACGCACACCAACAGCGTACGTCTCCCCAAATCCCAGGGCAATAGAATTGGGCCATTATCCGGTCTAGTGTTTTATTACACCCCATATGCCCGGCCATTGGGTTGTAGTGTGCCGCCTGGAAAACTATTTCCTGATGGCTTTTTGGCACTAGTAACAGTGTGACTTCTTCCCCTGTCTGAGTGTCATGGCTCACTCGTTATAGCCTTTCCCTGATCAATGAAAAGTGTGCATATGTTTGTGCTGCGTCAGGGTGCACCAAATGACCATCAATTTTTATCACTTGATCAAAGGCAAAGCGTAGAGTGCCGTCACGAGACTGCTCTAGTGGAAAATCTTCCGTGGAGGGTAACACAGGAGTCTCTTGCGGAGATGCCGCCGGTTCAACTCATACAGTATATCCCATGTCCCTGACGGTCGTGAGCGCACCCCTGCACAGTCCCTCACTAACCTGTCAAACCCAATCCATTCAGTACCCAAAATCAGGGGGTACACCAGGCGGGAACTAACCACCGCCTTAATACAAAATTTCTTCCCTTGGTGTCTAATTTCCACCGGCACTACAGAGTATCTGTGAACATCCCCATGTACACACTGAATATCCACCCAACCCGCCTCTACCAAAGCCCTGAGTCGAACCAGATTCTGGTGAATAAGGGACTGCGCACAGCCTGAATCCACCATTGCCCGGTGTATACCCCCTTGGATTCTTACCAGAACGTGTTATGTTCCTCCTGGACCAGGGGAGTGTGTGGAGGGCCGGCAACCCGAATCACCTGTCTGACCTCCATGAGGGGCCCACATCTCCAGCATTCCTGCCCCAGTGTTCGAGGAGCCCCTTGTGGGTCGAGAGCAGCGCCATAAGCAGCTGGAGCCTGGGAGGGAGAGAGAGAAGAGAGAGGGTAAGAGCGTGGCAGGGGCTGGGAAAGGCGGCAGCCTGATGCCCCTCCTCCGCAGTGCTGGTGTTGGCCGGGCGGCCTCCCAGGGCCGGTCTTCCGGTGTCTGGCCTCTTTGGGTGCACTGCGAGGTAGTCCTCTGCCAGTGTGACCGAGGCCGTCGGGTGGTGGCACTTCACCCACTCGGCCGCCCCGGTAGGGAGCCCCTCCTCAAACTGCTCCAAAATTATTTTATCCAGCAGCCACTCCTCTCCAGTGGCTTCACTCAGCTGCAGCCACCTCGTTGCTGCATCCCTTAACTGACGTGCATAGACAAAAGGACGGTCGGCAGACCCCAGCCTCAGGGCCCAGAACCAGCGGCGGTGATCTTCACCGGAGAATCCCAACTGATCCAGCACAGCCGTCTTGATGTCAGGGACGCTATGCCGCGCGGTGGCCGGAGCCCGAGCACCGCTGTCTGTGCTTCCCCTGAGAGCAACGGCAGCACTCGTGCCGACCACTCCACATCGCCTCGAACATTTCAAGGAACGATTGAGGGTCGTCCACTGCCGACATCTTGTGGAGGGTGACGCCGGAGAGGGAGGGTGGCGGGGATGATGGCGATGCAGCTCCCGCCCGGACAACAAGCTCGCTAGCAGCTGGGTCTGCTTTTCTGCCTGTTCTTGCATTATGTCCAGTTGCTGCCTATTCACAGCTGCCTGCTCCTGGTGCATCGCTGCTATGTCACCCAGCATCTTGGCCAGTACTGCCACCGGCTGTACCTGTTGCAGATCCGTCATGTTTTATCTTGAACGCCAAGTCACGTTGGGCGCCAGTTGTAGCATGTCTGTGCTACTATGAGTTCTCCTGGCTCCAAGACACATGCTGAGACACCGCTTACAGGTAATGGTTCTTTATTACTGCCTTTGTTACACACACAATGTTACACTCTGTAATTGCCGTTCCACCGGACCGCGTCTCGCTTGCCCGGCTCTGACGCTGGTTCCGAGGCTTCTCTGTCAGCACGCCCATACAATGGCAGCCCAGCCTCCCTGGCTGGCTGACGTGGCGCTGGTGTGTGTGTGTGTGTGTGAGAGGCCCAGGTCCAGCATGTGATGGATTTCCAGCTCTTTTGGACCTGTTGTGGAATACAAATCCTTAAAATCTTGTTTTGTAGGGAAACTTAATTCATTGTGTTTCTATGAATTCATCAGCATTATACCTGTTAAATTTTCTTGGAGGAATTCTAATTAATTGATTGATCTGATTGATTTCTCCCTCAAAGAAAAGCTTTTTTTTTAACCAAATGTTTGTAGGACAGGTTGCTTACTTATGCCTAGTGCACACTAGAGGATTTTCAAATCTTAACTGATGTTAAAAACGTGGGAGACCACTGACATAATATTTAATTTAATTATTTATTTAATATTTTAGTCGTAAGAACACACACACCAGACGATTCAGTCAAGATGGAGGACTACACACTAAACGATTTCAGTGTGGCGATTCCAGGGACTTGGGATCTCACAGAAACTCGTGTGACCAAACGTGGCTTCAGAAAAATACAACCGTTGAGACAAGTTTGTGAATTGACAGTGCAGTGCACCGCTCTCTCTCTTGTTAGAAGTCAATCTAGCTCAGCCTGCAGTCGATATCTCTCCCTGCAATCACCTCTCATTGGCTGTTGTGGGTTTCTGCTTACATCGCTGTTCCTTCACATTACAGGATTTAAAGTCGTAGAAATCAGGGAGACTCCGATCCAGTTGGTTACATTAAGATTATGTATGTAAACCCCTCACACTATAGGATCATTTGAGCAGTTAATCGGTTCCAACCAGCCTCTAATCTAGAACGTCCCCGTGATTTTCGGGAGGGGGCGTAAAATTATCCTCAAACACAATCAAAGAGTTTCTCAAATTGTGTATTTTTGGGAGAAGAACAGTGCACTTGTCATACTTGCCTCAACCCCCAAATTATTAAATTTTTTACATAGGACAGCTTTCTACAGTGGGTGAGGAGATGAAAGAGTTTCACATATAGTCTATGGCTATATAGTCAATCCTTTTGAAATGTAGCATCATCACAAATCACAAGAGAAATTTGAATAATTCGACTGAAATAGTCCCCAACACAATAGTATTAATTATTAAGTCTCTCTTTACACCCCACATTTATTATCTAAATAACAAACGTTTTTGTCCATTTAATTTAACATTTTCAATTAAACATTTGTTTAATTGGCCGGTGCTGCAATTTTTGATTTTGTCAATTTGATTGTCAATTGTTGGTCCACCACTTTGGTCCAGACTGAAATATTTCAACAACTACAGGATGGATTGCCATGAAATGTGGTACATATATCAGTGGTGGCCAGAGGATGAAGCCTGGTGATCCCCTGACTCGTCCTCTAGCACCGCCAGCAGGTCAAAGTTTTCACTTCTGTGAAATAGCTCAACATCTACCAGATGGATAGGCACAAAATTTGATGCAGACATGCATGTTTCCCAGAATATGAATCCTAATGTCTTTGGTGATACCGCTCTTTTCATCTAGCGCCATCATGGGTTTGAGTGACATGTGTCAACAAATACTGGATCGATTGCCATGAAAGTTTGTACACACCTTAATGCCCCGTTCAGGATGATTGTTATTACTTTGGTGATCCCCTGACTTTTCATCTAGCGCCACCATCAGGTCACATTTTCTATTTGTCCAATACTTTGGTTTATGACCAAATACCTGCAAAACTAATGACATTTCCATCAGCCTCAGCTGTACTTTCTGTTTAGTGCTAATTATCAAATGTTAGCATGCTATCATGCTAAACTAAGATGTGTTAGCATTTAGCTCAAAGCACCACTGTGCTTGAGGTACAGCCTCACAGAGCTGCGAGCATGGCTGTAGACTCCTCGTTTTTTTGTTGTTGTTGTTCTTACCAGTTTATTAGGAACACCTGTACAATCTAATGCAATCCAGTACAACAGCCCTGAAATAAGGGTTGGGTACCGTTCACATTTGAACCAATATGGTACTAGTACCGGTACCTGGAATTCGGTACCAGTACCCAACAGTGCCTTTTTTCAGTACTTTACTCTCTGTAATAACAAAAATGTAATTTCAGTTGTAAAAAAATAGACCAAACTTCTCTCACTACTGCATTGCTTGCATACTGTAATATTTCCCTGTAAAAAGTTTCAGAGCGACAGAGCATCCCTGTAACCATAATAACTCACTGTCACTCCTGCCTTCCTGCACATGGTGCAAGAGGAGAGGCAGAGACACTGCTGCCAGAAGAGCCTCTGACTCTTTTCTGTCTGTGCGCTGTCCTCTTTTCGTGCCGTTATCGGTTATAAATTTGTTTTTCACTGCGTGAGAAAATGCACGTGTGGTGTGAGAGCCTGTGAAAAGTCTCAGTGCGTGATAGTTGACAGTTCTTTGGCTAGCGCTAGTAAAAATGCTAAACTAACGTCAACCAAGACAGTGAAAAAAGCCCAGTTATCTCCAACAACAACTTTTCCAACTAGCTAATTAATTACCCAAAGATGTCGATGAAGTTTTGATGCCTCACTTTAAGTTTTGTCATCCATGGAGAGTGTTATTTGCGCTGTCTGCAGGTGTGCTAAGTTTTGGGGAAAGTGTCAAACACAGCTTAAGCTTTTAGATATATTTTGTGTTTGACCAGGTGCTTCCTCAGGTTAGACGTGTTTTGGCTTTGCATGCCACATTACAGCGAAGTGTTATTTTGCACTGACTCACTGTGACTTGAACAAGCTGCAGGGGTGGCATTGTCTTGCTCTCTCACCCAGGTGCGCTCTCAGGTACCAAAATTTGGCACCGATTGATTTAACGTGATTTGGTACTTGATAGTACCGATGTAATTCGGTCGGTTCCCCTAAAAGTACAGAGTTCAGTACCCAACCCTCCCTGCAATTAAACCTACCATTATGAACCTTATACTGTACTCAGAGAGGTATTGATTCAACTTGACATCCCTTTGAGAATCTACTTTGTTGTGGTTTTGAATTGGACTGCATCATGTTAAAAAGGTGTTTCTAACATATCCTCCTTTGGTGATTATAGTGCTCATTCAGATGAAAAAATAAACATGGCAGTTTTTATTTTTTGTTCTGCAGACCATCATAGAGATTGCTCAGGACTTACCTTAAGAATGACATCCAAATCGTAAGTATTTACTTAAAAGCATCAAACTTTCTGCTGAATGCTGAAATATCTTAGTTTTTACTATCTTATCTTAGTAGAGGGAACTGTGAAATTGCCTGTTGCCGGTACGTGCTGGGTATGAACAAAGAGCGGCACAGTGTTTAGTTTGTTCTCTCTGAGGCTACTATACTGTATGTGTGTTTTCTCTGGAGCACCATGAAAAATGTACATATAGATAGCTTGACAAAGAAGGAATAGGTGTGAAATGTCAGGGTAAAAGTGATTTTAGTGAAACTTTACAGCCGCCTACTCTCTAAGTGTAGCTCTTTGTGCCCTCCTTAAAGGCAGCCATTCATTGCTGGCATATACCTGCTAATGTCTGTGGACACAGTTATCCTTCCAGGAAAAAAAGGTATGTTTGGTGTATTTTTTCCCAGATGTAAATTTGTCAAGCTCAAAGAAATTAAATTCCTCTTATAGGCTTGTCTGAAAGACATGTTCATTCCATAATTTCTGCCAGAAATTTAACATCTATTAGGAATTTTTGTTTTGTTTTGTGGTTCATCGAGACGGGAAAAACAAATTGTTAACACAGATTTATTTTAGAGCGGTTGTGCAATTTCTAGTTTTAATCAGCATTTCTACCAGACATCATGAATAGTTTAAGCAAAATGGCAGCACCTAATTTGCATCAAAATAGAGTTGATTACAACTGATAATATACACTTGATTAATCCCCCTCTGTGGAAACTTAAACACACATCCTGTAAGCACACAACAGGAGTTCAATGAAGGGACAGGTCTAGAAAATTCTGAATGGGGGGACAGACTGGGGCAAACACTCAAAGAAGGGGAGCATATTTGAAAAACGAGTAGAAATGTATTACACTTAAATTTAAAGCACAGCTCCTAAGCAAAAATGAACAGTAAATTATTAATAGTTAAATTTTTTGTTTGCTGTGAGAAATGACAAATACACATACATACACAAGGGTTAGTTTCTGTAAAGATGTAAAGATGTCATTTTTTAGCTTCCATCCACACAATAATGCTACCGTTCTGTGATCATGATTAATAAGAAGCTAAACTGAAAACTCTCCTTAATATTCCCTTTACATGACAGAATAAAATACTTTGATTAACCAGAGGAAATTATGTTTGGAGTTTGCTTAAATTAAAAATGTCCTGACAGTTTTGGTGGTCCATAGAATTCCAAAGGATATCCCCTATATTCCAAATGATTTACTGTAAGTGTAGCTATAAACTCAGAATCAAGGTTCAAGGTTCGTTACTTGATACACAGGGTTGCACAAAGTATGGCATGTAAAATAGAACTGAAGGAAAATGACCCTTAGATCTTCATGCGGTGTCTAATGATTTCAACAATTAATTTAGATACTGGTGCTGTGTAATTGCTTACTGCAGCTCTCTCAAATTGGAGACTGCAGATGAAGTACACATATAATTCATTACCCATTAATCATTTACGGCCTTAATCGCATTAAATGTTGTATTTTGATGGACATTTCAATTTATACTAAAATTGTATAGCAAAATGAAGAGGCAAAACTTAACATACATGAATGGTGTTTTGAGGTATGTGTGTGAGCAAAGATTCAATTTAGATCTGTAAGAAGCTTTTGTTGGCTGAGAAGCCTGAAACACTACAATTCTGAGTGGTAGCCTAATGAGTAGCGTTAGATGTGAAATCTTGATAAAATGTAAATATTCCACTGTCAACACTTGTTAAATGATGCAACACAATGTGATGTGGCCAATGTGTGTGGCGCTTCATTTAGGCAATGTTCTTGTTCAGATAGTGGTGTTCAGTCGATGTTAAACACTGATGCATTTGCCTTATTTTGCTTTGTGGAAGAAGATGTTTAATTAAGGCAAAATAGTATTGTACTGGTAAGTTACTGAACCTTATCTGCAAAAAATGTAAGAACAGATCCACAATTGGTGTTTAGCACACTTTCCACCCAAATTGTATGAGTCCACATGGTCCACATTCGAATGTTGCTGTTGTAATGCATAAAGGATAGGAGGGGGTGAAAAGGGGCTGTACAGTAATCACAGATTGGGCCTGCATTGACATCCCTTAATTTTTCTTTGTTAGTTACAAATGCAGACATTGCCTGTGATTACACCTCATATCCAATCTACCCGTTTGCCTTCAGGACCCACACACACCACCTTGGTGAGTCATACCAGAGAATTTAGCAGTCCTTTTCAGAGTAACTTTTATCAGTATCAGTCTGGATGAGTGTTTCTGTCACAGGTAAAGTGGTCAGTGGCTACAGGATCCGAGATGGGAAGTGGAGCCTGATTGGGAGACAGTCCCCTCAGCTACCACAGGTACGTTCTCACATCAGAAAGCAGTTAAAAACTGACATTTACAGGGTGCCCCCGAATGATTAAAGGCGCATGCCTTACTAACATTAGACACCATGGAAATAACGTTAACACCTGTGTGGCACCAATGTTACATCCAGATTGTGATGGCTAGTGTTCAATTAAAACAACTCAACCGTGTCAGCCTAATTAACAGTCCCAAGCTTGACATATATATATATATATATATATATATATATAAACCAATTAAGGTTATCATAACGCTACTGTAAGAGATTCTTAAGGCATGCGGGCAGTCAAAAACTGACCTCCCAGACCTTCAGTATTCACTCTTCTCAGGTGCGTTGCACATGCACATGCCAAGCACAGAAGTGTAACCTGAACTGCAAAAAAGTTCACCCAACAAGCCAACATTGCAAGTTAACACTCACATTAATCCATATTTTCAAATATTGTCCCAAATTGTATTTATTGTATTACACAATATTTGTTATACTTTCTAATGTCACAAACATACAGTTGGAGGCTGGCCTTTGGCCTGCCTTCTTTGGCATTTGCATCACACGAGACAAGTTCACAAAACAAAAAACAGAACAGAATGTCAGTAGAATATGCTACTTAGACCTTGAGCTATGCTCTTGAAATGGAAACCTAAAAACTCATGACTCTTCGAGACATGATGTAGTTCTTGAAGCTGGAGAAAACAGGGAATGTGCTTCTCTGTTAAGTTAAGACTTTTTTATGGTTTATGTTGATTACAGTGAAAAACTACAAAAATGCGATAAACGACTGCATTATGGATTTAATTGGCTTGGGATTATTAGATACATTTTCAACATGCTTGTTTTGTCGGACCAACAGTCAAAAACCCAAATTCAGATTCAAATTATAAATATTTTACACAGAAAATCCTCACATTGGAAAAGCTGTAACCAGAGAATATTTGGCATTTTGCTCGATGAACAGCTTAAATGGTTGATCAATTATCAAAATTGTTGATTAAAGGAATAGTTAAACATTTTGGGAAATAGGCTTATTCGCGTCACATGGGATGTCTGAGGCCGCTTAAGAGCTTGCGTTTTACTTGTAAGCTAATAACCACAACCCGAAGTGTATTTTTACGCTGTCTGTTTTCTTTCGTTTTACGTGCGTAACTACAGTGATTGTGCGTTGGGCTCTGAGCACTGACAAAATGCAGGTGACCTACACTTAATACTGTGGCTGAGGGCACCCTTTGTAGACACAGATGGAGCACTGAAGCTGCTGCTGCTGCTCTGCTAATGTGTTGCTCATGCTAAGCCTCCTCTGTAGATACCTTATTAGAGCTCTAGGACTAATCGTTAAATGTTACTAACGTTACCGTTTTGCAGACGATTACAACACAAGTTGAGCTCCTCAGCCAAAGTGCCAACTTAATGTTAGCCCCTGATGGTTCAGTTTTCTTTATGCTAAGATAATATTAGCAAGGCTAATACTGTCATAACCACGACATAATTAAACAGTTTGCTTTTATTGATGATATTTATGATTTATTTTCAAACATGAGAAAAATTCATTACAGTCTCTGAACCCATTGTCTATAGGCTGATGACAATTTTCTTGCGGTGCAGCCAGCGGATATCCAGATAACAGCCAAGACTTCCTCTTCCGTGCTCTGGTTATTGTTTACAGTCCAATTAGCAGTCTCGGAACCCATCTGCTATCGTCTAATGACAGATACATTTTTTAAAACCTAATAAAAAGCTAGTCTCTAGGGTTCCGAGATTGATAAAAAGCTGAATCGTTGTCAGACGATAGACGATGGGTTCAGAGATTACATTTTGGCCAATGCGTTCTGCCTCTTTTGCTCTCTTGTCCCTTGCCTACAGATTCTGCATTCATATGCAGATATCTGTTTACAGAGATTAGTCTAATTATGTCGCTGTTCCAATAGCTACAAAGAACCAAACCCACATTGACTTTTACTAGCTTACCCCCACCCCCCCATGCACACACACACAAGACATTATGTTATTTATGTTTTTCCTCTATATTCTCATGCTAAAATTGACTAGAAATCCACATTTTAAAGCTGATATTCAAAAAATGCTTTTCACGGGGGGCATGCATCTTTGTCACCTTTTTCAACCCTGATGAGTTTGCATCCCTTATATATGATGCTGAATTAACCTTTGTCCAAAGAGGATCAGATATTTCAATGTATAGATAATTTATTAGAAACATGTGATTTACAAAGACAGTAGCCCATCTTTAATCATCTAGAAGATTGTCCAAGTAGTTCCTTGTTCTTTAAGGAGTTAATAATTATCAGGTCAAATGTATATTGTGACCTAACTAATCTGAAAATCACCCAAAAATGTATTGCAACGGTTTTTCAAGTAGATCGCTGTTTTCTCATTGCCCAGCAGTGAATGTGTTTTCTCTCCAGGCTTTCTATCCTGCTAACAAGGAGGTGAATGTGAAGTATGGTGACACCATTGCAACCAGATGTGTGTTTACTGGTGAGGGCAGAACCTCCAAAACTTATATTGGGTGAGTTCTTTTGTAAAACCCAATGCACCTAATACATTTAACTTAAAAGTACCTTTTAATTTTATATGGTTTTTAGCTAGGTTCTATTCAGATGACTTGAACAATAGATGAGCTCTTGTTTGCTCCCTTTGGACTGTGTTTGTATTGAAATATAGCTTACATTTATCAAAGGTATGTAAGACAGCCACTGTGATTTTATTGCAGTCGTGGTCTCTTCTCCTTTGCCACACCTTGTGTTTCTTTACTCTCGTTTCCTGATTGCTCACTCAGTGTTACAACTTTATAAATACTGTATATACTGTATGCACTTAAGTGTGAAGAAAGCATTGCCACCAGGCGTTCAGACAAAAAAACAGCATTGTGCAAGGATCTATGTTGTTGTGGTGGTGTTGTTTCAGTTATCATGAGATGATGACATACGATCCAGGATGACCAGTTTGAGTAATACATAGTGCCCTAGCAGCAATCTCCCATGGATTCGCTCTCTTTATCCAGAGCCACCTAGAGGCTTTCTCTGCATCCTCCGTGCTGTGGATGTCTCTTCTCCTCTTATCCCCTGTGATGTTGAGTGAAGCTTAAGCTCTGCAGAGGGACTGTCCTGTAAAGCCTCTGCACCCAACCTCCACTGGAAAGCACCTTGCCCTCTAGCCTTGTCTGTGGAAGTTGCTGATTAGGCCATCATACTTTCCTCTGTTCTGCTCGAAGGTCTCCTCGGTGCGTTCCTCGCATGGCACAGTTAGCTGCAGGACACCAATGTACCATGTCTGGTCTCAGGGAGGTCTTGACAACTTTCTAGGAGAACTTGAGTTGTCTTCCCAAGTCCACCAACAGCTGCCAGTCCTGTGCTGTGCTAAGAAGCCCAGATGCTGCTGAAGGGGCTGTGCCTGCCTTCTCTCCTGCTCTCATAAAGCAGATGGGTTTGGACTGCCAGGAGCTGGCGATAGCATTGCAAATGGCTTCTACAATGGTTTTGAGCACCTGGTCATGCCTCCAACGATATCGGCCCTCCCCTGGAGCCTTTGAGCAGCAGCTCAGGATCCCTTTTCTGTGGCACAGAAGGCAGTCTGGTGTATAGACCAGGCCCCAGCAGTGCAGGTTGGATGGGCTGGAGAGGACATCATAGACCGTCTGGACCAAGGGGCCTCTGCGCTCTGGTTCATAAGATTTTATTAGCATGTTCATAGCCACTGCAAACAGGATCACCTCCACGTTGTGCCATTCTGATGTTGTTGTTTCTGTTGGCGTTCTCAACCTGAAGTTAGACGGTGTAGTCCCTCATTCGTCCAGGAGTGTTCTATCTGTAGAAAAGGTTTCAGTCGTAGTCATCTGGACACTGTTTTCAGAATCAAGACGTTTCGGCTCCCATCCGGAAGTCATTCTCAATTGTGACAATTGTGAAACGTCTTGATTCTGAAAACAGTGTCCACATGACTACGACTGAAACCTTTTCTACGATCAACCTGAAGTTGTTGTAGTAATCCAGGAATCCCGGGACAGTAAGTAAGTGTGAACCGAAAACGACCGAAGAACAGAGCCCAATGTGCTTGCCGTGAGTTCAGTCTCTTTGCGGTCTGGATGTACTCTAAATTCTTGTTCAGCTCCCTCCAACCAGTGCCGCCATTCCTCCAGGCCCAACTTGACGGCCAGAAGCTCTCTATTGCCGACATCGTAGTTCCGTTCGGCCGGGGAGAGTCACTGGGAGAAGAAGGCGCACGGGTGGAGATTCTGATCCGTGGGGGAACGCTGAGAGAGGACCGCTCCAACGCCGACGTCCGAGGCGTCCACCTCTACAATGAATTGTCGTGTGGGGTCCGGTTGGATGAGGATCGGGGCCGAGGTAAAGAGGGCCTTCAATTGGGTCCAGGCCGCCTCAGCCTCCAGGTCCCAAATGAAGGTGAGCTTGGGAGAGGTGAGCTTGGTCAGAGGGGCTGCCACCCGACTATAATCTCAGATGAACCGCTGGTAGAAATTGGCGAATCCTAAGAAGTGCTGCAGCTGTTTCCGGGTGGTGGCCGTTGGCCAATCTGCAACCGCTTGCGTCTTGGCCGGGTCGGTCCTCATCTGACCGCCCTCAATGAACCAAGGAAGCTTACGGAGCTGACATGGAATTCGCATTTCTCCGCCTTGACAGGTGATATGCATTCCAGAGATCCAATTTTGTAAAGACCTTGGCCCCCTGAAGTGGTTCAAAGGGTATTTGTTCTGATGGTGATTTGATTTAGACCCCGGTAATCTATGCAGGCAAAGAAGAGTCCCACCCCTGCTGGCGAGGAGGACGAGTGAATAAGTCCAGCGTGAAGGGAATCCCCGATGTACTTCTCTATGGCCTCTCTCTCCGGTCGCGAAAGGTTGTACAGTCGGGTCTCTGGCAGAGGAGTCCCGGGGAGGAGGTCAATGGCACAGTCGTACGGGCGATGTGGGGGTAGGGACAAGGCTAGGTCCTTACTGAATACCTCACCGAGGTCATGATATTCCTGGGGAACTAAGAACAAATCCGGGGGAGCCACGCTCGGCGAAGTAGTGTTGCTCTCGGGTGGTGACCGGGCGGATCGCATGCAGGTGGCGAGGCAAAAGGGGCTCCAGCCCATTATTTTCCTTCTTGCCCAGTCAATGTGGGGGTTATGACGCTGCAGCCAAGGGAAGCCCAGAACCAGTGGTGTGTTCGGGGACGAGATGAGTTGAAACTTAATACTTTCCCTGTGGTTTCTGGAGCACCAGTATGGCACCAGGCTCACTGGGGCCATACTGTGGGTGACTCGGGCCAGGATACAGCCATCCAGTGCCTCCGCATTGCGTGGAGTGTCCAGCGGTTCGGTGAGGAGACCAGC
Organism: Siniperca chuatsi; assembly: GCF_020085105.1. Classification (NCBI taxonomy): domain Eukaryota; kingdom Metazoa; phylum Chordata; class Actinopteri; order Centrarchiformes; family Sinipercidae; genus Siniperca; species Siniperca chuatsi. Next base: position 25,278,979 of record NC_058059.1, on the reverse strand, counting down.
CTGTCGAGCCAACTCAGCGTCCAGGAAGTTTCCTTCAGCTCTGGAGTCGATTAGCTCCCGCAGCGGGAGAGACTCATTCTAGTAGTAGAGGGTGGCTGGGACCTGTAGTCTGGGCGGACCTGGGTCACGGGGGTTGTTGTGGCTCACCAGAACCCCCATTGTGACGGGTGAGCCTAGTCTTTTGGTTTCTTGGGGCAGTTAGCCAGGAAGTGACCCTTGTCGCCGCAGTAGAGACATTCTCCCGCTGCGAGTCGGAGGCGGCGCTCGGCTGGTGTCAATGGGGTTCGGCCTAGTTGCATTGGCTCTCCCCCTGGGTTGGTTGAGGTTGGCAGTGGTTCCGAAGCGGTGGTCAGGCTGGCCACTCAGGTTCCTGGACGAGTAGTGGGGACCGCGTAGCGAGAAGGATGGGGGTGAGAGCGGTTGGCGCGCTCCTGGCGTTGTCCATCCGGATGCACAAAGAAACCAACGCGTCCAGCTCCTCCTCTCGAGTGGCTAGCTTGTCCTTCAAGAGGTCATTGAGACCGGCTACAAATGTGCTAATTAGCGCCTCCTCATTCCAGCCAGAGCCCGCGGCCAGGGTGTGGAATTCCACAGCGTAATCCGGCACGCTGCGGTTCCCCTGACGGATCTGCAGTAGCAAATTGCCCGCGTTTCCCCCGTCGTCTGGATGATCGAAGGCCTTCTTCATCCTGTCCAGAAACTCATCCAGGGACATCAAAGAGAGGGGTCGTCGGGCATGGGTGGCCTCCGCCCAGGCTAACGCTTTGCCTCGCAATAGTCCAACAATATAATTCACCTTGGACTGGTCCGAAGCAAAAGTGACAGGGCGCTGGCAGAAAACCAACGAGCATTGCAACAGGAAGCGCCTACATTCTGTGACGTCACCTGAGAACGGAACTGGGTCAGAGGCGTGGTATTCCCGGAAGGGTGGTGGGAGGGGTGTCGCCGGAGATTCTGCTGGAGTCGGAGGTGACGGAGGACGAGGCTGTCGTGGAGAGTTGGTGTGAGTGGTGAGTTTAGAAACTCGTCAAAAACTGCGTCAACTGAGTGGTTTGAGAAACCATGGCCTGATTACTCTCGGCGAGAGCCTGTATTATTTGCTCACGCTGACCCAGAAGAATCCCCTGGCTGGTTATCGCCTGATGGAACGGTACCGCTTTCGGGTTGGCGCCTGCTGGATCCATATTGGCCAGATCGTTCTGTCGTGAGGATTTTAGGACCCAAATGCAGGACACACAGGACAGAGCACTGTAAGTTGAAAATGGTCTTTATTGTGCAGATGGTAGTAGGGAAACGAAGTATTCGGCGTAGTTCGTGACCACCTCGGGGACTCGCCCAGGCCAGGTCGGAAACGAGGTGCGCTGGTTCTGGGCTGGCGAGCGTGGAGGGATGGACTGGGCCGGACAGGTGGAGGGTCAGTGAAGTCTGACGTGTAGCTCGGGAAGGCGGCTTTCTCAGGAGGCAAGGTTGACCGGGTGGCGGGGGCGTCTTAGCAATTAGCCGAATACTGGTGTCCAGATGACCCAAAGGCAGACTGAAGCGGTGATCACTGGCAGTGAGTGGGTCTATGACAGAGAGAAACAAGATTACTAAATTGGCAGAAACAAAGAACACTTATCTTACTTGTCGTTGAGGCCGTTACGAAGGTAGCGTACATATGTACGGGGATGATTTGGCGTCGGTAGAGTGAAAGTGCCTGGTATATAAACGGTGGAGACTGATGAAGATGGGAGTCAAATGTGCCAGTGATCAGCCGCGGGCAGGAGACCGGGAAGCCAGGCCAGAACACAGACACACACACACACACACACATACATACAATGACAGACAGGGAACAGCCAGGAGACATAAGGAAGGGCAGAAACATAGGATTACACGAGGATCAGGGGGGCGTAGTGGCTAATTATGACACTGGGCTCTGTGGGGTGCTTCCGTGTCTCACCAGGTCCATGAGCTGTGCATTGTGGTGTTTGCATTCGCTCCTTACATTTCATCCTTGACTGAGGTATCTTTAGGCCTCTTATGTTCTTGCAGATCTTGCAAGAGCGCTCGATATGCATCTTTGTTTGTCCATTGCTGATGGTCGTTACCGTAGAATCTGTCCGGCTTGGGTGCTCACCCCTCTGGGGATATGTTTTATTCTTAAGATCCATAGCTTGGTTTTGGGTCCTTCCTCATGCAGTTAGAGCTGCCAATCCACTCCACCTCAAGTTTGCTATATTTCTGGGCTGCTAATAGAGCTCAACAGTGACCACCCACTTTTTTAACGGCTCCGGTTCTGGAAGTGAATTTCCCATTCATTCACTCCATTGACGTTTCAGAAAATCCTATAAATAGTTTTAAGCCTGCAACCAAGCCAACCAACTGCGAGATGAATCGTGACCATAAAACATTTGATTCAGAGCAAAAAAAAAGATTAAAAAATGTGCTACGCACTTCTTCTTGAATTTAACCTTTGTCATTATTATAGTGTTGTAGTGATTCTCTAAAAAATGTCAGCATGCAGCATGTTAGAAAGGGAAATCATGGTTGCGCTGCGGGAAACGAAACGTAAACAGATGTAAAGTTCAGTGGTAGCAGTAACTCACTAGCTAAACCTGTTGTAAGTGTGTAAATAAAGATTAAAAAAAGCTCATTAGCTATTCGTGGGTGCGGCAAGCATTTCCATGGTAACAGCTAGCTCTACCAATCAGAGACGTCGCTGTAAAACTTAAGGTTTGTGGGTAGTGTATTACTTCTCCATGAGAGAATAAAACCTGTTTTTCTTAAAACAAAGTTGACTTCATACAGACTTGTAACTTCTGTTATGAAATGGTGCTAGATAAATTGAATTGAATTGACTATACCATTGTTTCACATGGTAAGTCTACCTTGGATGGTTACAAAATTATGGCTGGTAATCAAACTCCTCTATTCAGAATATGAATGGGATTTTCACTTCCAGAATTTCACTGTTGAGCTCTATTGTCTCTCCTAGTCACCAACCTTTCTTGGTTGTCAACCAGCCTGTTCCTGGTGGTCATTGGTAGCTCCAGGTCGGTAGGAATAAGATACATCTTCTGATGCTTAGCTAGGGCACATCATCAGTGATGTACACTGGGGTCATTGGGGGTTTCGGGTCTCGCAACAGCAGACACCCTCGCCCAGGTAATCCAGTTGGAGTTGAGCAGGCCTCAGTTTGTGCCCTAGCAGCAATCTCCTATGGATCTCCTCTCTTTATGCAGAGCCACCGGGAGGCTTTCTCTGCAGCCTTCGTACTGTTGTGCATGGCTCTTCTCCTCTTCTCCTCTGTGATGCCGAGTGCAGCATAGGCTCTGCAGATGGACTGTCCTGCAAAGCCTCTGCACCCGACCTCCACAGGAAAGCAACTCAACCTCCAGCCTTGCCTGTGGAAGTCGCTGATTAGGCCATCGTACTTTCCTTTCCATGTAACTACAGCCTGACCAGATTTTTGAGACTGATACCAAGAAATATCTTTGAAATCTATATATATAATATAATTATATATTGGCCAATGTTATTTTTTTAACATAAAGACACAACATAAGCAAAGCATCCCTTGATGAGCATCCCTTAAATTTGATTGTTAAAGAACTGTGACCAAGTTATTTACTGAGTGAGACATTTAACAGTTATTAAAAAAAACTTGACAGTGAATATTTTCAATTTATCTGCCGGCTCTAAGGTAACAATGGGCAGGAGGCAGAGTATGATAATATATTGGGTAGATGTTCCATGAGTTTGTAGAGAAGGTCTTGATGATACAGATATAGCACTGTTCCTCACTGTTAACATAAAGATCATCTGCCTTTTTGCATAGAGTACAGTGAGTGATGTATTTATCCCCAGGTACTTTTCTGTTTTGTCTGCAGTGGCACCTCTAATGATGAAATGTGCAATTTCTATATAATGTACTACATGGACAGCAAACATGCCATCCCCTACATGAACTGCATGGAGACCAGCTCCAAAGAACTGTTTCAGCATATTCCAGCTGAAGCCAATATTCCCATCACTGTCAGTCCTGGTCATGTGAACTCTATGATGCATATGGGACACTCGACAGGTACAAAGGCATCAAATATTGTTTATGTTGCTTTTTTTTTTTCTAATTCTGTTGGATAGAAAGTGAATGTATGCTAATGTAAAGTTCACACTTTTCACACTTCATGTATGCCTCCTTGTCTGTTTGATGTAGCTTACATAATTTACATTTTTCCAAAAGAACCTGTCTAACTAAACTTTGTTTTTACCCCAAAGATTATCGAGATAACGGATCGTTGTTGGATACAAACAAAGCAGAGCAGGTTCTGGATCAGGGTGAGTTCTAGGACAATGAGCTGCACCACTGTGTTATTACAACTACACTAGATTGCAAAAGTATTTACCCTCCTGGACTTTAAACACACGTTTTAACTAAAACTCCTGATAATCAGACTTAATTCCCATTTCATTATTGTTGTATTATTCAGTCTTATATTGCCCTCTTGGTAGCCATCTTCTGTAGCCAATGACTGACAGTCATTGGCTTTTAGGTCAACACTGAGTGTGTGTTAACCAGTTAGCATAGGTTCACAGAGAACAACAGTTGACATTAAGAATACTTGTTTTTGCAGAAACTTTGCTGGTGAAATAAACCATGCTGCACAACAAGATGTCCCTTATTCAGAATTCAATTTTTCTGTAAAATAAGTTCCTTCCACTGAGTCTATTGTTTTCCTGAATACCTCAAAGGGCATTATCACCGTTACAAAACGGACACTTAACAAAGAAAAGAATGGAGGAATGTTTAATTTACTTACATGCAAATAACTGCAGCAAACAAGAATTATGGAAGACTGTATTTGCTTATCCTAACTAGTGTGTTATCCATTTGACAGACAGAGAGTAAATGGCTGATTGGACTGTCCAGTTACTGTTTCCCAGCCCAGCTAGCAAAGCCAGCTAAATTATTAGCTCTCAATTAATATGGTCTCACTGTACATTTTGTCATATCATCTGACCCTACTAATCAGTCCACAATCAGTGTGATAATCCACTAGTAATTTTCTAAGTATGTATTTAGAATGAGATTATAATAGAAAATACCCTAATCACTCTGGCACTACTTGGCTCTATACTGCTCCTTGGTTTATACTACTGTGAATTTTTGGCAGCTAACTAGGATAGAAAGCATTAGTGTAAATCAGTTTATTTAGACCTAATCAATGGAGATGCGTGCATTATGCAATCTTGTCTGCTACAGCATACATATCTGCTCTGCAAATCACTTGTTCTGTGTTCACATTTGAGAAAAAAAATCAAAAACCAAACGGGAGAAATTTATATATTATATTTTTTTGTTTCATGATGGCGCCCACAACTTTTGCATTCATTCAACAGAATACCATTAGGTATCCATCTACATAGATGGAAACCTTATTTCAATACAGCCAGTGAAATCTTACATAAAGAATTAACATCAGTGTTGCATCATAGGCAGAGCAGATGGTTACACTGAGCCAGACAGCAGCCCGCTACACAACACAAGAGCCTCTGACTTTGAACAACAACCCACATTATCTTTCCTGCTAAAGTCTCCTTCTTATCTGATGAAAAAAACACGAACACGTCTTGTCCTGCAACTTAGTTTGTTGAATGAGCCACCAAACAAATATTAACGGGGGAAAATTGCAGTGGTAACGTCAGTAAACGTACAATGTACTTAAGCGTTTTAACGTACCTGCAAATGTCACTTTGGTCCGGTTAGATGATTGTGTGCTCTTTGCTCTTCAGTACCACTAACAACACTGTCTGCTGTCTGCCCATGACATGTAGGTCACAGCACAAGTTTTTTTACTTTGTCTCTCATTCTCAATGGTGTAATGCCGGCACTCTGCCAGCCTGCCAGTTGCTGTTAATCAAAAGTCAGTCATACTATGTCAAGCGCAAATGAACCTGAATGAACCAAATGAATGAAACCTGCCTGATCTGAAGTGCTGCTTTGTTATTTGACTTTTGTGCTAGTTATGAAACAACCATGTTAGACTTAAGTCATTTTATAAGATTACTTGCTACCAGTACACCTTTGTCCAAACATTAATGATTGACTTTCTAGTCGTTTTTAGAACAACATTGGTGTATGTCTTGGACATTTCGGTGAAGAGCGGAACGGAGTAGTTAACTGATCAACACCTGTTGATGATGGTAGTGGGGGACACAGACCTGGTCAACTGAAACCTATAGTAAAGGTGAATGGAAAATATCTGGCAGAGGCCCTGCCCGCAAGGTCTTAAACTCCAATCACTGGTGGGGGCGTGTTGCTTCAGGTACCATTGAGATGATGAAATATAATCCTTAAAGTCCAGTGTGAGTAACAGATCTGTTAATTTGAAGGCTTATCAGATGTCAAAACACTGCACAGCAGTTTATGATACTCAGAGACAGGATTTTACAACTCTGGAAAGTTATAACAGCGACAACTGTTTTATCTTTTGTTACCAGAGTTGGTTTCTCAGCGGGTGTGTCACTGAGTGGGGAGAACTTGTTAGAAATGTGAACAGGTTGGTGGTGAACCGTGGGCTTCTGCTTAGGGCTATGCTTCCTTCAGACAGTCACCCAGCCTCCCTGGTTTCGCAGCTGCTCGGGAGCTGCCCGGGAGACGTCTAACAAGAGCTACCTCTGGTCAGTCCGCACCGGCTACTGGGGGCTGGCTAACTACAGCAGCTAATGATTGAGTTCCCATGGTGCGAAAGCGCATTTCCAATTCACTAAGCCTAAAATGGAGGACGCAGTCAGCTCCTCACAAAGACGGCGTGGAGCACACCTGAGTTAGGTTACCACGCTATCTGTAAGTTTGAGATGTGTAAGTTTGTTTGTGTGTGTGTGTGGTGGTATGTAAGGCGCATAGGTGTAGGTTAGTGGAAGAGAAGAAAAAGGCACACAAAGCAAGGCACAGAGCATCCACAATGAGATACAATAATTGTCCCTTTTATCACACAGTAACCCGGCAGCAAATTTGTATGCGCCAGCTGTGTCACTGGACTTTTAACTGATATGTTTACCACAGTGGCAGAAAAACTAACACAACAAGGCCCAGCTGCGTGGGCCTGGCACACAGGTATAAAGCTTTCTCTGCTCATACACAAGCCTCTTACTTGGGATTGCTCTTGGTAGCGATTAAATGTGTTACTCAAGTAAAACGTTACCTTGGTTCACTGTTTCAACTGCAGCCTCTCTGTTCTGCTGTCCGCTGTGTGTGTGTGTTTGCTTGTGTGTGTGTGTAGGAGCTGAGCCCCGCCCTCGGTCAAACGGGGAGAAAAAAAGGAGAGGACAGAGAAGCTAGCGCACCCGTAAAATATTAATTCAGTGAATTTTGCCATGAATGCTCCAAAATTTAATGCTTTCTTCCTTCCACCAAAGTTTCATGAAAATCGGGTCAGAAGTTTTTCCATAATCCTGCTGACAAACAAACAAGCAAACAAACAACCCCCGAAAACATAACCTCCTTGGTGGAGGTAAAAATTTAATTCGGCTCTAACACTATATATTTTTTAGAGTGATGACGTCATAAAATATGACAACAGACATTCGAAGCTCCATTCAAAAACCTCAACAGAAGCTTCGAAAAAAAAAAGACATTTGGTACAGCCCTAATTGTGACCAATATAGATAATGAGTGGAACATTTTACAGTTTTAAACTCTCTGGACAAACAATTTAATAGTGGCACTGTTTTTAAATTACCTCAAGCCTACTATGGCATGTCTGCACTGCAATTTCTTGTTACTTATCAGCCATCATATACACCATATACCAACATATATCTTCAATAAGCTAATATCGGCTGATAGTAATAACCCTTTCAGACAACAGATGTGTGTATGACGCAGGTCTACTGAATGTGCATTGGACCCATTCATATGAAACTGATTGTCACTGTTAGCAGATACTTCTGTCTACAGTGTAGTTCCATGCACTTATCTAATAAACCTGAGAATTACACCGAATTACATCCAGTAATACCAGATAAAAGTTAAGCTTCAGTTTTTACCTCACGCAGTCCATATGCACGCTCCCTCTTGCTTGATTGCCCATACATGCACGCGTGCTATTTTTCTCTCTTTCCTCCTCTTTCTCTCTCTCTCTCTCTCTCGCTCTCTCTCTCGCTCTCTCTCTCTCTCCTCTCTTGTTCTTGCTCTCATTTTTTAATTTTCATTTAATTAAATGATCAGAATCAGAAATACTTTATTGATCCCCGTAGGGAAACTCTTTGTTACAGTAGCTCGTCTTTACGTCAGTGCACACAGGAGAAAGTACTAGAAAAAATAAACACTATAAAACAGGTCAGAAATAAATTAAGTATCCTGTCGGTATAAGTATAAGATAAACTAAGTGTCAAGTACCAAGTGGGTTTACTGGTTGGTGATGAAAGTACAGTTTAAAATACAATGTAACTCCTTATGTAATAAATAATATTAATAAGCGGAGGTGCATGTACTGTCGAAGAGTAGTTGAGGTATATAGTTTCAGTAGCAATAAATAAGAAAAAACTAACAAGGGGAAAACTAATATTGCACGGAGGTATTACACAGAATATTGCACAATTTATTAATTATGGCGGAGATGTAATGCTCAATGTCCAGTTTAGTGACCTAGGGTCAAACAGACTAACCCTTAGAGGGAGGAGTTAAATAGTTTGATGGCCACACGCAGGAATGACTTCCTGTGGCTCTGTGGTGCTTTTTGGAAATGGGATGAGTCTTCCGCTGAAGGTGCTCCTTTGCTTGACCAGCACGTCATGGAGCGGGTGGGAGGCACTGTCCAAGATGGCATGTAGTTTGGCCAGCATCCTCCTCTCTGACACCACTGCCAGAGTGTCCAGCTCCACCCCCACAATGTCACTGGCCTTGCGGATCAGTTTATTGAGTCTGTTGGCGTCCGCTACCTTTAGCCTGCTGCCCCAGCATGCAACAGCATACAGGATAGCACTGGCCACCACAGACTCATAGAACATCTTCAGCATCGTCCGGCAGATGTTGAAGGACCTCAGCCTCCTCAGAAAATAGAGGCGGCTCTGGCCCTTCCTATAAACAGCCTGAGTGTTCTTGGTCCAGTCCAGTTTGTTGTCTAAGTGTACTCCCAGGTACCCAGGCTTTTAGCACCCCGGGGCTAACGCCATCGGGGCCTGCAGCCTTGTTTGAGTGGAGCCTCATCAGCTGTCCTCTCACCTGGTCAGCAGTCAGGCACACAGCAGAAGTTACAGGTGGGGGAGGGGGGGAGTCGTCGGTCAGGAGAGGGCCGTTAGCCTGATGGGGAGGGGGGAGCAGAGTACTCAGAGGAGCTTGAGGGCCGACAGCAGCTGAGTTAGAGGGGGGATGAGCAGGAGCCGGTGTGTCGAATCTGTTAAAGAACAGATTCAGTTCGTTGGCCCTGTCCAAGCTGCCTTCAACTCCTCTGCTGCCAGTCGGTCTGAAGCCAGTGATGGTCTTCATGCCGCTCCAGACCTCCCTCATATTGTTCTGCTGGAGTTTCCGCTCCAGCTTCCTCCTGTACTTCTCCTTGGCTTCCCTGATTTTCACCTTCAGGTCAGCCTGGATAGCCCTCACCTCCTCCCTATTACCATCCGTAAAGGCCCTCCTCTTGGCATTCAGAATGTCCTTGATGTCCTTTGTTACCCACGGTTTGTTATTTGGATAACAATGGACCATCTTGGTTGGGACATTGCAGTCCACACAGAAGTTAATGTAGTCAGTGATGCACTCAGTGAGCCCATCAATGTCCTCTCCATGAGGCTCACAGAGTGCATCCCAGTTTGTCACCTCAAAACATTCCTGCAGTGTCTCATAGGCCTCCCCTGACCATCTCCTCACTGTCCTTGTGGTCACAGGCTGCCTTTTAACCAGAGGCACATAGCAGGGTTTGAGGTGAACCAGGTTGTGGTCTGACCTACCCAGAGGGGGGAGGGGGGAAGAGCTGTATGCATCCTTAACGTTAGCATACATCAGGTCCAGTGTCCTCTCCTCTCTAGTAGGACAGCTCACATATTGGGTGAAATTCGTCAGTGTTGTTGAAACACTGACATGGTTGAAGTCACCCGAGATTAAAATGAGTGCACTCGGGTGTTGAGTCTGGAGATGTGCTATGGCGGTGTGAATGGCGTTGCACGCCGATGCCGAGTTAGCAGAGGGGGGGATGTAAACAGCCACAACAATGGCATGTGAAAATTCACGGGGCAGATAATATGGCCGGAGACCCACAGCTAACAGTTCAATGTCCGGGGTACAGATACTCTGCTTGATGGTAATGTGACCAGGGTTACACCATCTGTTGTTAACTAGAACAGCAAGCCCGCCGCCTTTCCGCTTACCGCTCCCGGTGTGATCCCTGTCGGCCCGAACAGTCTGAAAGCCGTCGATGAAAGCGTTATGGTCCGGGATATCCTGGTGTAGCCATGTCTCTGAGAAGCACATCAAGCTACACTCACGGAACTCCGTCTGACTCGGGCTAACGCCGTTAGCTCGTCCATTTTATTCACCAGTGATCTCACGTTGCCCATGACGAGAGAAGGCAGACATGGCTTAAATCTCTTATTCTTAAGTCTCTTTTGTCTGCACCCCTCTCTCTTCCCTCGCCGCTTCGTTCCACCTCTGCATCCTCGGTGTGTCCTCCTCCAGATCTCAGTGGGGACATCGGTTGTCCTGGGCGCCATGCCGCTCGGCTTCAGCGCGATCAGCTGTTCCCTGGTGTAAACAATGCGGCCAAACAGCTGATCTGCAGCGGTGCCCTGACCGAGTAGCAGAAGAAGAAGTTCCACGGCGAAAAAAAGTACAAAAACACTTTCTACTCTCATTTTCGCAAAGAGCGTAGTTTAAATTACACTTACACACAAGATACTCAAGTTTGGAATAAGAAAGGAAAGTTAAAAGTTGGAAAAAGTAAGACGACGAGACAGAGCTACGGCAACAGGCAGCATGCGGGCTGGCGCATGCGCACTATTTGCACACTAAATGATGTTTAAAAGTCGGTGTCCATTCCTGGTAACAACACCAGTTCACATTAGCCTTTTATTAAATTGCATGACATTTGTCATTCCTGCCCATTCTTCTCTCTGTTGTTTCCTACTGGCTAACACAAAAACTTTCCTTATTTAGTTCTAACTCTTCACTGTCCCAACAGAATCTACCCATACCTTTACACTCAACCCAATTTTCTACTAGGTAGTGTCTAACATAAACACTTTTACACCGTAGGCTATGTAATTGTATTTTTTCGATATCACTGTCCCAATGAAATATTTCAACAGCCTTCCTAACAACGGCACTACATTTGCCCTATGTAACAAGGCTTTGCCTGTAGCCTACAGTCTCCTTGTCCTTTATTTCCACCCTTTCCTGTCCTTCTGTCTATGCAGGTGACCTGTATTCTCTTATGTCCAAGCTGCTAGGACAGAAAAAGGACGTAGTTCACATTCATAAGTACAACCCCAGCGAGATGCAGAGAACCAAGGCTGAGTTGGTGGCTCAGATTGATAGCTTAATGCAAAAGAAAGACCTAGGCTTTCCCAGTGCCAGACTAGCCTTCCAAACCAGAGAGGATCCTGCTTTGGTGAGGGACAGAGTCCACAAATTCCATCAGCTTGAGGTCACGGCCAAGCCGCCAAGAAGCAAGCTGCTAGCTGAAGGACAAGGTGGGTCCTGGATGCTATTTTATCGTTTTCATTGATGCTGAAAACATCCCTTTTTTTCTTTGCATTGTCCAGTATTCTTCAACTGTAACACATATGCAGTACACATACTTGGATGCTTGGACACCCCTTTAGTTTTTGCAGAGTTTATTGTGCTAAATTACCTTAAAGTGTAAGTATTTCTATTTTTGGGGTGAGCTCTGTCCAGTGTTATATATTGCACTAAAGTTAAATTTGTATTTTTTATGAAGTTATCTAAGCCAATGAAAAATAGATGTATGGAATAGTATGTACACCTTATTGTTAAATTGGGGCTTTACTGTGAGAAGAAATTCTTCTCTGTTTCTTTTTCTCCCTGGCTGTTGCATCCGTTTCCTCCTCACTTCTGTCTCCTCTCATCATACCTTTCTTTGCTGTACCTCATGGATATGTTATTCAAACTGGCCCCCACCAATGCAGCCCCTTGCTTTTTTTTAACATAGTGGTATTTTCAGTCTGAATGTCTGGTGTCGTCTGCCCCATGAAAACAGCTGACACCCATGTGTGTTCTGGCTTCAGTGCAGAGGGTTTGCTTGTTTTAAAAGTGTCCTGTGGAGTTTTCTTATAAACAAACAAAAGTTAGGTTTACATTCAGTGTTACTTATCAAAACAACAAAAGTTTTGAATGCATTTCCTTCCTCATTCCATCAAGCCAGTTTTTCTCAAAAGATTGAATCCTGCATTGTTTATACCCATTTTCACTAGCTAACAGTCTTCTTCTTCTCTGCCTTTGTTGGCGCATTGCTGCATATCTTGGCACATTACGGCCACATGTAGATCAGTGGAATAGTGTGAAACCATTGGCAGGCATGTGTATTGCATTGCCCGCACATACATGTTGGTCCTTTTGCAACCTGGGATTCACGCGTAAAAAAAACGCTCCATAGCGCTACTAGAGGTCAAAAACTCTACAGGGAACTTTCCCTTGTAGCACAAGTGGGTATGTGGGTTGATGTTCCAGAACAATCCAAGTAAATATGGAGGCAACAGAGTAAATTCTTGTGACAGAGAAAACTGTCCTCTCTGGCTTGGGTACTTCAGGAAGGCGTTACTCTGCACAGTATCCTGGACAGTATGTGAGCCTCTGTGCATGTTCTAGCCTGCGCACCATCTGCAGAGGCCTCCAGTTCACTCCACTCCAGTTCTTTCCCCATTGTCCTTGGTAAATCTTGTCAAGCTTCTTGACGGGATTGAGATCTGATTCAAGATGGCTGTCACGGTTCTGAGCTCTCTAATACTTTTTCTGTTTTTATTTGTTTCGCTGTTTGTAATTCTCATCTGATCAAATACACTAAGGAGGAACTGCTGAGCATTAGGCAAGGCAAGTTTATTTGTATGGCACATTTCAACAACAAGGCAATTCAAAGTGCTTTACGTAAAACATAAAAGCAACATAAGGCAATATAAAAAGACATTTAAATACACTTAAAGAGAGTTAAATAAAAAATAAAGAGTAAAAGTTACAGTGCAGTGTAAGAAATGTATCATTATTTGATTTAATAAAAAAAGAAGTCTTCAGCCTTGTCTTAAAAGAATTGAGAGTTGCAGCAGACCTGCAGTTTTCTGGGAGTTTCTTCCAGATATATGGTGCATAAAAACTGAATGCTGCTTCTCCATGTTTAGCTTTGACTCTGGGGACAGAAAGCAGACCTGTACCAGACGACCTGAGAGGTCTGGATGGTTCATAACATAGCAGATGATCAGAAATGTACTTTGGCATGTGCTGTGGTTTAAAGGGGGGTATGATCAGCTTTACCCCACGGTCAGACAGCGTCTTCTCAATGGTGAACCCTTTATCTGCTATGCATGCCATGCATCTCGCTTCTCCAGTAAGTCAAGTTTTCCACACCATTCAGTGAGTTCTCGATCAGTCATCCTGAAAATGATACAAAAAGCAGCATGATAGTAGTAATGTCTTGCTTTAATATCAGTTATTGTCAGGGTTTTACACAATGTAGCACAAAGTTACCTGTGTCTGTGCCCGATCCCACGTTTGTAGAGTGCTTGTGCAGGCCATAGTTGGTGGTACTGCCTTCATCTGCATCATGCTGTAATGGGCACTCTGAAACACCATGGCTACAAGATGGATGTATAGAACTTTGCCAACTGCACAGGTGCATGATGATCCATTCAAATGATTAGGCTCTGTGCCAGCTTGGAAAACAATCTACAGTAAAGACATAAAACTTGATTTGACTACAAGAAATCTCATTTATCATTTTTAAAATCATAATGTCCTATTATTAAGGTGTATAACATTGTAATGTGATCATACAGAGCAAATCATAAATGTTATTAACAATTGATTCCTGTCATGCACAAGCTGTACAATACTGTAGGACAATACTGGTACAGTAACAAATAATATGCACCAGTAATATCAATAATACCGTGTCACTACGCATTCCCATATTTATAAAGCTAAGTAACCATAAAGCCATATTCCCAAAGGTAATTTTGGTTGGTGGGCCAAAAATCGGCAAAAGAAAATGCAAATGAATGCTTTGTTTGCATCCACTACTGTAATTTGATTATTAAGAGTTTGTTCATTGAGATAAGCAGTAGGTGGCGGATAAGAGGGCGTAACAAGATGACGTACTTGAGTGAGCTCCAATCAAACCTCAATCGGTGAAAAAAACAATGTAGAAAACACGATGGAAATGTGACATTTCTGTTTGTTTCATGTATTAATGTGAGGAAGATTACAGTCTCCTCATTGCTTCACACATATCTGACAGATCACAGGTCTGCCGCTAGTATTAAAATCGAAAATGCGCTTAAAAACAGGTGGATAGAAGCCCAGACAGCTCAGCTAGCGTGACACCTAAGATGAGGAAGTGACAATCATTAACTAATGTTAAGCTGGCTACAGGCTGATCAAATAATCCAGCAAGTCACAAATATAGAATTAACTAATGTTAGATTGTTGAACCTAAATAGTCCTGTTAACTAGTAGCTACATGCACAACATCATGCAGGCTAATAGGCAGCCTGGGCACGTAACGGCAGTGACTAGCTTATTGAGCTAAGCTAGCAGCTACAGGCTGACAAAATAATATCAATTTTTTTTAACCCATTACAGTATCACAGATCGTTAAACAAAAGCAATCGATGTGTACCAGTTCAAACACAACATTCTTGCTATCAGACGGAAGTTATGTGTAAACAACCTGTGCACTGATTTTGTGCACTGTATTCTCTCTGCTCCCACTCTGTCTTCTCCATGGACGTCAAAACTCCGTCTCCTATCTACTAATAGTGGATGTTGCCAAGCTGTCACTGTGATTGAGGCTGGCCAATAGGGACGTGTCTTACATCTTTCAGTGTAGGTCTTGCCAACAAGAGTCGGCTAGCAGCAAGCAAAACTTTTGGTTTCAAAAGCAAAACTTTTGGTTTTCCATTAATACATTTTAAATCAGAAATTAATTTTAATTGCAATTAAAATTTTTTTGATTGCAGTGTCGATAGTTTTGCTCTCAAATCTATTTTTATTGCATAATAAAGACCCTCATAGAGCACAAAGTAAACATTACATGCTTTCTTTAACTGTGCATAAAGTGATTTTTACAGTGATATTGCTGTAAAAAGTACGTCATGATTTTACAGTAAACAGCAGCAATGCATTCTTGGGGCACTCAGCAGTTGGATCATGGATGTATTATAAGATAAGAAGTCTTATTATAATATAAGAATTCTTATTGTAAGATAAGAAGTCGTATTATACATCCATACATATAGATTGGACACATCTGCTGATCAGCTGATCTACAGCATACTACTGGAAATTTGTAAATTTCAAGTTTACAGATGCATTGTGGAATCTTTACCGGTTGGGATTATCGGCGGCGGCAAGAAGAGGTACATAGTAGCAGAGTTATCATAGTACATAGCAAAAGGCAAAAAGAGGTAGGTCTGTTTTTGAAGTGTCTTTAATTCAAATGTTATTTCAATATTTGTACTCTTCAAGCTTGGCAACTATCTTTCATGAATGTAACGTTAAAGATATATTGCCGCTTCTCCCCCACTTGTTGCGCTAGCAAGGTTAGCTTGGCCGTTGCTAATGCTAAGGTAACGTTAACGTGGAAAAATGATGCCAAAGGTTTCGGTATGAATCAGCACTATCATTCATGGTGCCATTTATGTGTTTAACATTAGTTTATTTTTGTGAATAACACTTTAGGTTTTTAAGCCTGTTTCCAGACTGCTGTATCACTGCCTAACGTTACATTTGAGCGATTCAAAAGTTAGCTAACTATAAGGTATATTAGTCCGATTATCAAGGTAACATTATTTCTAAGTGTCTGAGGCTGTCTACATTCGTTCATATAACGTTAATGATGCTCTCCTAAGCGGTTAACGGAACCAGCCAGACATGGAATTGTAATTAGCTTACTTCTGCTAATGTTACTGAGTAATTTGTCAACATACATCTCTCTTTTATGCAAAATCAGTCTTATACGGTTAAATTATGCATTTGTATTTACAGGGATTTCTTTGATTTGAAAAAGGTGTGCCACAGCAGCAGATATTCAAGCAACACACCATACCTGGGAGCTCGCAACTCATTGTACTTAGTAAGTAAGTAGTGGTAAGTATACACTGAGATAGTGTACACACACTTGAGTGACCAAAACATAAGAAACCCTTGTACAATGCTGGACAATGTAATGCTGTCTAAAGTGTGCAATGGATCCCAATATTAAAATTATAATATTCCATTTTTGCAAGAGATGAGTTGATTTAACCTATTGTCAGGCTGTTTTCTAGTCTTGTTGGAAGGATTTCAGGGATTTCCCTACAATTATAAGACTTAGCCTTAAGTGTTTAGACTTGTGTTTTTTCACAGTGCCTAAGCTGAATGAGCAGATAAAAATATGCTGAGAGTTCTCTACCGTAATTCGCTGTCATTTATGGTCGCGCTAGCTTCTCTGGCCCTGTTCATATGTAATTAACATGCGTCTTGGCTCTCACTTCCCCACTCTATATGCAAATAAACGTGTCCGTTTACAAAGACTAAGTGGGTTGTTGATTTTAACCCAAATTTGATGAATTTTCTGTTTATCAGACAACAAATTAGACAAGAATTATGTTGGAAAAATGATGGATGCTGCTGGAGGGGCGTGTTTCTGGGGGCCGGGCCTCACTGATTACTGTACAAAAACACAACTTTATAACTTTATTCACTGATTTTGCAGGGTTTTTCCTGGCTCAGAATGGGCTTGTGACACTATGCATAATCGGTCAGCATACAGTTAGGCTTATAAATAATATATCAATATTTTTAGGCTAATATGCTTCAATATAGGATATAAATCTCGATATACACATTTTCTCTAGAATAACACACCGTAAATTCTCAAATAGTGCAAATATCTGATGATCTTGTAGAATATGATGCATTGCTGTAGATAAACTACCCAACAGTATATAAAGAAGTTAAAATTAGCTCAACCTTAAACATCTACAACAGTTAAATTACACAGCGGAGCGTTCAGGCCCAGTCAAAACAATAACTGGGTTATCCAGCGCTAGCTGCATGTGTGGTAAAATACAGTGGCTGTGGATGAGAGGAGAGTTGGCTGCAAGAAGTCAAAGACATCGTATTTACGTTAATGTTCTGCTTGTTCAACAGTTGTTTGATACATTTCTGATTAAACACTTTCAGGGAGGATTTGAATTGCTATTCTTACTATCAATTCTTATCATATTGGTGCTGGTGATTTTCCTTTGGCACAGGCTAAAACCCCATTTGGGGGTGCCAAAAATTTCTCTATGCAGGAAAAACCCTGTTTTGGTGAAACTGGATCATACTTCATAGAGAAAATATTTTTTTCTCTGTGTAATAGTAATAAGACTAATAATAACAATTGTAGTAGCAGTTGTTGAGCAGGAACACAGGGGCAGCAGGTGGCCCACAATCACCAATACAGACTCTGCAGCTCCGGAGGCAGAAATACCTGCTGAAAAGCAACAGAATCTCCTTCTGTTGCTTTCAGCAGGTATTTCGTAGGAGAGAGACACGAAAGCACAAAATTTGCCTGACATTTGCAATGTTACATAGGTGAAAGAAGGCAGTTCTTGACGTTTGTTTCATGTGGGAGTTTAAGGATAAATCCTGATCAAAGATAACTCCGAGATTCCTTACGGTGGTGCTGGAGGCCAGGGCAATGCCATCTAGAGTAACTATATCTTTAGATAATGTGTTTCTGTTTGGGGCCTACACACTGGACCTTTAAGTAATGAAAAAGAACCTGTAACAGTATTGATAACAAACTGAACTGAGTATGGATAAGCTAAAAATACAATCCTAACTATACCCATCCCTACAGCTGGTGAGTGGCTTCACCCTAACTATGGCAGGATAAGAAAATCATAGTTCATATCTCTTCACTATAAGCCTTGTTTTACCAATGATATTTTGTGATTATTATTTTTATAGCGCACAGTGCAATCACTCACCAAAATGTGAGGGATAACTTCAGGACATTGCACATACTTCATCAATGAGCATATTTGATTCACTTTTCTTCTTGCTAATGTCATGGCATGGTGAAAAAGTACAGTCTGTGTTGTTTTCTTTATAAATATTGTAATGATAATAGTCCAATATTATGTGAAAATATATAGTTTTTAGTCAAATAACATGACATTTCCTTGGGAGGACCTCCCAAACGCCCCCAGGCCAAACGACCCCACCACCACCACAGTACCCTCCAGCCGGGCCACATCGCCTAGCTGAACAGCGTGTGTGCGTGCCAGAATTTCTTGCTTTTTATTTTGGCGCACATGTAAACAGGCTGGCGCAGCCACACAGCCTGCATGAGCATGGTGTCTTGCGCGGCTGCAGCGACGCTTCATCTAGAGAGTCGGAGTCTCACCTATTTTTTCTACGTGAAGCGTGTGGTTCTCAGCAAATGATCTGTTGATAGTCATATGGACATCATACCAGCAACATTACACCTTTCGCTACAGTTTCAATGTCTATATCTGTAGAATGTCACAGACATGAAAAAAAATTTGTTTCAGTTTAAAAGCCCTATAGCGTTTCTGTGGACAGAATCCCTTCATTTGTTAACAAGGCTTTTATTGTATTGTATTTATCAAAGGAAAACTTTATGTAGAAAGATAGGGCTGGCAGTAGCAGCGCCGCAGCAGCAATGGCATCTGTATGGACATCACAGGCATGCGAGCCACAGCAGTTCAGTGAGGTAGCCGTCACACACAGGTAGAGGTAGGCATTGTGGCCCAAGCGTAAGCCCTCCAGTAATCTAGGAAAAATCTTGGATTTGTATTAAGGTTGTTTCTAATATTGTGTTCCTCCATATAAGTTTCATGAAGGTAGCGTTTTTATAAGGGTCTTGTATAGGATTACATTTGAGTGTACAGAGGTTTCTGTTTTTCAGGTATACCCTGTGTACTTTTCAGGCACTTCATAAGCATGAACCCTGAGAGAGAGACAAAAAACATCAAAAGGAAAAGTGATATCTAAAACCAGAGGGCGACTTATACAGCGAAACGGGCTGCAGTGAACTCGCATGTCTCCACTCTATTCTGCAAACTGATGGACCAGTGGAATTTCTAAAATGGTAAGAGGAAGCATACACACACACACACACACACACACACACACCAAGATGTCTGTCTCTGTCTTTCCTTTATTAAAACATATTCAAAACATATTCAACAACCACCAGCTACAACACTATAAAACACGAAAATCAAACACATTCAGCCCCCATCTACCAACACCACATGGACACACTATCCGACACACACACACACACACACACACACACTGTATCATTAGTCAAGACATATTGAAAAGACAAACAAAGAGACAGAAAATGACAAAAAACACTCTTTCTATCTCTGTATTTTATCATCATTTTATCTGTCTCTCTACCACTGTATGTTACAGTGTAGATAGATACAGTGGTGTGAAAAAGCCTTCCACCTTCCAAAAAGTTCAACTTTTGTCTTGTCAGTCCACAGAGTTTCTTAAAAATACTCTGTGGACAAAAATTGAACTTTTCGGAAGGTGTGTGTCCCATTACATCTGGCGTAAAAGTAACACCGCATTTCAGAAAAAGAACATCATACCAACAGTAAAATATGGTGGTGGTAGTGTGATGGTCTAGGGCTGTTTTGCTGCTTCAGGACCTGGAAGACTTGCTGTGATAAATGGAAACATGAATTCTGCTATCTACCAAAAACTCCTGAAGGAGAATGTCCGGCCATCTGTTCGTGACCTCAAGCTGAAGCGAACTTAGGTTCTGCAGCAGGACAATGATCCAAAACACACCAGCAAGTCCACCTCTGAATGGCTGAAGAAGAACAAAATGAAGACTTTGGAGTGGCCTAGTCAGCTCATGCTCGAAAACCCTCCAATGTGGTTGAATTACAACAATTCTGCAAAGATGAGTGGGCCAAAATTCTTCCACAGCACTGTAAAAGACTCATTGCAAGTTATCGCAAACTCTTGATTGCAGTTGTTGCTGCTAAGGGTGGCCCAACCAATTATTAGGTTTAGGGGGCAATCACTTTTTCACACAGGGTCATGTAGATTTGGATTTTGTTTTCTCTAAATAATAACAACCTTCATTTAAAAACTGCATTTTGTGTTTACTTGTGTTATTTTTGACTAATATTTAAATTTGTTTGATGATCTGAAACATTTAAGTATAACAAACATGCAAAAAAATAAGAAATCAGGAAGGGGGCAAACACTTTTTCACACAACTGTCGATACTCTATATACTGTATATGTCTGTGTGTGTGTATGTCATCATCTATCATATCTCTCTATCTATTATTTTCATGGATATTTTTGGGGTGATTTAATGTTGTCCTCTTTGTTCTTTTCAATATTTCTAGCCACTCCTTGGACCCTCTGGGTCAGGACCTGGACCTGAAGTACTCTCCATTTCATCCTTTTCTTGTTCAAAAGTTTAACATAGACTCACTGGGGGCCTTGTTGTTGGCTTTGACCATGTTGGCCAGTTCATGAAGTGTTGAAATATCTTCAGTGGCTCTGTGGCTTTTTGTATTGTTTCATGACCATGTTGGTCAAATTATGTAGTTAAAAGAGCATATGCATCTTTCTGTATTGTAAAGTTTTTTTAAAAAAGTACAAAATTTACTTTGTATTGTTTTTAAGACCATGTTCTCAAATGGTGTCGATGACCTTTCTTTACCTCAGAGGCAGGGGACCAGGCCTTAATTTGGGGTTAATTTAGAGACATTCCTTTATTTCTACATGTATCATATGAGCTGTTGTTGGTTACTTCATAATCCACTCAGTGTTTTTCTAATCTGACTTATTTGAGACCATTATTTGATTATTGACTTGTATATGGGAATGTACAGTATGTGAACAGTTGTTAAATGTAAGGTATATTTTAAATAAAAAAATTTCAACATATCCTGATATTGCAAATGATTAGTATAATGTTAATATCACTGTATAAAATATGGCATATGTGTTAAGTGAAATAATAGCTGAATTGACTTATATGCATTATACATAGATGGCAAACCTTATGCAATTAAAATTGTTTATTGAAAATGCTCAATTCATTTTTAACTGTTAAATCAGCTAAATATACTGAATATACAGTGTTTTATGTATTTCCTCCAAATACAGCAAATTCACACAATTGGTTAATTTACTGTAGAAATTACAGCATTATACTGGCAAATGTGCATCAGGTAAATTACCATATTATTTTTTAATACAGTATTTTCCTGTATTCTGTAATCACAGTAAATACCATTACTGAATTATTGAGGTCACTGGAACAATTACAGTAACTGGCTGGCAACCCGGCTGCCAGTGGATTTCCTACAGTACATAATTGGTTACTGTGATTTCATACGGTAGGCTACTTAATTATTGACTGATTTTCTACAGGTCATTTATCGGTTACTGAGATTTTCTACAATACATTATTGGTTACTGTGATTTTCTACAATATTTTATTAGTTACTGTAATTTTCTACAGTACATTATTGGTTACTGTGATTTCACATTAAATGCACAGTATTCTACAGTGAAAGGGTATACAGTAATTCACTGTTCACAAACAAAGTAAATTACTGTGTATTTCACAGGCAACAAATAGTAATATGTTGTAACATAATAATAGTAACAGAGCCAATAACTGTAGTAGCAATTGTCAAGCAGGAACACAGGGGCAGCAGGTGGCCCACAACCACAGATCCAGTCTTTGCAGCTCTGGAGGTAGAAATACCTGCTGAAAGCGTTAGAAGGAGAGAGGAGAGAAACGAGAAAAATACGGGAGATAGAAGATGTCAAGTTAGTAACATGCAGTAATGAGATAAAAGTGCATACAGCTAGAGAGGGAGAGGAGGAGAGAGGAAAGGGGTGCATCATGGGAAGTCTCCTAGCAGTCTAGGCCTATAGCAGCATAACTAAGGGATGGTTCAGGACTCACCCAAGCCAGCCCTAACTATAAGCTTTATCAAAGAGGAAAGTCTTAAGCCTACTCTTAAATGTGGAGATGGTGTCTGCCTCCCAAACCTAAACTGGGATCTGATTCCACAGGAGAGGAGCTTGATAACTGAAGGTTCTGGCTCCCATTCTACTTTTGGAGACTCTAGGAACCACAAGTAACCCTGCATTCTGGGAGTGCAGTGTTCTAGTCGGGTAATACTGTATTATGAGCTCTTTAAAATACGATGGTGCCTGACCATTAAGAGCTTTGTAGGTGAGGAGAAGGATTTTAAATTCTATTCTGGATTTTACAGGGAGCCAGTGCAGAGAAGCTGTTATTGGAGAAATATGATCTCTTTTCCTAGTTCTTGTCAGTACACGTGCCGCAGCATTCTAGATCAACTGGAGAGTCTTAAGTGACTTATTCGGGCAGCCTGATAATAAGGAATTGCAATAGTCCAACCTAGAAGTAACAAATGCAAGCACTAGTTTTTTGGCATCATTTTGAGGTTGTGCCAGATTTCTGAAATGTTGCGTTGGTGAAAGAAGGCAGTCCTTGAAGTTTGTTTCATGTGGGAGTTAAAGGATAAATCCTGATCAAAGATAACTCAGAGGTTCCTTACAGTGGTGCTAGAGGCCAGGGCAATGCCATCTAGAGCAACTATGTCTTTAGCTAATGTGTCTCGGAGGTGTTTGGGACCAAGTACAGTTTTGTAAGAGTTTAACATCAGAAAATTGCAGGTCATCCAGGTCTTTATGTCCTTAAGGCATGCTTGAAGTTTAGCTTACTGGTTAGTTTCATCTGGCTTGATCGATAGATATAATTAGGTATCATCCACATAACTATAAAAGTTTATTGAGTGTTTCCTAATAATGTTGTCTAAAGGAAGCATATATAAGGTGAATAGAATCATCCCAAGCACAGAACCTTGTGGAACTCTGTGACTAACTTTGGCGTGCATGGAGGGTTCACCGTTAACATGTACAAACTGAGATCTATGTGATAGATAGGATTTAAACCAGTTTAGTGCGGTTCCTTTAATGCCAATTGAATGTTCCAGTCTCTGTAACAGGATGTGATGGTCAATGGTGTCAAATGCAGCATTAAGATCTAACAAGACAAGTACAGAGACAAGTCCATTGTCTGATGCAATTAAAAGGTAATTTGTCATTTTCAAGTGCTGTCTCTGTGCTATGGTGCACTCTAAATCCTGACTGAAAATCGTCAAATAAACTATTGTCATGTAGAAAGTCACACAACTGATTTCTCGACTACTTTCTCAAGGATCTTAGAGAGAAAGGGAAGGTTAGATATAGGTCTATAGTTGGCTAAAACCCCTGGATCAAGAGTGGGCTTTTTAAGAAGAGGTTTAATTACAGCTATTTTAAAGGATTGTGGTACATAGCCTGTTAAAGACAGATTGATCATATCCTGTAAAGAAGTGCTAACTATGGGTAAAACATCTTTAAGCAGCTTAGTTGAAATGGGGTCTAAGAGACAGGTTGGTGGCTTAGAGTAATTAATTGTCGAAGTAAGTTGAAGGTCGATAGAAGCAAAGCAGTCAAATTATATATCATGTTTTACAGTTGTTTCTAATGTTCCTGTGTTTGAAGATAAATCGGTACTGGTTGAGGGCAGGACGTGATGAATTTTTTCTCTAATCATTTTATCATTAAAGAAGTTCATTAAGTCGTTACTACTGAGGGCTATAGGAATACATGGCTCACTAAAGCTGTGATTCTCTGTCAGCCTGGCTAGAGTACTGAAAACAAACCTGGGGTTGTTTTTATTTTCATCTATTAATGATGAGTGGTAGGCTGCACTGGCATTACGGAGGGCTTTCCTATATGTTTTAAGACTATCTTGCCAGACTAGATTCTTCCAGGTTGTTGGAATGCCTTTTCCTTTCAAGTTTTCACGATGTTTGCTTTAATTTGCGGGTTTGGAGGTTATACCATTGAGCTAACCTTCTTTGTTATATCTTTTTTAGAGGGGTGATAGAATCAAGTGCTGTTCGCACTTGAGCCTGCAGCACTATCAACAAGATGGTCAATTTGGGAGGGGCTGAAATTAGCGTAGGAGTCCTCTGACTGTTAGCCTTTTGAATTTTGTCTACCCAAAAGAGCTGTAACCCATATGTTTTGTTGATATTTGCTTTATTTTCTTATAGTTTGAGGTCCCACAGACCACACTTCATGTATGTGTAAAAAATAATAATAATGGCAAAATCAGTGATATACCTAATTAATGTTCTTTTTTCTTCTGACACTATTAAAATCAAATATGTAGAAAAGCATTTGTTGTGGTTCCTAACCGATACCCCCTCCAAGCAAGGATATATTACCTAGGTATCAGACCGGGTCTCTAAAATCTAAACGCAGTTAAACGTTATGTTAGAGCTTGGTTGTATCACTTCTTTTTGAGGCTCAAAATGTCTCCCAGAGACAGGCTGGATAGCAACCGAGTGTATGTGCTGCAGTTTTGTAGGAGAATCTGGTGGTACCTCAGATAACCTGAGAGAGACTGCCTGAGGGAGACTCGAGACTGGGTTCAAGAGCCTCTTCTGGTTTGACGAGGCGGTATCAAGACTCCTATAACTCTATCACTTTAACAAAAATTCCAATTTAATTCAAAACAAATCCTCAGTTCACATAATAGCAACAAATCAACAGCTAAAATAGCAGATCAAATACAATTCAATGCCTTCTGGAAGTAATCAAATTCAAGGTAGTATTTTTAGCAAGGAATTAAATATAACCCAATACTTTAAACCACAAATCAATGCTTATCCAATAGCATTAGTAACAATCCTAATATTATTCAATACTATTAACAACAAATCAAAATTATTCAACTATATTAGCAACCGATTAGATATCATATATTAGTTTTAGCAACAGATCAAATATCATTCAATGATACTAGCAACCAATCAAATATTATTCAGCAATATTAGCAACCAATCAAATATCATTCAGCAATATTACAGATCATATGGTTGACTTATATCTTCTCAATCATGCATCAGGTATTGGAACTGAGAGGGTTAAATTTTAGTAGTTGTTCAACACCAATTTGATAATTTAGCATCAAATAATTACAAAAATTGTCAAGCTATCCCAAGGAGAAACATACTTTCTAGATGTGAGGCTGTGACAGTCTTTCAGAGAAGAGTCTTTTGATTGTAGACTGTACAATCTGTTTTTATTTAAAGCTGAACAAATCTGCTGAGCAAATGGCTGCTAAAAATGCTATATTAACTGGCACAATTTTTGTGTGTACAATTGAGTGCAACACAATTATTGCAAAGAGATAGTTTGAAAATGTGCGCTGTTATCACAATATTTAAACAATTATCGCATCTCGGCCCTCTATATGATGTCAAGCTTTTCACCCGGCTTTCGAGTGTGGTTGTTCGGGACAGCTATAAACACTTTTGCCTTCCAATGAGGTTGAACAACATGTATGAAGTAGTTATTTTCAAGCATAACCCAGCCCTTAGACCTCTTACTGTTACAAAACTTCAATAACAGAAATCCAAACAGACTTATTCTTTACCTACTAAAAAGAATTAGCGGTTCCACATTTTCAGAGTAATGCATCAGTTTTTGTCATAGATGTGTGATAGATGTGTGCATGTTAACTCACTGCAACATGTGTTTCTGTGTGCTTATCCATTGTCAGGAACTCAGCCAGGGATAGAGTAATCAACGCTAAAAAGAAAACAGATCTATGGAAGCCTCTTTTATTACCAGTTACAGAATGCCAGTGATCTCCTTTGACGCCACATTGAGAATACCTTGTGTTTGTCTGTATCTGTGTGGTGTAGACTACCATTTGGAGCAAGTCTCAGCATGGCCACAGAGTTCTCTCCAGTTGGGTCAGGTGTCAGGACTTGCCCTCGACTCAGATTCTAACTTGGTCATTTTCCACAGAGGTGACCACCACTGGGGGGCCGAGTAAGTCGCTTTCATTCACGATATATAATGTAAATATAATGTAATTTGTTGATCTGGAGATCTCACTCCCACCACCTCTTTCAGCTGTCTATCAGACGACATATAATCCTTCCCTGGCAGACATCACAGATCTGCCTGCCACATTGACAGATTTTTAGGCCTGTTGCCATTTGCTCATAGACAATGGCTTATAATCTTGCTATTGCATATGGACAAAAATAACTTCAATAATAATATCTTATTGTTGCAATCACACTGTCAGAGCAACTAGACAGATGAAAAGGGGCTACTGCAAATTGAAAGTGTCTGTCATAATTCATGCTGTCTCTGCTACTGAGCTGCCATTTGCAGCTGACATTAGGCTCACA
The DNA here is from genome assembly GCF_020085105.1 of Siniperca chuatsi. NCBI lineage: Eukaryota > Metazoa > Chordata > Actinopteri > Centrarchiformes > Sinipercidae > Siniperca > Siniperca chuatsi. The sequence continues at coordinate 25,252,495 of NC_058059.1, read as the reverse complement.
ACTTTTATCAACCATATAACCAAAACAAAAATTACAGGTAACTTTGCAGATTACAAAAAAACAGTGTTAAGAGAAGCACTTACTTATTAGTAAACTATTCTACTTCAGTTTATCTTTTGCCACTACTGATGGTCAGCTGATGGTCAGCAGATGGCGGAGCAGTTAGCAGCAAGTTCCTATCAATGTAGCTAATATGGCATGGATGCCATCTGGGTGGACTTAAGAAAAAGCACCCCAAAAGTAGATAAAATGAATATGAAAAAATTACTACACTCTCTTCCCGTGGAATTACAAACTAAATCAGCCATTGTTTGTTTGTTTTTTTTAGCTCTTTTAACAGCCAGGCTAGATACCAGCAGAGGTCCCTAGGTCCTATTCAGCAGTCTACTATTTTGGTTGTGGACCCAGCCGAAGGCAACATCTTGAAGGCTTCTGGCAGAAACATGTAAGTTATCGTGTATCACTTTAGTTTTATTTATTATGAAAGAGAGTGCTGAGTATGAACAAAGACAACCAGGTATTTCTTGTACTGTTGAACATTCTGCATTACAACCAGAGTGAAAACTGGCTTGTAATGATGCATTTCTCTGATTTTGCAGGTTTTACTTGCCTCATGGAATAACTACAGACAAGGAGAATAATTACTGGGTCACTGATGTAGCTCTTCATCAGGTAAGCTGCAGGTGGTATTCTAGCCTAATTGAGTGTGTTTAATAATAATCAGCTCTATAAAATCAACTTTAGATGATGGTCTGTTAATGATGGCCTAATCATTTACATATCATTTATTTACATTTGTAAATTATTTATAAATAACTTATTCACTATTAAAAAGTCATTTGTAAGCAGTAGATCTGATGTTTAAGTATTCACAACAGATTGAGAGTCAATACACCTCAAATCAATGAACACATAATGCAACAAGACCAATGAAGAGTCCCCCTTCTGTTCAATCATCAGGTGTTAAAAGTGAGCAGTGACAACACAGACAGAACCTTGCTGGCACTGGGAGAGGCTTTCACACCAGGAAGTGACAACAATCACTTCTGCCAGCCCACTGATGTGGCTGTAGACACTGAGACTGGGAACATCTTTGTGTCTGATGGCTACTGCAATGCCAGGATACTGAAATTCTCTGCTGATGGCAAATACCTGTCTGAGTGGGGTGCAGGTAGGAAGCTGATTCTAGAGGTCGACCAGTTTTTTAAAGGCTGATATAATAACAATAGTTTGGAGCAGGAAAAGGCTGATAGCTTAAGATTAATCTGCCGATTATTATTATAACTGGAACTGAACATCAAACTAACTAACTAACTAACTAAAATGTATTTATTTTTTGAGCTATTATGACTAGGATCCGATGTGCCAGTCAGTGTGCAAATCTGACAAAGATACTATTTTGAGTTATGTACCAGTCAATCCTACAAAGGACCCATGTCTATCAATACATGGCCCCTTAACAATCACTAACAACCTGGTAGTATTTCAAAAGGCACCAGCAGACAACATGAAGCACAAAACACACAAGAAAGTCCACCACAGTATATTATACAGTCAGAGCTCAATACAAATGAGTCCTTATCTCAACAAAAAAAAACTCCTCTTCTGGATCTCAAGAAGCAAACAAAAATACTCAGTTTGAGATGAAAATAAACCAAAGTGGCATCTCTTGCATCTAATAGACAAGCTTAGTGGCTCTCCAACAACTCCCTCCCGTAGTCTGGCCAGTGCGCTGCTGTTGGCTCCAGGCTTTGATGGTGGGTCCACGGAGTAGAGGATGGAGTTGGAGAATAATCCGATTCTGTAGAACAGGTGAACTATGAATTACAGTCTTTTTGGCTCATTGACAGGGGTTGGCAAGCTAATTGATGATTACTCTACTGATTACTAGGCCTCTTTCACTGGTATGGACCATAGATACACCCTTGTTTTCCGCCAGCATAGATATTCCCTGAGATGACTGGTGTGTGTGTTTGACGCAGGGGCGTGTGTGCTTAAAGGTGCCGATTGCTACAGTATGTCCCTGCATGACTGGTGGAGGCTGCGCAGCCATCGGGCCACTATCAGAACCAAGATAAGGATCATTTGTAAAATGTCCTATTGGTGCTGATTAATTGCCCAAACCAATGAATTGGTCGACCTCTAGCTGACTCTACACACACACACACACACACACACACACACACACACACACACACACACACTCTTGAATGTTTTAAAGCAGGTCTTGTTAGACAAGGGGCCTTTTCAGTCTTATGTAAACAAAATGAATTTAATTTTTGTTTAATACAAACATTCACAGTTTCACTTCCAGTAAAGCTAACAAATGAAAAGTACAGATATTTCTGCATATGGAGAGCACATGTTATATCACATATTATTTCAGTGTCTTATGTCCAGGTTTCGTTTTTCTGCATACGTTTTTAATACCCCTATGTGTAGGATTTGGAAATGTGTCAATGAATGTAAAACATAGACTCCATCAACAGAATACACAATAAGACAGAAATTACTAACATTAGTGGTTTAGTAGGTTTAGGGCAGGCGTTGCCCTGGAGGGAAGAGGAGAGGAGGAGCAGTGCCCTTTCTCTGGGGCACTTGGTGGCGATCAGTTCCGGATGAAACTCCCCTGATTTCCATGTTTCAGGACACGCTGTCGGTCCCACGGGGCAACTGAATATTGTCCACTTATAACCTAAGTAATTAACAGACAGTGTTAATTAAATATCATACATGGTAGGCCTAATACTATAATGTTATGACATCTGCTATTATGCCGACACACCATTTATAGGTTATACGCACAAATCTGTAACAGTAAATGAAATAATAAAATAAACAAATTAGATGTCCACATATTTCAGAAATCTTTGTATCTCAGGAATGTGTTTTGTCTGTCTGTCTCTCCTCTCGGGGTGAGAGGAGGAGGGGGGTCAGAAGACACACACACGCGCACAGAGGGCTGTGGAATTCAGCATTTCACTTACATTTTCTCTTATTACCAGCCATGATAAATTAATTGTCATATAAATACATATTCACATTTCCTGCTTCATTAGCTATTCAGGAAATCATAAGTCATAATAGGCGAATATGTAACCTCCAGTAACCTTAGGCATTTTCAATTGATTAATATTAAGGTTAAGACAACAACAGATCAGTTCAAAATATTCTTGGCAATATGTCATTAGAGTGGCAAGCAAGGACTTACACTACTCAAACTGTATACCAAATTATCACACATGCTGTCCCTTATTATTATGGATGTCCTGAAAGAATAGTTTTGTTAATACAGAAAATGGTGATCCATAACTTGTATGACATATTAATTTCTTTACATAAAGAACAGTTCTCGTTGACACGGTATTCAGTTCAATTCAATTTTATTTATGTAGCGCCAATTCACAACAGAATCTCTTATCTCATTGCACTTTTCCTATAGAGCAGGTCTAGACCATACTCTTTATAATATTATTTACAGATCCCATCATGAGCTCTTGTATAGCTCTTGTGGCATTAGCATGACAACATCAAGTTCCACACTTTTCTTATATTGTTACTTAATGTAACACATTGATTAATACATTTGATACATTCTGCATGGCAAAGTATTTTTCTTTATTCCATTAGTCTTGAAGTTTGACAAGTCCTGGTTTTCACTTGATGAAGACCAGAGATCATGAGATGTTCCTTAAAAGAGGGTGATGTCAAGTTGTGTTGTGCATGATCAGGGAGAGTCAGTTGTAATTTACTAGACTGGCTTAGGTTGTTCATGCTTCGTGTGTTTTTGAAAATCGAGAAATTGTCATTCAACCATCCATTACTGACCTGAGTTATTTGTTATTTATTTGTTATTTGTTTATTCTGGGGGGGTTTAATTACTGCTAAGCCTTACTGGAACCCTGGTGAGATTGACTAAGTTTCTACTATCACTCCACTTGTTTCTTGCAGTGTCGTCCACTCGACTGCGCGGTCGGTCTTCATAAACAAACTGATTTATTAATAATGCGACAATTCAGGAGGTTTAAACATCACTACCACCAATTCACCAGTGGACACACATATTCAGCCATCTTGTCTTATTTTTAGGCTCATCAGACAGGAGGAGGCGCATACCGTTCCGGATCCCCCACAGCCTGGTGTTCCTTCCTGACAGAGAGGAAGTCTGTGTGGCTGACAGGGAGAATGGACGTATCCAGTGTTTCATAGCTGAAACTGGAGAGTTTGTCAAGGAAATAAAGAAAGAAGAGTTTGGAGGGGAGATGTTTGCTCTCACCTTCAGTCCTGCTGGAGGTGAGTTCACTGACTCACCTGGCCAGGGACATTCATCACATCTCATCCACTTATCGCATGCTTTATTTGTGCTGTTGCTCAGTTATAATGCCAAACTGTGGCTATAGAACTATTTAAACGTTGTGTTTTATCTTCCCATTAGGGAAATCTTGCATTATTCACCAGGGTTATCTTGGCTTGGGCTCAGACACAATTTATAACAGAAAGCTGCCTGTATTACAAACTGGAGGTGTAACACAGGCAGAGAGGGTCTGACAAAAGATGCTGTAGAATTGCATTATCTGAAATGTAGGATCCCCTGTTTTTGGAGCTTGACCCATACTATAGGGTAAAAGTCAGGATATCTTAGCTAGAAATGCTAGAATACGCCTTCTAATAAATGTTTTTAATTCAATGATTCCCTTTACATTGTGCAATCATAAGTGCTGAACAATTATTTGTGTGTGTGTGTGTGTCTGTGTGCACGGATGAAGATGGCTTGATCTTTGCAGTAAATGGGGAATCTCCATATCGCTCAGCTCCACTGAGAGGTTTTGTAATAAATTATTCAACCAAGGATATATTGGATACCTTCAACCCAGAGAAAAAGGTAAACACACACAGATTCTCTCTGGTTTTCACTCATTCCTGTCTATACTATACTGAAACACTGATGTAGGCTGTGTATGATTAAAGACAGCAACTTATCAAGCCACTACTCATTCATCATCTTTGTGGATGGATGACATACAACAAAGGTCCTCAGCTGGAATTGACCCAGGGATGTTGCAGTTACATGCTTCGTAAACCAGGTGCCCACCAGAATATCCCACCCATCCACTCAGTCCATTATCTATATTCCTGTATCCTTTGTAGAGTCACAGGGTGCTGGAGCCTATCCTAGCAGACATAGGGATGAGAGGCAGGGTACATCTTGGACAGGTCGTCAGGCTATCACAGAGCAGACACATATAGACAGACAACCATTCACACTCACACCTACTGTATGGGCAATTTAAAATTGCCAGTTAACTTAATTTGCATGTCTTTGGACTGTGGGAGGAAAGCGGTCCACCCGCAGGACACAGGGATTCAAACTCAGAACCTTCTTGCTGCGAGGCAACAGTGCTGCCCCAACCCAAATTAAACTGAGTCAATTATTGACTCTGATATCTGACTGATATTTCTATGCAGCTGTGTTTAATGTGGAATGTGTAATTTAATTGAATGTACATTGTTATAGATACAATTGCAGTTATTAAAGTATGCATAAAAATCTCTAAAACCTGTCACTATAAAGTATTGTACATGTGACCAGTATGTCAGAGTGAGAATGGAAAAAGCTGAACTGCATTTCTATTGTTTTCACAGCCTAAGTTATAAATACAACAGAAGTCTGAGAGTTAATATAGTGGAAAGCTTCAATATTCACCAAACTGTCAAATTTAGAAATTAAGTTCTGTACGGACTCACAAATTAGTGTGGTTGATACAGAACTGGTATCAGATATTTTCACGAGGTTTGCTAAAGCATTTGTCAAGTTTTGTGAACAGCACATATTATTCCAAGACATTTGTTGTCACTGCAGCCTCAATTTTTGGCATTAATCCAAATGTTACAAAAGTTTTTTCCAGAGTGGTAAGAATCTGCAAATCAATTTTGGTAGTATTTGAACATATCCTTTTGAAGTTGCCAAAGTTGGAGTTATTTTGTTTTGTAAATTTTGAAAAACCTATAGGTTACAGTGACTTTCTGTACATATTGCAAGATTTGTTTTAAGAAAGTTTTGGGTGCTGTATTGCTAAGATTTTTATGATTTAAAATTCACCCTCTTTCATCAGTTACAACCAGATTTCACATGCTGACTTGAATATAACCCTAGATCATGTCTACTTAATATCAGAAAAAATCTTTTCATCAATTGTAAGATATACACCTTCTGAGCTTGTGCTGCCCCTTAAAGACAGAAGATTGTGCAGTGACCCTCAGACATAACATGTGACCATGTTCACCACATTTGGTAGCAATAGCACAAAGAAGACATTTATGAAAGTTTAATTTCTATTCAAGTGGCTTTATTGGCGTGACTGCACCCAATACAACATTGCCAAACCAATTCAAAACCAAACCAATCATTGCTGGCTGGCGTAAAACGCCGTCATTACCAGTGCGCCAGCGCGATTTGTCTGACCCAGTACCAAAACAGATTCACTTAGGTCAAAAATAAGTGAAATTACTTTTATTAAGGAAAAAAGTCAACTTATTATAAAGTGCACAAATCATAATCAAGATAATCACAGCGATCAAAGTTGCATTCAAAAAATACGGCAACCCTCTCTCTTCTACCATGCACACAGGTGAACAGGTGATTTTATTAACTGTCACTGCCCATATCCATGTGAGCCAACTCTTACCATAATTACCACAATCACACAATAATAAATGACTCTCATAAACCCTAATGAATAACAATACCAAAATATAAACCATCACAAACCTTAGTAATATTACAACAAAATTCACTTAATTCTTTCATGGCTTCTACAACAATAGAGTGCTGGGACCCCAAATAACTTTTAAGAGTGACTTTTAAGAGGAAAAAAAAAGATTTTCTTGGAGCATACAGTTCATAAGTTATTGAGTAAAACAGAAAGTTGTTATGGGGTCACCAGTTTGTTAATGTTATCGACCAGCCTCATTAAGGTGTTCTCGCCTTGTTACAACTGTGTCGACAACTGACAAAGTAGCTGAGAGTGTTTCTCTCTCTGTGGCTACTTGCTGCTTGTGGATTGCAATTACCTCCACCGAGGTTGACTTTTTTTGTGGGTTGTCTTACGACATGAGAATGCATCGAGACCTGATATGAGCTAAGTAAAATTTGGGTTTGTAGCTTACTTTGCTAGCCTTATGGCGTTGCACATGCTGGGGTGCTCTAGCCTCGGCGGTGTTTGGACACGTTCCATGAGCTAAAAGTTAATCAGGGTCCAAGCACCACCAGTATTGTTTTTGTTCTGGTTTTTATTATTAGCTGTCCAAACAACAACAGTGTTGGAACTAGTGCTGACCACATTCTCACTGGTCAATCGTAGGTATTATTTCAAGGAGAGAGGCGCTTCTTAATACATTATTCTTGGGGGCGGGAGGGACATGTGCAGACCTGGCGTATTTTATTTTTGAGCAATAGGCTATATTGTGCTAGAAATAACATTGATTATGAATAAAAATAATATTCAAATATATTTTACTCAAGAAATGTTTCTGTTTTAATAATTGTATGATTTAATAGACTATTAGACAGGAAGTGAACACAGGGGGTTTTCACAATTTTGAACTCGCTCAACATAAACTGCTAGGCCTAATTAATTACTGAACATTTAGCTAATCTGCTCCAAGCTAATTGACAGTGACACCATGTCAAAGAAATCTTCACCAGTGTGGAAGCATTTTGTTAAAAGGATTACAAATAAGTCAAATGTAAACTTTGCTCACAGCAGTTTTCTTATCACAGCCCAACAACCAACATGACATATCATCTAAAAACGGTAGGCATAATAATTTTTTTTTTCAGGTTATCTGCTAGGATGCTCCGTCAACTTTTGTGTTTAACGCATAGGCTTTGAGTGTGAACATAATAGAATTGGCATATTTCAATATGTTTGGTCTAGTAAATAGCCTAATCGTTTGGTTTGAAATATAACTGCAGGCACATCTCCTTGCGACAGCATCGATGGCTCCAGGGTCTGTCAGTAGCAGCAGTTACACCCAGACCAAGCTGGATGTCAGTCCTCCTCTCTCATCAAAATAGAAAAATGATATCATGAATGGAATTGTCGAATTTATTTCTTGCGACTTGAGGCCCGTTAATGTTGTGGAGTTAATACAACGCAGCGAGGCACTAAGCTTTAGCACATTTATGTGGATATCTCTTCGAATGGAGTCATACATGACTGTGACTGCCCCAGAGTGGAAATTACAGAGCCTTGTTTTTGAGACAAAATAAATGGAAGAGGCACAGACGGGCAAAAACATTGCTACATGTTTCAGTGAAGTTACTGATGCATGGAATTCCAGGAGCAAAGAGAGTTTCCATTGTAAGTGACAACGTGGCTAATATGGGACTCTGTATGGAAACACTAAAGGAATCAGATGAATGGCCAGATGCGCAGAGCGTCAGGTGTGCTGGGCACACCTTGCAGCTCTGTATTAACGGTGCACTCAAACAAGACCTGATTCGTCGCACCATGGCTGCTGCATGACATCTTGTAGAACATTTCAGAAAGGGACACAAAGCAAAAACTGGGCTAAAAGAGAAACAGGAGCAGCAACATGTCCCTCAACATGAACTGATTCAGGATGTCTCTACGCGTTGGAACTCAACCTATTCAATGTTGGAGTGACTGCTGGAGTGACGCTGGCCCATTACCACAGTGCTTCCTGACCCAAACTTTACCAAGAAGAATGAGTGCAGTACACTGAATCTTGGAATGCGGTTGAGGGCATTACAAATGTGCTGAAACCCATGATAACTCCGTCTGAGCTACTGTCTGAAGAGGACATACACTTTCCTATCTGCAGCAATACCTATGCTGGCAAACTTGAAAAGATGCCACCTGGAAATTGACAGTAGGTAGGAACTTAAAAACCGATGACCAGCAGTGTATACATTACAGCTACAGTGACAGACCCTCGTCTCAAGCAGCTCTCTTTTCTGGATGATGAAAAACAAGATGTGGTTTATACAGTGGTTGCACAGCTGGCAGACTGACTGAGTGCACGCAGCACAACCGGAAGCAGAGGACGATATATTATTTCATTTGGAGACTCTAATGCCCTTTTGGAATTGTACATATTTATTAAGTTTTGGAGATTATAGTGCTTTTTTGGATTTGGGCACTTTATTTTGTTTTGGAGCCTAATGCGGTATTGGAGTTTCGCACTTTCTTTTTGGAGACCCGCTCTGTTATGGGATTTTTATGTAGACTAAATTGTTCTCACCTTGAGCTGGTTTGTTTAATAAACGGTCATTAAAAAAGTACGTTCCTGTTTGTAAAGAGTAAATGCTTTAAGTTAATTGCCTGTTTTGTGTTTTTGAAATCACACCTGTAGTTCTAGGTTCACACAGGTCCTGCTGTTTATAATAATAATAATTATTATTATTATAAAATAAGACAAAAACAATTATCTTAAAATTATTTTGTATATTCCTCAGTAGTTCTTGTGCTGGGATCACCAGTTGATCCCAGCAGCTATAGTTTAGTATATTTTAGTATTTATAGTTTCAGAAATCATGAATATGTGAAGGTGAACGCTGGTCAGCTGAGTCTGTTGTTATCATTTCAGTATAGAATATTTAGGTTAAAAATAATTTATTATGGTGCAAATAATAGCTTTTTCTGTTTATTTATGTCATTTACGCTACCAGGTAGAGTGCACTGTGGCCAGTTTCCAATCTAGAGATAACGTGCATTTTTTTCCCCCCATCGACCAATTGATTGGTTGAAGAGTGAGAAGAATTGCAGTCGACCAAGATTTTCTTTGGTTGGCTACAGCTCTAGTTGGAACCCTATTGTTTTTGTTCCCTTGGGCTACAGCTCATGACAATTACTCTTGCCTGGCATTATGTTCACCATTTGCAATTCCTGCTTCGTTCTTCTTTACCCAGAGGATGGTAATGACAAATGGCATCGAGCACCTGAGGCAGGGACTGACAGATAATGCTTGTACTAGTTAAAACTGCATGCTGCTTGCAGAGAGGGCTGCAGGTTCGAAAATAGTCATACTGAGGCTGACTTCCCTCCCTCAGGAATGCCTGCCTTTAGCCCTCCCTCAGGTTTTTGGTATCACATGCCAATATAGGGTGTTATTTCCCACGTTGAGAAAAAACAGAAGCTTGATGAACCTTTGGCCCTCAAAGTCGAAACTTGGGCTTCCGAGTTTACCCAGATTAAGGCCCTGCCTTTGAATTTACAGTCTGTCAGCACCCCCACTGCTACTGCTGCCGCTGCCACCGATGCTGCAGAACCTCCAGGGCTATGATAATGAGTGAGCTACACTATCCTGAGTTGCTACCTAGCATGACGAGGATACATTGTCCATTGCACTTTCAGGGAATCTTTCTTACTGATAGGGAAGCAGGAGATCATTCTTCCCTCCCCTTAGTGATAGGTTGTCAAGGGTCGGAAACAGAAACCCTGAAGGACAATGAGGCCTTCAGGGTGGAATGACCCATTCCACAGTTAAACAAGCCATTGAAATGGACATATCATGGCTTGGTTTGGATGCTAAGCCTGTGGAGTCTGCTCCCTCTAGTGCCTTCTCGGCCATCTGTTTTCAAGGTTACTCCCTCTGTGCTATATATTGACGAGCCTCAGAGGATGCTGGTCTGACCCTAGGCGTTCTTCAACCTAATGACTGCAAGGCTTTGGCTCCTCTTCAGGATAAGACATCACACTGATGTCTACCTTGACTCTGGCCCACTGCCAAGTGTGGCTTGCTAAGTCCCGCTTATCAGGGGTGCAGGAAGACACTACTCACACTCCCTGTCATTCCAGGAAAGTTGTTAGGGCCTGCTGCCCAATAAGCCCTGAAACGTAGTTTGCAAGTGCATTTATCCTAACCACCTTTGACTAAGATAAGCCCCCAAGGTTCAGTGGGGTCAGCATGACTGTTGTCAAGCACCCCCTGAGGTCTCTGATCAACAGGAGATTTCCGCACTTCTAAGATAAAGGGTGCCATCGAGTATGTAGACAGCTCAGCAGGTTCTACTTTACTTATTTCCTAGGAAGAAAGGATGACAGCTTTCACCTGATCTTAGGTGAAAGCTGTCAACCTTCAGGAACTGGTTCTACCGATCAGGTCCCCTCCCCCAAAACCTCTCTCTCTCTTTTAAAACCTAACACGGCAGTGGTGGATGGCCGCCCACCATTCAGTCTGGTTCTGTCCAAGGTTTCTGCCTGTTAAAAGGAAGTTTTTTCTTGCCACTGTCGCCAAATGCTTGCTCATGGTGGGATTTGTTGGGTCTCTGTGAATAATATTATAAAGAGTATGGTCTAGACCTGCTCTATGGGAAAAGTGCAATGAGATAACTTCTGTTATGAATTGGTGCTATATAAATAAAACTGAAGTGAATTGAATTCTTTGTTGTGCTGCGTCAGAAGGAGATTGGTTTACAAGCACTGATTTCAAGGATTCAGGGATTTTCATATGCCAGTGGCACCCCACCACAGGTAGTTTCTTTGTTTTGCCATTGAGGGACAGGTGGACCAGTTCTGAGTACTAACTTTCAGGTTCTCTCTCACTCCCATGGTCTTTACGAGGTGCATTGTGGTGATATGTTTACCGTCAATAAAATGTTGTCCTAACCCTTTCATCTTTCACATTTTAGTGTAAATGGTGAAATCAGTTGAAACAGACAGTGTGTTCACAAACATCTGCTGCTTATCTTACACAGCATTAGATGGAACCTTTTTGTTCACACTTAATGGGCCATTGGTGTGTCATCCTAACAGGTCTCCCAGCCCCCACAATCTAGATTGAGTGTAAGGGCCTTTGTAACACAGAAAACAAATTCTCTGTTTTGTTATCTGCTACTTTCTGTTGAGGCAAACACAGCACTTAAGTTTCTCTTAATTTTCTTCTTCTTCTTTTTTTTTTTTTTTAACTTAACCTATGGGGGTTTTCTTCACAAAACAACACTCATCGTGTGTTTGTCCAGGTTGGGTTCAAATGGGTATCAGCTGCTTGAAAAGGTAACTGATATAGACATTTTCATCTCTATTTAGGTGATCAGCTTAAATTGGAGGTACAGAGCTGAAAATGTCTGAAAATCAGCTGACTATCCAGCTGCCTTAATTTGCATCTGCCTAAACAGATGCAAACACAAACTCACTGAAGAAAAATTCCACAAGTGTTTTGTGAATGGAGCATGTAAACCTATTTCACTTTCATTGATAATACAGTATACATTAGAAATATAAAAAAACAACAATTCAATGTGATCCTTGGCCAATAACACACACAATACAGTATATATGAGATGCTGTCAGTGTTTTTTTTTTTTTTAACTTCAAAGTCATTAAGGTGAAATGTGAGGGTAAAATCTGGGTTTTTGCTGTTAAAAACGTGAATAATAACTATTGACAGCTAGATGGGTGGCAAACATTATTAAAGTTCCAGCAACTACTGTAAGTCTTGGAAACATAAGCCATTTTCACATATTAACTCGTACAATGTCTGGAGAATCAGGTCCGGACATTGTCCGGAGTTACCCTTTCACACTTGTAGCGCACAACAGGAGATTTTCCGTGTCAGACGTGTTCTCACCTATTGGAAATACTCCGTTTGGTGTAGGCAAGGGGTGGCGCCTGGGTAGAGCGTGCAAGAGGAGGAGGACTTATCCGTAATGATGGCTGTTTTTGCATTGATATCAATACAACATTTATTCGGACTGGAAGTAGGGGTGCTGAGGGGGCTGCAGCAACCCCTAAAACCAGCCATTATAAAAACCATCAATTGAACCATCAACTTGCAGCAGCGAGAGAGAGCAAGAGAGTGGACGAGCAAGACAGAGGGAGCATGCGAATATGGAATATGGACAGAAGTGTCGACGTAATATAAAAACTTTCTTTGATCATGAAGCTTAATGTTGTTCTACAATTATGTGGTTTATCAGTGAAGTGTATGAACTACACTGCAAACTGGAGTCTCTGTTAACAGGGACAAACAGATAGATAGACATTATATACGTCTCTATGAAACGTCTGTATCATCACTGTGCTGTGTCCTTGTTTGGACGTATCCATAATATCAATGATAGAGTCGAAAGCAATATGCAGGCAAGCAGAAAAGAGTACAAAGCACTACAGCAGCTACACTCCGTGCAATATCATCAACACGCCCACTCGCTCGCTTTGAATTCTTTGGACATTGACCTGCTCTATTCACACATGGGTTGAATCGGACATTACACAGACTTTGTACTAGGGAGCTGGCAGGGTAAAGTCTGTTTAATGTCCGGTCCAACTGATTCGGACATTTCAGATTCTCATATACAGCTCGTCTGGGTAATGTCCGGGAAAGTTCAGGGTAGCAGTGCATGTGTGAATACGGCTATACTGTGCAAAACATCGGCTAAACAAATAGACATGATTCTGCAGTGTACTGTGGGCAATCACATATTGGTTTATGTATGAATGTGTTTTTGTGAAGGAAGCACCATCCCTTGTGGGAATGAATAGCGCTTGAATAGGCATGTTTATTGTGGAATTTAGACATGGCTTGTGAGTCAAAAGGAGGTGGGCGGAGACTCCCAGTGGCTGAAAAATACCTGGAAACTGGATTCTAGCCGGCTGGCAGCCATAGAGCCTTCGATTGGGAGCACAATTTTACCCATTTTCAGTGTCTGTACCTGTGTGGTTTAATTGGTCTGTTTCTGAACTATCTACCCGGTAACAATCCCTTCCATGGTTTCCATCAAGAAGCGCTTCAACAATACAATGCTAATCGGAAAACAAAGCATCAAACTCATGTACATAGAAATTTCTTACCTTATGCAAAACAAAAGGTGTCCCTATGAGGCAATATAATAGATTAAACTATTATCAACTGTAGTTGCTTTCCTGATATTTCTATCATCACTACATCTATCATTCAGTATACAAAGCATAAGGTTTCTGCACATTTCTAACAAGTCATTACCATAATTGCCTAAATCTATATGTACATTGGGTGATTTTCTCTTTATTGGTATGTCAGACATTCCCCAATGGTTTTCCCCAATGTTTTCATCTCGTTTCAGATTATCATAATCTGTCAGAGCAACCTCATGTCTTTCTCGAGTATGTGCATTCATATCACCACAATCAAGAAAATGGTGATTTTCAGTACCAATATCCAGAATAATTTGTTAGTTCTTCAAACATACCAACATTAGAATATCTGGTTTTATAGGGTGGGATGTAAACAGCCAGAAGCACAAGATCTTTATCTTGTATTTTAGTAGATGTTTTTATTATTTTTTGCACACATCTGCAATATTATTACTCACTGCAATAATCACTTCACCGGACCGCCAGTTTGTAAGTTTATATTGGTTACTAACAAACATCTCTTTAAAATTCGTCAGAATTTCCGGGGTATCTATATAATCTGTTTTAGTCTCACTGAAACACAGTACATCATATTTTTGACATCTGTCAAAAGTCAAAGTCTCTTATCAGGTCGCTAGCATCACCCAGTTCACACATGTGACTTTGTTGCTATTAGGCCTTGACCACGTGATGGATATCCAACTATTACATCCTGTGGTGGTCATCGAGAATTCATAGAACGTTAGTTACATTTGTAACTCTTGTTTTGTTGCCTGAGTAGCTGGTGAGACTTTGGATGTACCTGCCAAGTTTGGTTGCTCTAGGTATTGCAGTTTCTGAGATCCAGATACATTTAACATGATTTTAAAGGTCCAGTGTGTAACATTTGTGCGGAGCTATTGGCAGAAATGGAATATAATATTTATTAGTATGTTTTAATTATTGTATAAACACCTGAAAATAAGAATCGTTGTGTTTTCATTACCTTAGAATAGGCCGTTTTTATCTACATAGGGAGCGGGTCCCTTTCCACGGAGGTCGCCATGTTGCACCAGCATCTGCAATTTTACTGCTAGATGCCGATAAATCTTACACACTGGACCATTAAGGCAGAATAATAATAATCCAAGCAATTTCAAACATTTCTATACTGTATGAATTTGAGATTCCTAATGCAAACAGCGGTGAAATTTGACCTAGCTATAGTAAGCCAAGCTAAGCTGAGGTTTGCAAGTTTACCAAGTTAATAAGTCTGAACTTATTGCCTACCTTCTGAACCAAACAGACATGTACTGTTCCCACACCATTGTGATTAATCTGAAACCAGTCTTTTGGGATGGCGGTGAATAATTTTTGTTGCCTAGACTTTTGCATTGAGTTGTATTTTGCTTCTTTTGCAGGAGTTTAAAATGCCTCACGACATAGTTGAAACCAGGGATGGCAGCGTCTTTGTCGGGGATGCAGGCACTAAATCAGTCTTCAAGTTTACCACTGAGAGTAAGCTAAGATGAATCAAAACTATTAAATGTTCTCATGTGCAGTATCCACCTTTACTTGTGTGTATGCAGTAAGTAATATTATGATTCACTGTTAACTGTCTTTTCCAAGATATTGGTGAGAATACAGAAATCTTTTTATATATACAAGTACTTTTGGTTGCGGCTTTGCAGATGAATTCTCTAACTGTAATTTAACTTGCAAAGTTATTAACCTGTATCGACCACTGCATTTAAAAAATACCTTGATTTTTTTTTCATCTTCATTTTTCAGAGTTACATCGCTCTGTCAAGAAAGCTGGAATTGAGGTTCAAGAACTTGAAGGTATTCATCATGATAATAAAAGTTCTTGCTGCTGCTCAGGGTCCAGCCTGTTGCTGCTGATGTTATTTGCTGACACTATGAAGCAACACACACCAGTGGCATGTGATGCACTTCAAAACACCTGCAGCCATTGTGTTCTGTGCAAGCCCTTAGAACAGAGGTGTATCCCAACAAGTTGATGCATGTCAACCCGAGATGACGCTCATCAACTTGTCCGAGTATGTCTCTCTCCTGTTTCGATGTGTGTCAAGATGTGTATCAACGTCCAGAAAACAATATTCAGTCCCCAATTAGTACATCCTGGCTACTGTACCCTGACCACTTCTTCTGTCTGTATGATGCGTCCAGTGTGTGCTATGGGCATTACAAAGACTCGGACCAGTGCAAGCCGCATTCCAACAATTTGGTATTTTCCTGACCTTGAAATTCGCTTTGCCCATCTGTCTGATAATTTTGTGCTCAGCGCTGTGTGCAAGGTGCACAGATGGGAGGAGAGGCGCATATAGGTGGGAGTTTGATTCAAATTAGGCAATGCAAGGTTGTTGGTATTTGTTGAATAGACATCTCAGAACCAAGTATGAATGTCAAGGTTAAGAGCCACAGATTTGTCAACTCTACAGGATCATCATGTGTTGATTCTGAAATGTCCCTACTTTGGCAATGCCTAGTGAGAGTATTAAGAAAGACACAGGGGCTGACAGCAAACCACAAATCTGAGTAGCATGGCAGGTTGTTTAACAAACATTACTGAAGTTAACAGCCACTGCTTATTTCTGTTACTCCAGCTTAATCTGAGTCAGATGTCAAAAGCTTATTAATTCTTATATTAGATTTTTTTTTAAATTAACTTTTGCTTTTTATCTCCAGAGAACAAATGAAATTATGTAGTGACGTAATGAAAATGGTACTCCCAATGAGTTATTCTCTTGGTTTGGGCACACCTGTTGTGTGGTTGATTCTGTGTGAATAAAATAGAAATGATGGAATGGAAACCCTTTTAATCATAACATTTCTCTCTGTGTAGAAATGGAGACATTTGTCCAAACTAAGGTGAGGCCGGAGCACAACATGTCGAAGACAGCAGCCATCCAAGAGAAGCAAACTGTGGCTCACCCAGTGGAACAGGCACAAGAGGAGAAGAAGAGTGCAGCACAGCCAAACAGAGAGCAGGGGGTACTCCCAGCCATCGTCACCACCCTGCTGCTTATCCCTCTGCTGGTCGTCATCTCCATAGGAGTCTTTATCTGCTGGAGGAAAAACAGTATGTATGATAAGGCCATGGCACAGTGTACAGAAGAGGGTCCACAAGGTTTTGATATTGAAGAACACCACAAATAAATAGAAATTAGGCTACATACTGTTATGGACAGAAGGGCAGGAGATACCGAGATGGAGGAAGATGATATTTTATTGACAAACAGCAAGGTAAACACCGTAATGCACATAAGTGGTGAGGTGATGGAGCAGTAATGGTAAACTAATAGAGCACAGATACAGTCATTTGTCTTACGGATGTGTAGATCGTAGATGGGTGGAAACTCGAAGCTTCGGGAATCAATGTGAAGAGTCCTTTGTGTAAACGAGACCGGACAACAGGCTGGGGTGAGTGGTGTGCTTTTATCCCTGCTGTGATGAGGTGCTGATGGGGAACAGGTGTGTGTGATTAGTCACATGACCTGCTGAAGTGGAACCGTGTGAAGAGCGCAGTGAGCTTGGCGTGGATTTAACCTTTTAGCATCCCTTAGGTACTCCTTTGGTCTTAGTTCCCTTAGTTCTTATGGTCTGTGAGTACCGTAAATGGGTGCTTTGCATCCTCCAGCCAATGCCTCCACTCTTCCAGGGCCAGTTTAATGGCTAGAAGTTTCCTGTTACCGATGTCATAGCTCTTCTCTGCCGGGCTAAGGTTGCGGGAGAAGAAGGCACATGGATGATGTTTAGCTGGATTGCCGCTCCTACCCCTGTGGTAGAGGCGTCTACCTCAATGACGACGGGCTTCTGTGGATCAGGGTGAACGAGGAGAGGTGCCCTGGTGAATGCTTCCCTCATGGTGTTGAAGGCTTCGTTGGCAGCTGGTGACCAGCAAGTAGAGACTTGGGCTTATTACGGAGGAGGTTGGTAAGAGGGTTTGCGATGGAGCTGTAATTCCAGATGAATCTTCTGTAGAAGTTGGCGAACCTGAGGAATCTTTGGAGCTCTTTGATGGTGGATGCAGTGGGCCAGTTCCTTATGGCTCCTACCTTCCCCTTGTCCATTTGGATGTCACTGCTACTGATGTTGTATCCAAGGAACTGCACTGAAGGTTGATGGAAGGAGCACTTCTCGGCTTTGAGGAATAGCTGGAACTCTCTCAGGCGTTTCAGGACCTCCTCAACGTAGTGGCGATGTTTTGCCATGCTCCGGGAGTAGATTAGTATGTCATTGATGTAGACCGGGACAAACTTATGGAGAAACTCCCAGAGAAACTCATGGATGAAATCCTGGAATATGGAGGGTGCATTGACCAGGCCGTATTCACATATCCGAATGAGGTTGTACGCGCTGCGGAGGTCCAACTTGAAGACAGTGGCACCACGTAGATGTTCCAGAGCTGCTTGGGACGACGGGAAGAGGATAGTGGAATTTCACGGTAATCCGGTAGCCCGGTAATCCACACAAGGCCGCAAGCCTCCGTCCTTTTTAGCCACGAAGAAGAAGCTTGAAGCAGCAGGGGAAGTAGAAGGACAGATGTAGCCCTGACTTACTGCCTCCTCGATGTACTCCTCCATGGCCTTCTGCTCCGGGATGGATAAGGAATAGATTTTCCCACGGGGCACTGGCTGACCCGGCAGCAGATCGATGGCACAGTCCCATGGTTGGTGTGGAGGCAGCTTGGCAGCTCTCTTAGGGCAGAAAACATCAGGGGGGCGTAGCAATTCACAGACTGTTTCTCCAGCGGACTCTCTATGGAGATAGAGCAGACAGGTAGTGTCTCGAAGCGAGAAGTAGAAGGGTGAGTGCTGTGCTTTTATCCCTGCTGTGATGAGGTGCTGATGGGGAACAGGTGTGTGTGATTAGTCTTCTGGTGAGGGAGAGCGCTGTGATTGGCTGACGGTGGAGCCTGGCGTGTCTGTGACACATACTTCCATTTGACATGGTTTAAAGGATACAGTAGGTTCACATTTCCTCCCGCCCATACTGGCCTCCAAAAGATTCCTAAAGCAGTTTCAATGAGTTAGACAAATTAAGTGGGTATATTACAAAGTTAGTCATTTTTGCAAATTCCCTCTCGTACCTCCACGAACATTGTTTGCCTGCTGAACCAGAGGTAGTAGTAATACAAAGCGGTACTAAAAAGACAGAAACTTTGGAGATTACTGAAGCCTCATATTAGCTTTGGTTGAACTCTGCAATGCATTTTTAGTTTAGATGGCTCAAAAAGGAGGACTTAATTGTGAAAGCGGGGCAGGAAGAAATTGGTTTGGAAAAAAATAAAGGTCTAAACCAGCACTACAATTGGTGGATGATCTCAATTTATAAATATTTGGTCAGAGCAGAAGAAAGAGAAGGAAAGAGCAGATAAAACACCAAGAGCAACAAAAGAAAAGGAAAGAGCAAAGAGAGAAAAGAAGAAAGTGGCCCAAATTGAAGTGGATAAAGTAAGAGCAAATTGAACCAGTGTTTTATATTAAGAAGGCACGCACCTTACTGCCACCTTCTGATGAAAAGTCAGTGGATCGTAGAAAAGGTTTCAGTCCAAGATGGCCCAGTACAGTAGTGGAACCATTAGGTCCGTTTCAGGTGAAACTAGCTATTAACAGATACTCAGGCAGATTCCTTCCTGAGGGCAGGGCTTATGTAACACAGAGTAGCTTAAATTTCCAGTTCCCATCCAATTTTTTCACAATTGAGAATGAGGAAATAGGAAGAAGTACTAGACCTGTGGCTTAATTCCTGTGATGCCTACACTTACCAAAAAATCAGAGACCTCATTTTGTAGCGATCTGCTATCACTACCACGGGAGGTATTATATTTTGGCTCATCATCACACACCCATCACTATAACAGGCACTCCCCCACTCATAAACCAGTCCATTCATTCACCACCTTTAAATGGCAATGATGCTAAAATCCAAGATGGCTCCGTGCTACGAGGAAGTGGTGAGAGCGTCCTTTCTGAGCAGTAAGTTGACTGTTTGGCGTCCGTCTTCTTTGTTTTCTGGCTTATAGTCCATGTGTATATAAATTAATTTGCTTTCTTGTGGAGAACTTCCTGTCTGAGCCTTCTTCGGACCTTCCTTGGAGTTCAATGCTGCGACAGCTGCAGCGGTAAACCGCGACTGACTTGACAGAAAACACAGACTGAACTTGACTGGACTTTGACTCACAGGTAACTCCAGGTAAAATCTGAATATATTTTGGTTTCCTTTTTCTTCTTTTTTTTTCTTTATTCTTTTTTGCAAGTGAATTTAACTGAACTGATCGTTTCACAAGTGAACAGAATTTAATTGAACTAAATGATTGCAGAGCTAGAAGTGAATATTATTTTGTTTTGGAGATTTGGGAAATATGGACTGGAATTCAGAGTTCCTGAGATGAACTACTTTGTATTGTCCTCGTTGTTTTTGCCTGCACTTGAACTGTTAATACACCTAACTAAATTGAGATTTATCTGTTGTGGTGTTTAATTGTTTGTTGGCCTATACTATAATGTTTTGCTTTTGGGACGGTGATTTTGAGGGTTCAAGATATGAGTGCGAGGTTTGATTATGCTCTATGCTTGAGTGCTGTGTGCAGTTGACTAACTTAAAAATATTGATTCTCACACCTGACAAAAATATTGTTAGGTGGTGACCTAACTGGCACCCCAAGCAACCAGTCATTCCATTATACCGCCATGTGAAATACAGTAGAAATCATTTGAATGAGGGTAAAGTAGCCTGAAATGTGCAGCCCATCTAGCTGATGGTTATGAGGTGGCTCACAAAGGTAAGACTAGTGAAGCAGTTGGAAAAAGGAGGCCAAATGACAAACAGAGGTGGGAGAACAGAGTCTGCTATCCTCCACTGCCTGAACTGAGCAGTTTACCACCCTGCCAGTCC
The DNA here is from genome assembly GCF_020085105.1 of Siniperca chuatsi. Classification (NCBI taxonomy): domain Eukaryota; kingdom Metazoa; phylum Chordata; class Actinopteri; order Centrarchiformes; family Sinipercidae; genus Siniperca; species Siniperca chuatsi. The sequence continues at coordinate 25,231,736 of NC_058059.1, read as the reverse complement.
TGGCAAGGTGCTTCTAGTCAGCCATCAGGGTGTACTGCCTCTAAAATGGCATTTGGAGTTTCTCTGCCACTACTGTTATAAATTTTGGCATAAAAAGAGCAGTTGCCCAAAGTTGCATGACAGGCATGGTCCAGCTAAGCCAGTTGGACTGTTAGCTGTCGAGAAGAGTTAATGATGATCATCAGGTACGCTGTGGGACCCCAGAGCAGCAAAAATCTCAGCTATCATGTTCCCGTTAACTGAACACAGCTCATGCAGTTTTTGGGTGTGTGGAGTTTTGTTCCCAGATTTTAACATTCACCTCAAGCACATTTCCCAGATTTTAACATTCACCTCAAGCACATTTCAGGCAATTTCTACGATGGAACACTCCTGGACGAATGAGGGACTACACCGTCTTATTTCAGGCAATAGCAATTTGGTAGCTGATGCCCTATCCAAGGTCAATGTTGATAAGATTGTGGTAAAAGTTGCTTTGAAACAATTGGGTTTGATGAAATTTAAAGGTAATATCAAGTGAAGACATTAATGTAAGACTTGTTTGCAAAACCACTTCACAAAGATTGTGAACCATCTGAAAAAAATTAATTCCTTCATACTTTAAAAGGGGCAGCTTTTACAGAATCAGAATCAGAAATACTTTTTGTTACAGTAGCTCGTCTTTACGTCAGTGCACACAGGAGAAAGTACTAGAAAATGATATGATACACTAAATACAAGCTAAATACAAGCCATTTCCTAAAAATGATAATAAATAATAGAATGCTAAAAACAGTACACACTGCTCTGCTTTGTTGTCTTTTGTACTCTTAATATTTGATCAGCATTCAGCTAAATATTGTTGAATATTGTTTGTTTGCAGACCGATGTGAGGCGAAAACTGAACCCAGCTCTGTAGGAGGGATCTTGGGAAAAATAAGAGGTAAGTCGTTTATTTATTAAAAATTAATTAAAAATAAAATAAGTATTTATATTCTGCTTTTTACCCACTGTATCCTGTCTTTGACCTGGGCAGAGTTCTCATCACCTCCTCCCTTGTTTGTGACCTGATTCTGACACAGATTTTTTTATTAATGTGTATTATAAATGTACTTTTTAAAATTAGCAAGCCTATGCTTTGTAATATACTTTAAACTTAACTTCAAAGCAAACTTTGTTTTTCTATACAAAAGTGGACCAATGCATCTCAAATTTAAAAGGATAATGTTGGCGCTGCACTGATCATTACGGAGGTACTGTAATTTCCCAGAAAAGTAAAACACAGGCTTTGAAAATTATTTCATTTTATTTTGATATTTTTTGCATTCTGATATGTTTTTCAATGACGGTCAGTTTTTTTTCCAATGTCACTGATTTTCAGTTTCAACTTTCTGTCACCGTTTTGGCGTGGAGAGGAGGGGTCTGAGGGGAGGGAGCAAGGAGAGAGATTTACATATAATCTGCAGGCACTAAACCCCTCTCTTTCGCTCTCTCTCTCACAATGAGATAATTTCTGTTATGAATTGGCGCTATATAAATAAATTGAATAAGGAGAGAACGTCACTCTTCCTGAACCAGCCGTCCTCTCGTCCGCTCCGAAGCCTCTGGCATCACCGCAAACCTACGGCAACGGCTTCCACGTGTTCACCAGGAACTCTAAAACAGCAAGTAAGTTTCTTTCTGCCGTTGTTTTCTCATTTAGAACCAAGCTGGTTAAGTTAACTTTTAACTGATGTTATGCTGGTCTGGCAGAGGTCCGCTGGAACAAGTACTAACGTTAGCTAAATGTGACAGTTAGCTAACTTTAGACTATGTGAACAAACAACAGCAGAGAGAAACAGACTTAACTGTGGTTTGGGAGTTCCAGGTGAACTTGTGAAAGCTGTCGCCGTAGGTGTGCGGTCATGTCAGAGGATTACTGTGGTCAAACCACCTGCCGTTTGGATGAACATCTATTCATGCAGTTACGTTACCGGTGCTTGGAGCAGCTGAAACTCATACTCCAGCAGTCATTTCTCACATTTTATTTACCTTATTATTGGCTAAACTAGCTCACTTCCGCATCATTTAGTAATCTTGCATTTTAGAGCAGAAGTAGTCTGTTCAGTGTCAATAGCTTTATAATCCTTTAACGTTACTCGCCAAAAAGTTAACCATGGGCAGCACAGCTTGCTCTGTGAAAGGATGTCACAACAACTGGAAGAAGAGAGTTTTTAAACCAAGACTGTTTTGAACATTGTCCTCTGACCTGCTCACAATGCTGTGGAGCCCCTTATGTCTTGTATCCACCACCAAAGGACGAAGAATAGTTGAGGCTTTGGCTAAAAGCGCAAAATTTGAAAAATCCACCAAAATGGCCATATGTTTGTTCATTTCACTTTGCTGATGGAAAACCAACAGACCAACACCTTTTCCGGAGGGCTACAAGGTAGCCATTAAGAAGCCAAGGAGGTTCTGAAACGGGGAATAAGTGAGTCTGCTTTGTTATTGTTCAACATTACTCATGTAACCCCACGCTACTGTTAGCTAGCTAAAAGTTACAGGTAAAACTATTGGAGGATGCACAAAGGTTTGTTGACAGAATAATAGAAATATATTAGCATGACATGTAATGGTGCTGATCTTGTGTATTTGCCTATTACACAGGGTCAGAATGAGAGCATACCTGATGTGACAATAACTGCATCAGAACTCAAACATGCAACGTCTAGCAATGTTTTCTTTGTATCCGCCCACTCCATGAGTTGACTGAGTTTAACGAGTTTAGAATTCTGTCTGATATCAGACAGCAAATGTCTGTGCAATCCTGCAATACTACAAATTAAATGGGTAAATATTAGCTGATAAAAATAATACTGATAATTACAACTTTTGGAGAGCAGGCCAGTAAAAATTGTCTTGGTGCCAGTAGGTTTCACACCCACTGGCCAGGCAAAAAATGTTAATGTTAATACAGTTGATAAAGATGATGGTAATGCACTATTATTATAGTATGTGGGCTGACATTATTTGTCTGTTTATATAAGTCTTGAGTTTTGACTTAATACAAATTATCAATAAAAATAAACTTTAAGCATGTATTTTTTGTACTTTTCTTCATCACAGATGATGTACAGCCAGCCACATTAACCTATAAACGTGGAAGTTGAGGAACCCAAATTAAAAGATGCGCAGACCCAGTGGGAAGACTCCACAATGAGCAATCACAGTAACTGCCTGAGGCCACTGAGTAATCCTCCACATGTGACAAAGGGACACAGTGTTGCAAGGACCTCCTTTACAAAGCCATACTGGCTAACCTCTTTCCACCTTTCACCTTTTGGCCCAGAACCTTTTGCCTTTGTACAGTGGCAGCTTTCAGCTCGACCCCATTGATGAGCTTCTGATGACACTGATGAAGCTCAAGCTCAACTTGCTCCAGGAATACCTTGCAGAGAAGTTCCGTTTTTGTCAAAGCAGTGTCAATAGAATATTAGCGTACTGGATTGACCTGATGGAGAACCACACGAGGAGCTACATCCCATGGCTGCCCAAGGAGACAATTGTTGATAAAATGCCCCAGTGTTTCAGAGAACACTATCCTGGCACAACCTGCACAATTGACTGTTTGGAAACCAGTCTGCAGAAGCCCCAGAAACCTTGACTCCAGGGGAGAATCTTACATTTAGTACTATGAACAGTAACACAGTTAAGTTCATAGTTGCCATTGCACCTTGATAATGTTCATCTCACCAGCATCTGGATGAAGGAAGTGACAAGTTCATCATCTTTAACTCACGGTTCCTAGAGTACCTCCGCCCAGGTGATGGCTGATCATGGCTTTATGATCAGAGATTTACTTAATGAGAGGACGGTAAGGTTGACCATCCCTGCCTTCACAAAAAGGGGCTTTCAGCTCTCAGAGGAGGACACCTATCGTACCAGAAGGACACCAAAGTGAGAATACACATGGAGCGCGTGATTTGCAGACTGAAACACTTCACCCCCAAGATGGATAAAATACTGAGAATCTGTGCTGCTCTATGTAACTTATGAGGGGATATCATTAATAAGGAAGCAGAATGAGAGGATGCAGAAAGAGAAATTTAAATGAACAATGCTACTATCATGTAATATGTACAGTAATGTGTTTGATTTTGAAGTCAAAGTAGCTTAATATTGATCAATAATAATTCTCTTCATAAACCTTCTCATTTTGTAATTCCTGTTTTAGAAAAGTACATATACTTAAATCTAGCATTTATTTACATAAAATCAATGATTTAATAAGTATCTTGTACATTTCCAACCTGTGGGTAAATAAGTCACCTCAGGGGACTGCATTGGCTTCTGCTGTGATGTGATGTCACTCTTGTTCGTAATTTCGTACAAGTACTGTGACCTTAAATTAACTTGTAACTTTACAAAAATAAATGGGAGTAATCACTTCAGTGTCATTTGATTGTTTTTTATTGCAACCAGCAAGTAATTTTATATAATACAATTACAATCAAGTTCAATAAACAAATCACACTACTAGCAATACTATGACAATTTCTTGAAAACATACAAGCCAACTTACACCCCAGCAGTCCACTCTTCTTGTACCTGCATTAAGTAAAGGAAATTGTTCAAAGGGTTTTGAGGGTTCCCACATTCATTTAAAACACTGAAAAGTAAGTAAATAAGAAACAACTTCTAATCTAAAGCTGGCATGCTCTCAAGCCAGTGCAGAACATGCCAAGCTGTACCTGCAAGAAGTAGCCCCGCGTCCCATGAGGTAGTTGCTGTGGCGACCCATTTACCATCTTCACATCAGAACCCCTCCTTGTGAAGAGGTCCTCCAGGCAGCTGCTTCTTCTCAGCAGAAGACACTGCTCCAACAACTCCTTTGAATTCAGTACTCCATCAGGCCTTGCAGATAACCAGGACTCTTCGATTCTGACAACAGTGCCTTTGTGCTGTATGGAGTATCCACATCCGTCTGACCACTGGCAGGCCACAGCCTCGCTCTTCTTTCCGTGGAGTGTGGCTGTATTACCATGGAACCTGGGGTCGGTTCTGTCTGGGACCTTCTTGGCGGAGCTAGCAGTGATTCTGATTTTCCTGGAATCATGCCAAAGATGAGAGGCACTCTGCTCCATGGTGACCTGCCTCAGTGCTGCAAATTTGCTCAGATCAAGTGCCACAAAGGCACCATAAAAACAAACTGCATTTTGGGCAGTTGTTTGTACCATCATGTTCTCCATGTAGCTGGGGTGCTACCTGGGATGGTTGTACAGCAGGTACAGCGTATGCCCATTTGTAAATAAGGCTTCCCACTGGAAGCCTCAATTGACTGAGGCTCTTTCAACTTCTCTTTGGAATCATATTTAGGGGTGGGAGGCAAATGTGAAATGTCAGTTGTTACCTTTGGTAGCTGGTACACATGGGTGGCTTTGTGATATTCAAAGCTGATATCCCTCAGCTGTTTGGGGCGAGGTTCCTTTGAGTGCCTGCATTCCAGCGCTGCTGCTCATCAGTACAGGCTACACCTGTAAGCCCACTGGACACAGCATTTTGAACCTATAAAACAGACAGCTTCAGATACAATTCTAAATAATAATTAAATCAAGAACCATCAATTTGGCAATAGATAGGTTAGTTTAATTTGGTCTCCAGATGAACAAAATTTTTAATTTAGGCTATATGATTCAGGCAACAGAATTGGTAGCATATATTTATGTGCACAATGATTTAAGATTTCAGTGGAAAAACAGGTGCGAGCATTGTTGAGGTCTGCAGTGACAACTATTTATAAATTTCAGCTCTCTGGTCCCTCATCTATTAAGTAATCTTTTGCCAGGTGTGCTTCTGTATGCTAACACTTTATCAAATCATAGACTTACCTTATTTGGTGATAGGTTAAAAACACATAAAAGCTATTCTTGACCAGGTATCAGGGTGAAGTAGCTGGATGGCTACAGTGTTTATTGGGGGTGATGTGGTTTACAGGCAGGTACAGGCAGAGAGACCAGTAGGCAGACAGGTAACAGGGAAGTGGGTTACCGTCTGGCAGTGGTGCAAACACGGAAGTGAGTCCAAGGTGGCTAAACAGTCCAACAGGGAGCAGGCCAAGTTCCAAATCCAGCCAAGGTCCAAAGGATACAAAGAATCAAAAACAGAACTCATGGTAAAAATGCCAGGGAACTCGGCACAGGAACCAGGTACAACAAAAAGTGCACCAAATGGCGACACACACAAATGTCAGGAACATCCACAAGATAGGAACAAAACTCAAGACAGGAGCAACACCAGACAGGACTCAAACCAGACAGTAATCACAATGATCAGACACTGAACAAAGAAAGAGATCCGGACTAAATACCCTAGGGGAGGTGAGACAATGAGACACAGGTGCAAACAATCAAGGAAGGGCCAACAATCAAAACTGGAGGGAAAGCAAACAAAGACAGGAAGTAAAACCACAAGACACACAAGGGAAGGAACACACTACAAAATAAAGCAGGAAGAGACAAAACCTCAAACTACCACACTTGTGCAGTACAACCAGAAAGTGCATAATCATAGATTAAAAAACAAAATAGTGGAGAGATAAAATACCTTACCAACCTTCCATAAAATTGAGGAGGCATGGCTACATGACCTCCCCTGACCAGCAATGTAGGAACAACCAGCTATCTCCACCATTCCAAGGCTACTTATCAGGACCCATGCTGTGTGGCTTGAAGTGCGTGATTGTCCCGGCTACCCATCAGCTTTCAAAAATACCATTCCAATTTCATCTTCGTGGTGTAGGACTTTGCCTAGCTTACCACTATGGAGGTACTGAATTGCTTTGGAACTTGTAATTCCTCATCGCAGAGCCATCTACACCAAGAGACACTACAAAGTAATTAAAAATGTTGTCCTCCCAGTCACTGATGGCTTATGGATGTGGTGCTATAAAACCATCCGATTGCCGTAGTGTAGCTGCTATATGTTCCCAAATTACATTCATTGTTGTCAACGCTATTAGCTAGCAAACTATGCTAGCACTAAACTGGAAGAACAAATACAATAATGTTTGAACCGGAAGGGAAAAAATGGGCAGAGCAGCATCAGGCAAATACAGTATTTTCTCATATAAGTAGTCAGAATCAGAATCAAAAATACTTTATTGATCCCCGAGGGGAAACTCTTTTGTTACAGCTGCTCACTATCACGTCAGTGCACACAGGAATAGAAGCTCTAAGCTAATCAAAAAGTCAAGCATAATAATGGGGGTGTGGTTGCCATGAACAAATAATGATCGGTCCCAAATACAAGCAAGGGGAAAAAACAAGGTGGATGAACTCCTGGTGCCTGTTTGTCCATGCCAACTAAGCATAATGTACATTTCCAGCACTTTAATTTACCAAACGGTATTTTGTCGTAACATACAAGTGCCACAAGATATCAGCAGCTACAGTATACTTTACTTGAGAAATTTCTTTTCATGCCACCTTCTACTTCTACTCCACTAAATCTAAAAGAGGGAAATATTGTACTTTTTACTTCACTGCATTTATCTGACAGCTTTAGTTACTACTTACTTTACAAATGAAGATTTTTGCAGAAAACATACGAAGACCTTATAAATTATGGTGTTTCGTTATAAATCAAATTATCCAACAGCCAATTAATTGGCAACTATTTTGATAATCATTTACATTTTATATGCAAAAACATTTCATGGTTCCAGCTTCTCAAATGTGAGGATTTGCTGCTTTTCCTTTCAGTTATTTAATTTTTTTAAAACAACCAAAACAATCAATTGATTAATCGAGAAAATAATCAGCAAATGAATCCAGAATGAAAATAATCATTAGTTGTAGTCCTATACAAAACAGTTTGCTCCACCTCAACCTACAGCAGTAAAATCCTGATTTTACATTAATGCATGAGTAATAATAATCTAATGATATAATATATAGTATAATAATATAACAGTGACAGGGGCCATTTTTCTGCATTGAGTAGGCCTACTTTCACTTTTAAAACTTAAAGTACATTTTCCTGATAATACTTATATGCTTTTACTTAAGTAACATTTTCAATGCAGGACTTTTACTTGTAACAGTATTTTAACAGTGTGGCATTAGGATCTGAACACTTCCTCCATCACTGGAAATGTACATTATGCTTAGTTGGCATGCACATTATATGACAGGCCCCTGAGTTTATCCACCCTTGTTTTTCCCCCTGGCCTGTATTGGGGACGGCCAGGCCATTGTTATTATTGACTGCTAATTTGAGAAAATACGATATAAAATGTGAGAAATGAATGCTGAAATACTTGACTTTCTTTGTCCTTTTTGGCCACTCCAAGCACCGGTACCATAACTGCATGAATAGACGCGCATCAAAATCCAAATGGCAGCTGGCTTGACTGCAGTAATCCACTGACATGATTGCAGTTATCCTCTGACATGACTGCACACCTACAGCAATGGCTTTCATGAGTTCACTTGGAACTCTCAAACCCCCCCAAAAAAATTTGTTCACATAGAGCCTAAAGTTAGCAAACTGTCACTATTAGCTAACATTAGTGCTTGTTCCAGCAGACCTCTGCCAGACCAGCATAACGTCAGTTAAAAGTTAACTTTAACCAACACGGTTCTATGTGAGAAAACAACAGCAGAGAGCAACAGACTTACTTGCTGTTGGAGAGTTCCTGGTGAACTCGTGGAAGCCATTGCCATAAGATTGCGCTGATGCCAGAGGCTTCAGAGCGGACGAGAGGACGGCTGGTTCAGGAAGAGTGACATTCTCTCCTTAGTATACAGATTATATGTAAATCATGCTCTCCTTGCCCCCTCCCCTCAGACCCATCCTCTCCACGCCAAAACGGTAACAGAAAGTTGAAAAACACATTAGAATGCAAAAAAATATCAAAATGAAATAATTTTTAATGTCTGTTTTATTTTTCAGTGAAACTTTTTTCAGTGCCAATACTTGTTTCAGTGACAATACAACTTTTTTCTAGTACAGATGTTTCAATGTTTCCTTTTTCAGTTCCAGGTTTTTTTTTCAATGCCAAATTTTAAAGTCACTGTCCTGGCTCCATAAAACTGTACCTGAACATTGATAACAAGTGGTGAAAAGTACATTTACTCAACTACTGTTAAACTAGGCATGTCCCAAAGTTTTTTCAGCTCAGATCCCAATCCCAGTCCTTTAATATTGGGTAGCTTCCCATACCAAGTCTGATCCGATACTTATATTTACCTAAATGTTGATTAAATATGTATCTAATACATTAAAAAAACAGCAGTAGATTACTTAATCTGACACACAACTTGATACATATACTGAGTATCCTTATTCAAAACTGTAAATTATTAATATGATATGAATGAAAGTTTAATGGGAAGAATGCGGCTGAAACTGATGTGACGCGATCCGCTGGAGAGAACACTGTTGGAGTTGTTGGAGTCTTTGGCTGAGTACAGACACCGGGTTGCAGAGACCACTTTAACCAGACAAGAGATGTGTTTAACTTTGGCCTGTCATCAAGTTAATTTCAGAATTAAATAATAAATTGACAGCTAATAAACAGCTAATGATGTTTGTCATTTTAACTGGTGAAAGCGACAGTGAGTGTTGCTTAAAAATGAGAAGCTGCTACCTGAATGTTTTGTACACTGATCTTTGCTAATAAGAGAAGAGGAGACATAACAGATTTGTTAGCGTTTAGTGAATCTGTGTGTTCTGACAACCTCTGTGTTAGAACTGAGTCACTCACCAGGGCCAAAAAAAATTTCACATTCACAGACACAAAATTTTGACTTGGATATTGTTGGGACCACCAGCACTCCACAGATTCATTCATTCATTTGTGGAACTGAAGTTTTATTAGGAAGTTGCATGCTCTTTTGTTCTGTAACAAAGGAGAGCCACTGAACTCAGTCTCCCACAATCCTCACATGTTTCACATGTAGGTGTGAACTCCCCCCATGGACCCAGCTTCCAGCTACCGTTGGTCAGTCTGACCTGTGACCCGTGATGCCACCAGGTCAATAAAAGGGTCAGCGGCCATTGTTCTCTCTCTTTTCCTCCTGGCTTCATCTACAGCACTGCTGCTCAGCAGCAGCTGTCTACCAGTGTGTCCTGCTTGGAGCAGACACACAGCAGAACCAAATTTTCTCTTACGCGACACAAGGGCCTGCATAAGATTTCTGCTACAATACTTAGTTAGCGCCAACGGCTACTACACAAAGTCTGCCAGCTAACTTTAAGAAGCAATTAAGGAAGTTAGCGCCGAGCTAACTGTAAGGAGAACAAGAGACTAAGCGACCGGTTCCTCCATCTGCACAAATGGACTGCACAGCAAGGACTTTGCTTCAATCAGAACCAAAATTCTTCCCTGCCTGGCTCATACACATGGCCAGCTAACAGCGTAACGCCAAAGCTCTTCTTCCTTCACGGACTGGTAACATATAACTGGGCATAGCGTAACAGTGTACATGGCTAAGCACAGGACTGTTTAACTAATAACGTTTTATTGTTGTGATGTGCTTCCCTCTGGATTTGGTAGCCACATGCTAAGTTGATGTTAGTTAATGTTATGCTTATGAGTCTTTGCATGCTAACTAACTCTTTTAACTGGCCACTATTACCCACATCCACTCCAATTTGACTTTCAACAGAGCCCCACTCTTTATCAAACATGGCTCAGCCACCATTTTGAGTTAGTTCCTTTTCTTCAACGTCATATGGCCTTAGCTGCTATTTTGAAGTAGATTTATTTTGGTTAACGCCATTTTGGATACAAGCAGCCATTTTTGACCACACACACACACACGCTTTGTTCTGTAGTTTAGTGCATTTAGAGTTAGACTTCATATTGTGTGTTTTTGCTAATATTATCTTTTAATAAATGCTTGTGTATAGTTATGCTGGTTTCTTTAATATTGCACAAGAGTGAATAATTTGCCAACCTCTTCGATGTTGAACTCCAAATCCTTCAACCTACTAACTATTAATGGTAATTTTGGTTTTAGTTATTAATTTAATTATTGATTTATTAAGAGTTATAAATTGACAGTTTAGTGTATTTTATGAGACTAAATCAATTAATTAGCTATCATTTTCCCTTGTTTAAGGGTGGTGCCCCCAAGGACTTTAGTCATTAAAGTTATTTTTATGATTATCTTTGATAATTCTGATAGCCATAATTAATTGATTGCACCTACACAATTTAGTGTCCCTTTAACCATTGTAAATCCCAACAATATGCTGCGGAATACTCGCATTGTAGAGCGCTGCAAAACTAGCAGGCTGAGGTAGACAAAACACAGTACGGTAAAGAAAGGATCGGATTTTGAACAGCTTCATTTTAGCCGATGTAGATACATTCAAATATGCTCCGATCGGCCCCGATACCTATCCTTAGGATCCCCTCCAGACAACTCTAGCTTAAACTAGCAAATAGTGTAAAGTAGTCCAAATTTGGCTCCACAGTGAGCAAATACACTATTACAAGTAATCAATAATATCCCAATAATATAACATTATATGGGGTCATTTAGCATAATGAATGAGATGATGGAAGTACTTTTGCTACTTTAAGTGCATTTTGCTGATAATACAAAAGTACAGTTTTGAATCCAAGGCTTATTTGTAGTTAAGTGTTTTTACAGTGTGGTATTACTACTTTTACTAAATTAAAGGATTGGGATATTGATTTTTCGTGTATGTTTAACTATTTTATCAAACAACAATGTGGAGCATCATCCGTCTGACTTGTAACAGCCTCACATTGCTCATTACATTTTAGAGTTGTTTTCTTATTGATCCTGATTTTACATAGGGTCAACATGAATATTCAAATGTAAATGTACCATTGCATAGCCAGGTTGAATATTGGAGCCAAAAATCGTCGTTGAGAACGAAACATTTGTCTTTGTAAAAACTGTATATAATCGTCATCTTAGTGACATGCTATGTTCTCCTCTCTGGTGTTTTCCATCTGACCAGGTAAAGCAGTTGGCAGTCTGAACCTAGGGAACTTCTTTGCGTCCCATAAGGGTTACAGTCGTCAGGGCTTTGACCAGCTGAGTACTGAAGGCAGCGACCAGGAGAGGAACAACGAGGACAGCAGTGACTCAGAGAACGAGGAGTACTCTGCTCTGCCGCCTCCTCAATCCTCTTCTTAGATGCTCTGGGACCAGCCACCAACCTTCTGCTTACATTGCCAAGTTATTCATTATGTGTGTAACTGTTGTGTTAGTTGCCAATTTTATTGTTTATATATTTAAAAATATACTGTATATGAAAATAATTTGGCATACTTTAGATTAATTTAGAATTAATTTAATTTACCTGTAATCTTGATACAGCCTTGGTGACACGATTCAAACATACCACTATAAAATATTTGTTTTCCCCAAATCAAAGTTGCATTTAGTGAAAGTATTAGCACAATCCCCAGGACAAATGTTTGAGAATAAATTGTTTTGTATTGGAAACAGGTAAAACAAATCTAAGCCCATTGCTGGATTTTTATTTTAACTCGTAAGAAAATAAACTAAACTTCACTGAATGGCTTTTTTAGATGGGGAATTTCTATGACTGAAGTATTTCACAGTTAGTCATTTGCTGTTATAGTCATTTATACTTAAGGGCTCTATTTTCATGGCAGCACTAAGACCAGCACAAACAGCGCTGCAACAGTTTGGTATTTTCCTGACCATGACATTCGGTTTGCTCATTGCACAGGTGGGAGGAGAGGTCCAAAATAATTTGATGGAATGTCTGTAAATCAGTTAAATTAATATGGGTCATTCTTACAGTATCTGTTATGCACAGCTGCTTTAAACTGCATGAAAACCTCCTTCAGTTTGTTAACTCCCTGCAGCCATCTGAAGGCAACAGGACACATGCTGCAGCCTCTGACTGTGCCGTACCAGAGCGTAGTGCCACTACGCATGGCCATTCACTATGTTTACCTTGATTAAAGGCTGCTACCCAATAACTCCATGTAACATCAGACTGGTTAGTTATATTCAGCTGTATTGTCAGATATATTCTCACTGCTAATGAGGGAGACGCCAGATTACCGGGGCTCATGAATCCAGTACATCAACTCCTTTCAAAGTTTTTAGCAAATGTGGCATTTCATATGATATGATGTGAACATATACATCCTGAGATACAGTAGAATTAAGACTGAAGTAGCGTTGGATTGATGTGATCATGTACTTGGTTTCACCAAACAATTTTTATTATTTCTTTCTATTGTTATTGTAGTAATTATCTGTAAAAACCCACACCATCTTTCTTTAGTTGCAGATTTGTATGATGTGTTCACATTGTGCTGGTCTGCACCTTCCAGACAACAATATAATTTCCTGGAGAAGCAATCACAATTTGATGAGCTGTTGTTGTCATAACTCACTGTCATTGGCTCAGCTGTTTCAGAGCGATGAGACTAGTGGTGTGATTGGTTGAGAGTGTATTTATTAATCACCATACCCTCCAATCTATCTTCCACTTCACATAGCTCTTTTGCACTTTGCACTGCTACACATACATGAACCAAAATAGCAGGTGAGCTACAAGACACCCACACAGTCCTACCCATTAACTACCGCTTTATGCTGGTCCCTGTGCTTGCACCATTAAAATAGGGCCCTAAGAAAAAAAAACTGAAAACTGATATTGTCACCTGTTAGTGGTTGGCTGTTTATTTTGCTGTTCAGTGTTTTGATTTTGTTGAGTCAGAACTGGACTTAAACACTGTTTTTCATGGCATTTTAATATCTGAGTAAGAATTTAGTTAAGCAGGATTAGTTACTGAAATTTTGCAATTTTATCATGACTTTAAAAATTAGTAGTTTAACAGCAATGATATAGCATACAGTATATACCGTTTAATTTTACCGGAAAAGTGCATCCTTCCTTGCATAAATCTCTTCCATGTAGCAAAGCTACACAGATAACATTATTTCAGCATAATTGTTTGGTCCATGTTTCAGTTCAGTAACATGTCACTTGTAATGTTGTGCCTTTTTACATCTGTATTTTGCCTTTCTTTAGCACCTGCCATTACAAAATGTACCACAGGATGAAAACAGCCAATGCTGCTAGTAGAGCTTGTACTATACGGATTTCTCTTCCATTCAAGTAAACGGAAAGTGGATATTATTACATATATATGTATATTTATGTGTGTGTGTGTGTGTGTGTGTGTGTGTGCCAAACAAACATTGTTCAACAGCCAAGTCTCAAGCACTGTAACTGTTATTACATCAAACTCAACTTCAGACAATATAAAGAAACTGCGTGAATTGAGAAACGGTTGCTACCTACATCTTATATGTTAACAAAGGAACCACATCAGTCTGTTTGCAAGTTTTAAGCTCCTTACCTACAAATCATATATACTTTATATTTTTGGTCTCCATTTTGAGATGCATGCTGTACTCTCAAAACTTACTTGAGCAGTGAACATTATTGTTGTTTGGTACTACACTTTAAGTGTAGAGTCATTTGAACTGTCTGCACTGCATCACCTAAAATTGTAGGGCTGCAACTAGCAATTACTTTTATTATTGATTAATCTGGCAGTTTCTCGATTACTTGATCAATCGTCTTGTCTATAAAATGTCAGTAGATATTTTAAAATGTCCATTTTTATTCCCCAGACACCAAATTGAAATATTCAAATGTCTTGTCCAACCAACAGCCCAAACCCAAAGATACTAATGACTATCATAGATGACAGAAAGAAATTGGCAAATATTCACATTTGAGAAGCTGGAACCAGTGAATTTTTGACATTTTATCTTAAATAATAATATAAATGATTCATTCTTTTAAAAAATAGTTAATTAATTACCTTTCGATGGAATTTAAATCGATTAATCGACTAATTGCTTCAGCTCTAATACTAACAATGCAAATTTGATGTTCACTATGATGGAGAGTCATTGTATGGAAATTAATAAAAACCAATGTATACCTGGAGCAGTAGGAAAAAAAACTTTCAAATTTCTAAAACACAGCAGCATCGTTTGCAAAATGGTTAGTTATGATATAAAGTATACAGTTTGTAGCAAAGGGGCTAAAACATGCAAAACAGCTGGTATGGTCCATTAAATATTTGTATTGATTAGGGTTGTGATCAAGTGCATTTCAATGGATCTGTATCAGCAGTGTAAATCAGTTCTAATCTTTGGTTTATTGTGAACCGTTGTGCAAGGACAACCCACAAAGCAACTGTATTATGAAGAACAATATGAATATTGAATTAGACATTGTCGAAATAGTTTTCTTAGGTATCTAGATCACCATGATCAAGACAACATTAAATCTCAATAATTTCCAAGAAAATCTAACATTCCTCAATTCATGCTCAACTTTTCTGCACTTACAACTTCGTACATTGCTTGAGAATTAACTTAAAATTAAAAGTGATTAACTGATCACGTTTGATCTGGTCAGTTATTACTAATTTATAGCTCATCTGGTAGAGCGCATACCATGTTTCAAGGCTGAGTCCTTACCGCAGCGGCCCCAGGTTCGAATCCAGACCGGGCCCTTTGCTGCATATCATCCCGTCTCTCTCGACCATGCCTTTCCTGTCTCTCTCTACTGTGACCATCAAATAAAGCAGAAATGCCTGTCCTCAGTTTGCCGTAAAGTTTTAATGAATGATTTCCGTAATGGCATGCCATAGAAATTGTATTTCCGATGTTGCAGTCACATGTGGGCTATCTGATATTTATTGTGACACACTGGTTTTGCTGCAAGAGTACTATTTTCAGTAACTATGTTATTTGTGTAATAAAGTGTCTGCAAAGCATCACAGTGTCACGGTGGTTGTGGGATCAGACCAGTCAGGCAGTTGGTTAGATGACCAATGATTTTTCTTACAACAGTCTGTAAAGTGTATTTGTTAGAATCAGCCTTCAGCGTTCCAAACACTCTAAGCCAGGTAGTACAACTACTGTAATTCTGTAATACTAATTCTGTAACTTTCCAAAACCAACAATCTGACATTCACGCCCAGTTCAAACCTGATTGGCAATGTGAGAAAGGAGGCAGGGTTTGAACTCTCTCTAGCTTTCACTTTTCTTGTGAACAACCAAGTGCAACACTATAGCCTTTTTCACACATACCGTAGTTCCCAGTAAATTACTGGGATAACCTTTCAGGCACCGCTAGTGATTTTCACTATTCACACATGCGGCTTCATTCAGGAACATTTCAGTCTTGCGCCTTTAACACATGCCATGGCAATGTTGGAATAGATGAAGCAAGGGACAGCCCAGCAGATGGCAGTAATGGACACTACTACACACTAATGTTGTACACTACAGCATCTCTAACTGTTCCAGACAGCTGCCTTATCAATTTCATGCTCCACGCAGACTGAGAAGAGCTCCCTTGTTTCTGAATCTGTCCAGTTTCCAGACATTCTTGAAAAAACAGAGCTTTGTTGAAGACAAAAGAACTTCTAGTGCTTGTTTATCAAATCACTTGCGAAAGCATTGCTAAGGAAGGCAAGCATAAACAAGCTGAAGAATCAAATACGTCATCAGCAGAGTCTTTTGATTGGTTCACTTACTCCACGTGAAAGACGTAACCCTTTGCGTGCTTGTCCCTGCAGTGTTACTGCTTTCTTTAATAACACAGCCATTCAGGCATTTCCCCAAAATGTTACTAGGTCTTGAGGTGGGAAAATGGAGGTACATATTTCCCTGAATATTGATCCCTATACCCATTCTCATGACCCCATGCAGAAAATGTTCCTAAACATTTCAGGGATAGACTGAAATTGGACGTGCTGATGTGCTGCGGTAAGCGTATTGTCTCATTTCCGGTCACCGGTGTTTGTGTGTTACTAGTAGCGTATTTTTGCTGCTCTAGCTCATCACAATTTTGTTCAATTCTTCATTATAGTGACTAACTATCTTCTATACATTTAAATGTACACTAGTTCTTCTCAAGCACTCATAGCACTCTCCTTCGTTTAACGACTTTCTCGCTAATCCCACAGTTTACACGTTTTGCTAGCTACTATTCTTTAGTTTAACAGCTAGCAATGGCTTCTCTCTCTCCCTCTCACGATCCCGCTCGGTGTGTCAAGTGTTTAGCTATTCCTCCGCCTCCTTTAATGATAATGGTACATGTAATAAATGTAGCTTATTTGTAGCACTGGAGGCGAGGCTTAGTGAATTGGAAATGCGGATCCATGGGAACTTAATCATTAGCTGTTGTAGTTAGCCAGCCCCCAGTAGCTGGTGCGGACTGGCCAGATGTAGCTCATGTTAGCCGTCTCCCGGCAGCTCCCAAGCAGCCGGGAAACAAGGTCACTGAAGTTAATGTTGAGTCAGTGTGTACATATGCAAAGACAATGTCGGACTCTGTAGTTTTGTCTTGGCCCCTGCCAAACCTGACCAGTGATAGCATGTTCCACCACTGGCTGTCGAGGTGGTGTCCAGCTAATGATGTGGGCTTTGTAGATACGGACTTCCTGGGGAAGACCTGAGAGACCTACTCTATATGTCTATCTGATAGTGCTATAGCTAAATTTAAGGAAGTGATCCCATCTGCATTTAATTCGGTGCTATGTCTTGTAATGGCAAGAACAGACTCTCTGATATAATAACATAGAGATGCTATGCATAATTGTTTGGCGTCAGTACTTGATCTGTCTATGATTGTTTGGTCTGCGTGATGAGAACAGTACACTCATAATGATGACATGGAACTACAAAACATCCTAGTGACTGTTATGTCCAGACTTCAGGGACAGACTCTTCTCCCCGGGTTGAGGAGCCTGACCCTGAAGACTGGATAAATAACTGATGCTCTTTTTCCTCTAGACTCATTCAGAGCAGATTATCCTGATGTATGTTTTTGCTGCTGTGGGTCCATCTGCAGACGCTTGAAGTAAACCTACAGAAAGACAAATGATTGCCTTGAGTGTTTCTTTATTATGAAGAAATTGCCACTACAATTTGCCGTTGTCTGCATTTTCACTCGTGTGAGATGACTTGGGCACTCAGAGCAGCAGGTTAAGACTGTGCACGGCTAGAGTCTGGGACTCTTTACCTCAACCTCCCCGGCAAGGAAGGGTGGAGAAGAGGGGGCCTGCTGCCCTGAGTGTCCGAGGTGAGTTTATCGGGGTATACTGATTCTCGCTACCGTGAGGGGTGTGCGTGACAGATGTGTCAGCAGGGCAGGTCTGGGACCGCTGTGTGAATCATTGCAGTATTTGGCCAAAATGTTCACTGGCAGACAGGGGTATTTCTTACAGACCGGTTCTTTTCTACAATTCTTTTCTACACACTATTGCCAAGCTGGATCTGGACCTGGACTCAGCCCCCATCAAAGGAAGTCAGCCTCAACAACGAGCAGCAGCAGCTACAGCAGCAGCACCAGCAGAGGCACAGCCACCAACTGCGGCCTAAATATACCCGGGTGAGGCAATGGGAGGACAAGGATCATTCATTCCCGCACCTCCAACACCCAAAGAGGCCTACAAATCACATTGGGGTGGCCCAAACACCTCCAATCGCCTTTCCAGCCCTCACTGCGCTCGAAGCAACAAAGAATTCCGGCCCTGATCAAACTCCTGCACCTCCTTCAAAGTGATTGCACCAATGATGGAGGTGGCAGCAGGAGATGGGACCTCACAGCTGATTTTCAGACCATGGACATGCTGACCTGAAAGAAGCTGCACAATTTCTCCCCTCTGTTTGGGATGGGGGGGAGGCATTCGCTACACAGTTACTGGCCTTCTGCCAACAGTTCAGACCCATCACCATCGAGCTACAGAGACTGTTAGGAACTCATACCGTATAAACAGGCCATCACTGACCTCTGTGACAAAATAAAGATTCTCTTTCCCCTGAGAATGGATTTCAGAAAGATAACAGCCTGCAAACAAAAAGATGGTGAGACTGTAGTTGGCCAGGTTCACAGAGATCCATAATACACACAGTGGACTGAAAAAGCCTGAAGCTATGGGGGGTAATAATACAATCAACCCTAGGAAGTACATCTATGTGACCATTTCATCAATGTTATCCACCCTGAGATTGCGGACATGGTGAAATGCGTCTGTGTGACCTGGGAGTATGGTAACCTGGAGACCATAGAGAGACACGCAATCCATGCAGAAAAATTCCTCAAAGATGAGCAAAGGAAGAAAAGTACACAGTTGACGGACAGATTACAGATGGCGCAGCTGAGGGCGTATGAGAATCAGAACAGAGGCTGGGACCAAGGCCAACTAGGACGTGGAGCAAGGGGAAGAGGATGAGGAAGGAGTGACGCTTGTTTCAAATGTGGCAAAATGGGACATTGGGCAAAAGATTGACCCAAGAATCACGAGCATGCTGACTGACTAGACGGGGTGTCGACGCCAGGTCGGGAAGGAGCTGGCTTGAACACTGAACTGGAGACAACAGAGCTTCTTCAGCTGACTTCGACGATTAATTCATCTAAGCGATCAACCTGTCTCTTAGACCCCATTCCAACTAGGCTGCTTAAAGACATTTTACCCTTAATTAGCACTTTTTTTACTGGATATGATCAATCTGTCTTTTTTAACAGGCTATGTACCACAATCCTTTATAGTAGCTGTAATTAAACCTGGGATTTTAGCCAACTATAGACCTATATCTATCCTTCCCTTTCTTTCTAAGATCCTTGAGAAAGCAGTCGCCAATCAGTTGTGTGACTTTCTAAATAACAATAGTTTATTTGAGGATTTTCAGCCAGGGTTTAGAGTGCATCATAGCACAGAGACAGCACTGGTGAAAATTACAAATGACCTTTTAATTGCATCAGACAATGGACTTGTCTCTGTACTTGTCTTGTTAGACCTTAGTGCTGCGTTCAACACCATTGATCATCACATCCTATTACAGAGACTGGAATATGTAATGGCATTAAAGGAACCGCACTAAGCTGGTTTAAATCCTAAACTTAACTAAACTTCAGGCATGCCTTAAGGACATAAAGACCTGGATGACCTGCAACTTTCTGATGTTAACCTCTGACAAAACTGAAGTTATTGTACTTGGTCCCAAACAAAAATTATCTAAAGATATTGTTACTCTAGATAGCATTGCCCTCAGCAGCACCGTAAGGAACCTCTGAGTTATCTTTGATCAGGATTTATCCTTTAACCTGAAACAAACTTCAAGGACTGCCTTCTTTCACCTACGTAATATTGCAAAAATCTGGCACATCCTGTCTCAAAATGATGCCGAAAAATGAGTGCATGCATTTGTTACTTCTAGGCTGGACTATTGCAATTCCTTATTATCCAGCTGCCCAAATAAGTCCCTTAAGACTCTCCAGTTGATCCAAAATGCTACAGTACGTGTGCGGGCAAGAACTAGGAAGAGAAATCATATCTCTCCAATATTAGCTTCTCTGCACTGGCTCCCTGTAAAATTTAGAATAGAATTGAAAATCCTTCTCCTCACCTACAAAGCTCTTAATGGTCAGGCACCATCATATCTTAAAGATCTCATAATACTATATTACCCGACTAGAACACTGCGTTCCCAGGATGCATGGTTACTGGTGGTTCCTAGAGTCTCCAAAAGTGTGCGGGCAAGAACTAGGAAGAGAAATCATATCTCTCCAATATTAGCTTCTCTGCACTGGCTCCCTGTAAAATTTAGAATAGAATTGAAAATCCTTCTCCTCACCTACAAAGCTCTTAATGGTCAGGCACCATCATATCTTAAAGATCTCATAATACTATATTACCCGACTAGAACACTGCGTTCCCAGGATGCATGGTTACTGGTGGTTCCTAGAGTCTCCAAAAGCAGAATGGGAGCCAGAGCCTTCCGCTATCAAGCTCCTCTTCTGTGGAATCAGTTCCCACTTTGGGTTCGGGAGGCAGACACCATCTCCACATTTAAGAGTAGGCTAAAGACTTTTCTCTTTGATAAAGCATAATTAGGGCTGGCTTGGGTGAGTCCTGAACCATCCCTTAGTTATGCTGCTATAGGCCAAGACTGCTGGGAGACATGATGCGCCTTTTTCCTCTCTCCTTTTCTCCCTCTCCATCTGTGTGCATTTTTATCCCATTGCTGCATGTTACTAACTCACATCTTCTCTCCCCCGTAGTTCTGTGCTTTCTCGTTTCTCTCCTCTCTCCTTCTGTCGCTTTCAGCAGGTATTTCTGCCTCCGGAGCTGTGGGGTCTGGGTCTGTGGTTGTGGGCCGCCTGCTGCCCCCGTGTTCCTGCTCGACAACTGCTACTACAGTTGTTGTTATAGGCTCTGTTACTGATGCTGACATTATTCTTCCTATAGCTGTCATTCCTATAATTACTAATTTATTAATATTAACACTATAATTACTATTACACTATTTTATAATATATATTAATATTATAAAGAGTACAGTCTAGACCTGCTCTTTAGGAAAAGCGCAATGAGATAACTTCTGTTATGAATTGGCGCTATATAAATAATATTGAATTGAATTGAGTTTCAGGAACACCCCTGGTGGAAAGGTATACCACACCCTTGTCATGCAGTGAAGAAATTGAGAAACACTTTAAACATTCATTCTTATTATCTAAACGATGCTTGATCAATAATATCGGAAGAGATATGATGATAAGATTAGGAATTATCCTGATTTCCACTCCCAAAGGCATCATTGTAGCCAGAATTTCTGACACTGAATCACAATATGTGAAACACAGTAGCAGGGAGCTGATGTACTAAATAACACTCTGATTACCGAGGTCAAAGCTCTCTTTCCAGACAACTATACACGAATAGTCATCAAGTCGCCACAAGAGTTACACTGCAATGTATCAGCGGTGGTGATGAGACTGAGTACAGGGCTGTGGTGGGGAACTTTGTCTCATGGTGTGAGCAGAACCATCTGCAGCTCAATGCGACAAAGTCTAAGGAGCTGGTTGTAGACCTACGAAGGGGCCAGGCCACAGTTGACCTTGGTTTCCATCCAGGGGTCAGTGTGGACATTGTAGAGGATTACAAGTACCTGGGAGTACACATGGACAATAAACTGGACTGGGCTAAGAACACTCAAGCTCTGTACAGGAAGGGCCAGAGCCGCCTCTATTTTCTGAGGAGGCTGAGGTCCTTCAACATCTGCCGGACAGCAGGTTGAGGGTAGCGGACACTAACAGACTCAACAAACTGATCTGTAAGGCCAGTGACATTGTGGGGGTGGAGCTGGACTCTCTGGCGTTGGTGTCAGAGAGGAGGATGCTGGCCAAACTCCATGCCATCTTGGACAGTGTCTCCCACCCACTCCATGACGTGCTGGTCAAACAAAGGAGTACCTTCAGCGGAAGACTCATCCCCCCAAAAAGCACCACAGAGCGCCACAGGAAGTCATTCCTGCCTGTGGCCATCAAACTCTTTAACTCCTCCCTCTAAGTGTTAGTCTATATGACCCTAGGTCATTAAACTGGACATTGATCATTACATCTCTGTAATACTTGACATAATTGTGCAATATTCTGTGTTAATACCCCAGTGCAATATACTCTTTTCAGTTTAAAATTCCCTATTTATTGATATTGATATTTATTCATACCTCTATTACTGCTGTGCAATATCCTGCATCTCATTATAATCCTAATAAGCTACATTTAACTTGACAGTGCATGCACTATTACTTTATACCATATTATTATCATCAACCGATAAACCCACTTTGTACTTCACACTTATTTTATTTTATACTAGAGAGAGATATGCTACACTTTCTGTCACCTCTTAATCGATGGGTGATGGATGGTGACCTTTGATTAATCACCCCCCTGGATCCTCTCTCCCTCCCTCCGGAAGTGCGTTGCGTTATGCGTGGACAAATGAGCGTGAAGCAGGCGTGGTTAGCAGGAGCGAATGGGAGTAAAGTAGGCGTGGGAATGAAAAAACCCTGTAAATGAAATAATATGATTTAAATAATTCAATCATTTAAGTGAAATCAATAGTATCAAAAGTATAAAAATAATTTACAAATTTACCATCTGTAAAATCTAATCTTTCAGGAGCAAAAGACACGTCCTTCTCTGTTGTCTGTCTGGTGCAGAGTGAGATGTGAATGAATTGGAAAGATGTGGGAGGGTAGGCGGAGTTTGCGTGAACCAATGGGAGGGTTAGCCAATGGGAAAATAGGTTAGGAGGAGATTGCATGAGGCAATGATTTTGTGAAAATATGAACTAAAAAATAAATGATTATAGTTTTGAAGATGAATATATCGGTTGATGAATGTCAATGTGTGGCATCTCTTACAGCGCCTGTGCAGACTGTGATCTGTGGTTAGCAATAGCCTGCATGAGCAGCATCTCTTGCAGCTCCTGTGCAGACTGTGTGAAGGTAGATCAACGAATGAGGGTATCAGATTTCCCCCATAATACCATCACCCTTAAAGGCAGTTTGAAATTGGCGGGTGAAACTCCTCACACAGGGTAAATAAAACCATAGGGATGCCTATGGTATTTCTCAATCATCTATACATCCTGTGTCCTTAAAAGATCAAAGTTTGCTGCTGTTTCTGAAGGCAAAATTGTGTGAAGACAGACTGAGGAATGTCTCTTTTATGGCCTTAAGGCATATTGAATGCGTGTCAGCCAGACAACATTTTCATACACACTTTGTACAAAATAAGATAAATTACCCATAAAATCTGGAATCTGGGGACCATTACTCACTTTTATGTTGAAAAAGATTATACTTTCACAATATCATAAGGGGAAATTACAATTAGTGTCTTTAACACTGAGCCTGATGTCAAATGTACTTGAAGTTTCTGTGTGAAGCTCCGTGTTGGAGGTCTGGATAATAAACATCTCAAATGACAAGAAAGTAAAAGAAATGTTAAATCTCAGAGGCTAATCTCTGCACCAAACGCACACGCACACACACACACACACACACACAGGAAGCAGAGAAGGTCAAGAGGTCAACCATTGTTTTCACACACCTTATAAAGACAGGGGTACCTAATGACGTAGACAGATATCGAAGTGAGACGCAGAGAGCAGGAAGACTTCTGACATCTGACAACGGAAAATGGCTCAAGCAACCGGTAAATTACCAATATCTACTATATTTTACGTGTTTAAACCCTTAGGCAGAAAGATAGGGAGTTTTTTCATTCTTTGCAGTGACTCTAAACGGAGGGCTGAACCTTCAAGCAGAGGAGTCTGGTAAGTACAGGTCTACATTATGTATTTTTAATACAGAAATATTTAAAAGACTTTTATTTATTCAGCGGACAGAGATCCAGGATTCTCATTGGGTCGCAACCACAAGAGAACCAGTTCCAGTTCTGAGAATCCACACCTGAGATCCCGCAGGGCTTCCAGCGAAGGATTTCCATCGGCATGCTGTAAGTCTATTTGCTTTTTTAAATAGTTTTACAATGCATTGTGAGACGATTCAATCACGCCGTATAAATGTAATAATTACCCAACAGGGAACACAATGTACCTTCCATTTCTCTCATTTTACATCATAAGCAAACACGGAAGGTTTTGTACTTGTGAAATTAAATAGGTTGTGCTTTAAAATGTAATTTTCTACCAAGCTGAGTCTCATAAGGTATATTTGACTGTGTGCTGTTATATGCTATTATTGTCATTGGTTGAGTTATAGTGTTTCTCATAAGTATTATCTTGGTGTTTTTTAATATAGGAATAAGCTGCTATAAATATGAAATTCTAGGGTTTTTGCATTTGTTAAAATGGGCTTTTTTGTTAAAAAGTAAAAACAGCTGTTTTTGGTCCTTACCCTTGTCTTCACAACAAGTTGTGAGACAAACACATACATACACACACACACACACACACACACACGCACACACACAGACTCACACACACACGTATGCGGTCTGGCTGTCTGTTTACATACCAACCTTAAAGGGGCTGTTGAGTTTATGAGATCTTCTTTTTGTTTCTCTCTTTTTTGTCTCCAGCAAACAGACCCAGGTCCAGTCCATCCAGGTGCCCTCAGTGTTGCAGAACTACACACCAGCAATTGGATCTGAGAAGAGAAGCTTTTATCATGTGGATAAATTGCAATGATGTTGATTTAAGGTTTTTAAAAGCGTTTAATTTTTATTAGGTCATGGATCAACACACAGTAGTAGCTATTGAATTGTTAGAGAGTTTAGCAGTCTCAGTAGCACACAATCTTCAGAATGAGTCGGGTTTCCAAAACGATTTAACTGAAAATGATTTGTATGAAAACGACACAGCCACTACATCTAACAGCTCCGAACAGCTTGTAGATCCTCTCCTTGCTTTAAATCAAGCTCTCACTAACCTTGAACAGTTAGAGAATGAATCATCACTGGACAAAACAATCAGAATAAATAATGTCCAACTTGAATAAAGTCCCGCTTTATCAGACCCTCGGACACCCACAAACTATATCGATCTCAGCATACCCAGTCCTCCTGTGCAGCAAGGAGGTGCTCGTATTTCACCACAACCAAGCGTTGTGCAGCGAAGCCGATTTGCAAATTATCAAATCAGACAGTTGTTAAACTTTCCACCCCCTCTTAACGGAGACGGAATAGTGGACAACGGCGTTTTTACAACACAACTTTGCAACAGGCGGATGCGTTGCTATAGCAAGCATTGGCATATTCGACTCCTCGAGATGCGGTACAGTTAGAGCTGCGCGGGCAAAATCTCCATAGTAACGTCTCGGTTGTCTTATCTAATGACGAACTCCCCAGCCTAGCCGACTTTGAAAGGCTCTTACTCCATGTTGTGCAGTCTTACTGGGCCGTTATGGCCGATGGTCAGCTAGCACTTATTGTGGAAGTGATCCAGAACCCTAGGGGTGGGGGGAAACGAATTCCGGGGAAAATGCTAGACTGTGAAATCATAAAAAAAAAAAGACATTTTCTGTACATTGTCCAGAACAGAGAGAATCAACTATGTTTTGCCATCTGTCTGGCTCATCTGTTACATCCCGATATCAGTGATAGAGAAGCCCTCGAACGCGGTAGACAGCTTCAAAATGAAGTAGGGTTAGACCATCAGTCCGCTGTATCCTTTAGTGACATCCCAAAATTTGAAACTGCATTGGACTGTAAAATTCTAGTGTTTTACAGAACCAAGGATGACAGGGCTCTCCGCAAATTCTTGACAGATAGCCCAAGACGGAGTAAAACCCTGATTTTGTTTCTCTTCCAAAATCACTACTATGCAGTTAAAAATCTCAAAGCCTTTCTAGGTTCGCTTTATGTTTGTAAACACTGCTTTACAGGTTTTAACAGCGTGTTAGGGCATACTTGCGACGCTCGTTGCAGCGAATGCTTTGACCCTGGTTGTACACAGAGACCGTGTCAACCTGTTGTGTGTGACCAATGCAACAGAACGTGTCGCTCGCCTTTCTGTTTGACCAAACACAAAGAACCTACAGAAAGATCGAGAGGTCAAACATATGCCAGCGCTTGTGCCTTGTACAAAAAATGTACCAAATGTGCAAGGCTGTACTACTGTGCTATGAACGGTAATGGTAAACAACACAAGTGTCAGACTGCGAAATGTAAAATTTGCGGCGAGAAATTGATCTCTGACTCTGAGACAGAAAAAGTGGTGTTTTATGATTTTGAAACCTACGCCAACGAGAATGCCGTTCACGTTCCATTTTTAGTGTGTACACGAACCTTAGATGGTAAAACATGGAGCTCTCAGGGTCATTGTGCCAAAGAGTTTCTACTGCATTTCAGATGACCTTTGTACAAAAATGCAGTGTTTATAGCACACAATGCCCAAGGTTTTGACAGCTATCTCCTTATTAAAGCCATGGTCGAACCTGGGTTTAAAGCCCTCTTTGATTATGCAAGGGTCAAAAGTAATTTGTGTCACCGATATCGATTACAAACAAAGACACATTGACTCTTTGACTCTATTCTTTTTAATAATGCGTTTAGCTAATTTTCCGAAAACGCGCTTGGTTTCAGTGATAAAATAAAGGGGTACTTTCCTCATGGTTACAGCTCAGAGGCCCATTTGATTTATACAGTCCCCCTCAGTCTTACGGTATTGAGACCATGACAACGAAGCAACTAACAGACTTTTACAGTTGGTACGTGACGGTGCGGCACGGTACATTTAACTTAATGAAAGAGGCATGCCTCTATTGTCAAAATAATGTAGACATTCTCGCTGAGGATTGCATGCTGTTCAGAAAACAGTATATCGCTGAAACCGCCGTTGATCCCTTCAGTGCGACCATCTCGTCGGCATGCATGAAGGTGTTTCTGACAAACTTTCTACCACCGAAAACATTAGCAATCCCCTCTCCGGATGACTACAGGCGTCAGTTCAAAACATTTTCAAACGCTGGTATCCAGTGGTTAGAGTGGTTGTCACACACCCATGACATCCCTATCCAACATGCTTTAAATAAAGGGGAAAAACAGCTGGGGCGGTTCTTTGTAGACTGGAATGCTGAAATCGCTGGGGTGAAATATGTCTATGAGTTTCTAGGATGTTTCTATCACGGTTGTTCAATTTGCTATCAAGCGCACGACACCTGTCCTCTGACGGGCCGTCGCTTCAGAGAGTTGCAGGCGAGCTGTGAGGAGAAATTACGTGAGTTAGAAGCTGCGCACAAGGTAAAACTCATCATCATGCGTGAGCATACGTGGAGGATGTTAAAAAATTGTCATCAGGGGTTGAAGGAGTTTCTCAAACAATATAATGTTCCACAGCCGTTGTCACCCCACGAAGCTTTGTACGGAGGGCGTACCTCTGCTATAAAGTTGAGACACACCGCTGCGTCGAATGAGACAATCTCTTATGTAGATATGACATCTCTCTATCCTTACTGTAACACCAACTTCCCCTATCCTCTTGGACACCCTGAAATAATCTATAAAGATTTCCAAGAACCTCAAAGCTACTTTGGGCTAATCAGGGCAAAGGTCTACCCGCCGAGAGAGTTGTACTTTCCAGTCCTGCCTTATAGGACACATTATGAAGAAATTAACCAAGAGCGGGTGGGCTCCCTCTGGAGAGTTTGTCCATAAAGGAGAGATTGTGAAAGGCTCACACCTGCTAGACCTGTTTAAAAATCTCTCCGTCACGCATAAAAAATCCAGAGAACCCAAGGGATGGATGGGTTTTCTAAATACTTTACGGGACCACAACATCCCTTCATCCTTGATGAGTAACCCCTGTGCTCGCGAGCAATATCATTAACTACAAAAGAGAGGACCGCGTTGGGACGACGACGACGAGGGGTCACTCCTAGTGTTGAAGAAGGGGAAAAAACAGATGCCTTTAGCACCGCGTTGGAACGATGAGATGGAAACATCACCTCTGCCGTTAAGATCAGGAAAACAAAAGAAACATATACCTTTATCCCCTAGTTGGCTTTATTTGAATAAAAAATGAATCAAACAAATTTAACCGTCTCCAGATCCATCTTTATTTATAAGTTGTAACAATCTTTAAACATTTGTAAAGAACAGATGGTGTGGTGAAAAGATCTGGCTCTTTGCAACCTCATACAACTTTGATATTTTTTCATTTTGATACCATAGCATCATTTTTCATCACATCATCTTAATACAAAGACAGCACATTTTCAAAAGATAGACTGCAGGCTCTGTGGCATAAATAATAAACACAATGCTGACCGCACACCGTAGACAGAATGTGTTGAAGCTGATGGTTGTGGTATAAAATAGATTCACAACGGTTTTCTAAGAATTGCAAGATGCTTTTAGGAATACATGAAAAATCCAGGGAGAATCCGAAAGAATAAAAAAAGCTGCATTTTTGCCTTCCTCAAGAGTGAGGGTCAACCAGTGCTCTCCTGATTCATGTGCGGGGTGTGTGTTCACGATAAAAAAGGCTGGAAGTCTTAAGGACTGACGCAGTAAAGGTAACTGATCCGCGGCCCACACTCCGCAAAAAGCATCTCCTAGTAAATGGCGTAGTCCATCCATCCATCCATCCATTTTCTCCCGCTTATCCGGGGCCGGGTCGCGGGGGCAGCAGTCTAAGCAGGGACTCCCAGACTTCCTTCGCTCCAGACACTTCCTCCAGCTCCTCCGGGGGGATCCCGAGGCGTTCCCAGGCCAGCCGAGAGACATAGTCCCTCCAGCGTGTCCTGGGTCTTCCCCGGGCCGCCCCCGGTGGGACATGCCCAGAACACCTCCCGAGGGAGGCGTCCAGGAGGCATCCGGATCAGATGCCCTAGCCACCTCAGCTGGCTCCTCTCGATGTGGAGGAGCAGCGGCTCTACTCGAGCTCCCCGTGTGACTGAGCTCCTCACCCTATCTCTAAGGGAGCGCCCAGCCACTCGGCGGAGGAAGCCCATTTCGGCCGCTTGTATCCGCGATCTTGTCCTTTCGGTCACTACCCAGAGCTCATGACCATAGGTGAGGGCAGGAGCGTAGATTGACCGGTAAATCGAGAGCTTTGTCTTTCGACTCAGCTCCTTCTTCACCACAACGGTCCGATACAGCGCCCGCATCACTGCAGACGCTGTACCGATCCGCCTGTCAATCTCACGCTCCATCCGTCCCTCACTCGTGAACAAGACCCCGAGATACTTGAACTCCTCCACTTGAGGCAAGGACTCCCCACCTACCCGAAGAGAGCAAACCACCTTTTTCCGGTCAAGAACCATGGCCTCAGATTTGGAAGAGCTGATTCTCATCCCAGCTGCTTCACACTCGGCTGCAAACCGTCCCAGTGCATGCTGCAGGTCCTGGTTTGAAGAAGCCATCAGAACGACATCATCTGCAAACAGCAGAGATGAGATCCTGTGGTTCCCAAACCGGACACCCTCCGGCCCCTGACTGCGCCTAGAAATTCTGTCCATATAAATTATGAACAGAACCGGTGACAAAGGGCAGCCCTGGCGGAGTCCAACATGCACCGGGAACAGGTCTGACTTACTGCCGGCAATGCAAACACAGCTCCTGCTCCGGTTATACAGGGACCGGACAGCCCTTAGCAAAGGGCCCCGGACCCCATACTCCCAGAGCACTCCCCACAAAGCGCCCCGGGGCACACGGTCGAATGCCTTCTCCAGATCCACAAAGCACATGTGGACTGGTTGGGCAAACTCCCATGAACCCTCGAGCACCCGATGGAGAGTATAGAGCTGGTCCAGTGTTCCACGGCCGGGACGAAAACCACTCTGCTCCTCCTGAATCCGAGGTTCGACTATCGGACGAATTCTCCTCTCCAGTACCCTGGAGTAGACCTTACCGGGGAGGCTGAGAAGTGTGATCCCTCTGTGATTGGAACACACCCTCCGGTCCCCCTTCTTATACAGAGGACCACCACCCCGGTCTGCCAGTCCAGAGGCGCTGTCCCAGACCGCCACGCGATGTTGCAGAGACGTGTCAGCCAAGACAGTCCCACAACATCCAGAGACTTAAGATACTCAGGACGGATCTCATCCACCCCTGAAGCCTTGCCACCAAGGAGCTTGCCAACAACCTCAGTGACTTCGGCCAGGGTGATGGATGAGTCCGCCTCCGGGTCCCCAGCCTCCGCTTCCTCTTCGGAAGACGTGACAGCGGGATTGAGGAGATCCTCAAAGTATTCCTTCCACCGTCCGACAACATCCCCAGTCGAGGTCAACAGCTCTCCACCCGCACCGCACACGGTGTTGGTGAAGCACTGCTTCCCCCTCCTGAGCCGTCGGACGGTTTGCCAGAATTTCTTTGAGGCCGACCGATAGTCCTCCTCCATGGCCTCCGAACCTCTCCCAATCCTGAGTTTTTGCCTCTGTGACCGCACGGGCTGCAGCACGCTTAGCCTGCCGGTACCTGTCAGCTGCCTCGGGAGTCCCACGAGCCAACAAGGCCCGATAGGACTCCTTCTTCAGCCTGACGGCATCCCTTACTTCCGGCGTCCACCACCGGGTTCGGGATTGCCGCGCGACAGGCACCAGAAACCTTGCGACCACAGCTACGAGCCGCGATCGACAATGGAGGTGGAAAACATGGTCCACTCGGACTCAATGTCCCCAGCCTCCCCCGGGATCTGGGAGAAGCTCTCCCGGAGGTGTGAGTTGTAGACCCTGCTGACAGCGGGCTCCGCCAGACGTTCCCAGCAGACCCTCACGATACGCTTGGGCCTGCCAAGTCTGTCCGGCTTCCTCCCCTGCCAGCGGATCCAACTCACCACCAGGTGGTGATCGGTTGACAGCTCCGCCCCTCTCTTCACCCGAGTGTCCAAGACACGCGGCCGGAGGTCAGATGATACGACAACAAAGTCGATCATCGACCTCCGGCCTAGGGTGTCCTGGTGCCACGTGCACTGATGGACACCCTTGTGCTTGAACATGGTGTTAGTTATGGACAAACTGCAACTAGCACAGAAGTCCAACAACTGAACACCACTTGGGTTCAGATCAGGGGCGTTCCTTCCGATTACCCCTCTCCAGGTGGCACTGTCGTTGCCCACGTGGGCGTTGAAGTCCCCCAGTAGAACAACGGAGTCCCCGGGCGGTGCACTGTCTAGTACCCCTCCCAGGGACCCCAAGAAGGCCTGGTACTCTGCACTGCCGTTCGCCCATAGGCCGCCACAACAGTGAGAGACCTGTCCCCACCCGAAGGCGGAGGGACGCGACCCTCTCGTTCACCGGGTAAACTCCAACACGTGACGGCTGAGCTGTGGGGCTATGAGCAGGCCCACACCAGCCCGCCGCTCTCCCCCGCAGGCAACGCCAGAGAAATGGAGCGTCCAGCCCCTCTCGAGGAGACGGGTTCCAGAGCCCAGGCTGTGCGTGGAGGCGAGGCCGACTATATCTAGCCGGTAACGCTCAACCTCCCGCACAAGCTCAGGCTCCTTCCCCCCCAGCGAAGTGACATTCCATGTCCCTAGAGCCAGTTTCTGTGTCCGGAGATCTGGTCGCCGAAGCCCCTACCTTCGGCTGCCGCCCAGATCTCTCTGCACCGGCCCCTTACGGATCCTCCTGCGGGTGGTGGGTCCACGGGAGGACGGCCCCACTAAATGGCGTAGTAATCCATCCAATTGGTGATTGTTCATATTGTCTCAGTAATAGTCCACAAGCACCTGTCGTTTGGAATTAATCTCCAAAATAGACTCGAGTAGTATGGGGCAACGGTTCTCTGAATCTCATTTCCAGTCTTCCGTTGGAAACGCACGACAATGCATCGGCATCTTCGCAGGCGTTGAGATTAAAAACCAACAAAGAGTAGCCCCGCTGAAATTCCTCCCGGTCGATGCTTAGAGGTAAATCTTTCAAGTGTCTCCCCGTAGCGGTAAACATTTGTAAAACTCTCTGACTGATAACCCCTGATTAAATTGAGGTTGCAAAGCTTTGGCTGGCACCTGTCTCCCGTCCTGACACAGAGCCATGTATTCAACGTTGTTGTGAATAAAATTGAAGGGTGACAGATCTCTTTTTCCTGTGAAGGCTTTGTGGTTCACCATGACTATCACTAGATATTTAGGCATCGTCCCCAGGAAGAGATTTTCCTGGTTACATATTCTGGAATTCTCTGGGATGGAGTAGGTTTTTACATTCACGCGTGATAAATGGTAAAGAGCGTTCCCCCTCATTAAAGCTGACGCGTGACCTAAACGCACGGCCGGGGAAACTATGACTTTCTTGACAAACAACGAGGCCCCCAGTATATTTAAACGGAAAGTGCTGGTGCCGTTGCCCATGAGACAGAAGGTGTTGTTAGCTCTGGTCAGCTTAATTCTCAAATCCACAGAGTTCAAGAGAAGCCTCTCGCAGAAAAATATGTCTGCGTGAAGAGGACCTAGCAGGTGAAGCTCTTTAGATTCCGAGGTGAACCGAGCTCTCTGATTTAACCCCCTGTTTTGACCGTTATTTGGTACTATAGAGTCCATAGCACCGGCCGTGTCTTTGTAAAATAACCCGGCAGTGAACTGACTTTTTAGCGTATCGCCTGAATAGTTGAGGAGGGTCTCTATCATCGCTCTGTAAGGGTGAGTTGCGCTGGATTGTGAAATTAACCTATCCCCCAGAATAACGTCGCATTGGTTAAAAATTGTATTCAGAGGATAATTGATGAGACCCACTGCTGCATCGGCGGCTAGGTTTGATCCGTCGGCGTTGGTAATTTTCACACGAAGATGAATCAAAGTATCATTGCTGATTTAAGATGAGGCTTAGCAATGGCAAATCCTTTTTTCACCAAAGGCGATACAAAACGAAATATTTTAGAAAAAATCGAACCGATTCCTCTCCCATACATAACAGGCGCCCTGTAAAAACCAGGGAGAGCGCCCCCTACTAGATTCTCATAATAACTCTCACAACAGTGAGGATCGAGTCTCTGATGCATCATTTTGTTTTTGTCACAGAGGATTTTTTTTGGAAGGTCTAAAATGGAGTTTCACGATTGTTTTCCCAAAGGTAAAATTTACAGGTTTATTTTGATCCATCTTTATCTCAATGTGGATTTTTTTGATTTGTTGCTTGACCACAGGGTGGATTAAAATACTGCGTGATGACGTCCCCGTACATCCCTTCTATAGTGATTGTTCTCAAGAGCAGAGCGTAAGCGTCACCAACCAGTTGATGTCGTACCACATCACTATAACAATACATGTGATAAAATCCTCCCTTTATATCAGCCGGATAGGTAGCCAACTTTTGATTCTCCCAGCTTAACCCCCAAGATGTAAGCAAGAGGGGGGTAAACTTGTAGATGATATTGACCTCCTGCCTGAAAATCAAATCTCTTTTGAATGGAGCTAAACCCTAAATAAATATAGCAGTCAATTTTTCTAAGAAAGGCATTCAGCTCTATCTTGAGCTGGTCCAGGTTGTGATAATAACCTCCCCTAAACCCCTGACGGGTGAACACCTCGCTCTTTGACGCATCATCTTTGGGTTTATTCCTCCATTCAAAATAAGCATCCTCACTAGAAATGTTAAACCAGGTGTGGGGGTATGAAATCTCTGTCAGAGCTACCTCTCACGGGCCTTCTAAATCAATATGCTGCGCTAAATCAACGTGGTAGCTGGAGCACGTGTTATTTTTAAATACATCGAGACTGGCATTGGAGGATAGGACAATGTAGAACTCTTCTCCTGTGATTTGTTGTAATGATTCAGATTCAACGTACCTATTTGTTTTTATACATTTTTCAGATCGCTTGCCTTGACCCAGCTGTTGAATTTCTCAGGCCAGTTTTTCCAACGCACCAGCATTTGTTTTTTACCCCTGACAACACGCTTGTCCAGAATTTCTTCAACTTGAAATGCTTTGTCTTTACCAACCTTGATTTTTTGCAACTCCACCAGCAGATTTAGTTTACCCCCCTCTTGACACCAGCAGATTCAGCACAGACCAGTCCACTGATGTAAGCGTTGCTTTTGGAGTGAGGGGTCCAATCGTTTCTCCTTTCTCCAGCTGGTAAAACGTTCGTTGACTTCATAATTGAACGCATATCCCCACACGCCTCCATTTTCTAAAAGCCATTCCTGAAGTGCGCTGGGGGGAGGTGTCTGGATCTGAGTCAAACACAACACCTGTTTCTTGGGTGCGCCCCCTGGTGTTGCGTTTTGATAATGCGTCACAGGTGTCTGGCTGATCATCTTCAACTGATTCATCTTGTTTGATGTTTCAGACCAGAATAATTATGCTTTCATTTATTTTTTTTGTTTCATGCAAGCTCCTCCTAACCTATTTTCCCATTGGCTAACCCTCCCATTGGTTCACGCAAACTCCACCTACCCTCCCACATCTTTCCAATTCATTCACATCTCACTCTGCACCAGACAGACAACAGAGAAGGACGTGTCTTTTGCTCCTGAAAGATTAGATTTTACAGATGGTAAATTTGATGGTAAATTATTTTATACTTTTGATACTATTGATTTTACTTAAATGATTGAATTATTTAATCATATTATTTCATTTACAGGGTTTTTTCATTCCCACACGTACTTTACTCCCATTCGCTCCTGCTAACCACGCCTGCTTCACGCTCATTGGTCCACGCATAACGCAACGCACTTCCGGAGGGAGGGAGAGAGGATCCGGGGGGGGGGGATTTAATATTTAATCAAAGGTCAAAGGTCACCATCAATCATCCGTCAATTATAAAGTGGCAGAAAGTGTAGCATATCTCTCTCTTTCAGGACTCACCCAAGCCAGCCCTAACTATAAGCTTTATCAAAGGGGAAAGTCTTAAGCCTACTCTTAAATGTGGAGATGGTGTCTGCCTCCTGAACTCAAACTGAGACCTGATTCCACAGGAGAGGAGCTTGATAACTGAAGGCTTTGGCTCCCATTCTACTTTTGGAGACTCTAGGAACCACAAGTAAGATCTGCAGTGTCCACATACTTCAAAATAATGGATTTTGCAGGATAAATACACTGCAGTTATTTAAAATGTACTTCTTTGGCTATATGTAGAAATGTATTGCTGCATTGCTGCATTTCCATTTCCAGTCAGTTCCATCAGTTAGGTCTGTAGTAAAGCTGCAATAATTAGTCCATTAATTTATCAACAGAAAATGAATCGGAAACTATATTGATAATCGAATAATTGTTTCAGCCATTAAGTATTTGTTAAGCAAAAATGGTAAATGGATTCTGATTCCACTCTCTACTTGAGTAAATATAAATTATGAGCTCAAGAGATAGAGTGGGTCGTCCACTAATCACAGGATTGACGGTTTGATCCCCAGCTCCTCCAGTTCACATATTAAAGTGTCCTTGGGCAAGACACTGAACCCCAAATGGCTCCCTATGGTCTGGCCAGTACCTTGCATGGTAGCTCACTGCCATTGGTGTGTGACTGTGTGTGTGAATGAGAGGCAAATTGTAAACTGCTCTGGATAAAAGCACTATATCAATGCAGCCATTTACCATTTGAATATGTTTAAACATAGAGCTACAGTACATTTTGGATTTTATTTAAATCGTTCTCACTTGCCAGTGGAAAAGTATGGCCACTGAATAAACATGCCTCACACTGACATCACCAGTGGCTCATGAGATTAAACGTAATAAGCTGCTTTACTGTGAGAATAGAAACAATAAGAAGTGGAGCAGTCTGACACACACAGACAATGTGGACAGTGTGGAAAAGCAGCAGCTGCTCACAGACTATCTGCCTGTATTCTTCATACCTGACACTTAAAGGTTTGATAGCACCCATCAGGACTTGACACCAAAAGGTAGGTCAGTTGTTTATTTGGGTTTCTGAAGGCATATACAAAATATTATCCACCTGGTCAATATGACCCCCAGTGAGCCAATATTTTTAACATGCATTACAATAACATAGTAGCTAGACTCTTTCATTCAAATTTCTATTAAGAATTTAATCGGTCCAATGTGGTTAATCTTTTTTTTACATTTGGAAATCATTAAATTTTTTTCAAGTGTTTCCCATAAAATGTATCAATATACATTTTATAAAGGTTGTTGTAATTATATGACATTAAGATATTTTTCAGTTGTATCTATAACCACAACCATCTATAATCTATAGCCAGTGTTCATTCAGACTGAACAAATCCTTTACTTTAGACCAGCTGCTTAATCAGGGATTTGTTCGATCTGTTGGCAGGAGCAGTACAGGTATTTGATGGACATGCCAACACAGCTTGAGCACAGCAGTAGTTCAGCTTGAGCACAAAATGTGTTAGAAACATATAGTTAGATATTTGCAATTTATACTTTTAAATACCTTTAATTTAATATTCCTTTTTGATCAGTGCTGTGGAAATAATTCACATGCCAGTTATTTACTATTATATTGAATTTCATGGTAATGAATACTGAATTTTAAACATTTTCATGAAATACATTTTCTGTTTCCCCAAGAACTGTGTTCATGTCAGTATGATGATGAGAAAAACAATATTACGCTATCATTGACACAGAAAACAGAATTTTTCATTTTTATTATTATTGTGGACATTGTCTTATCCCATATTAACTAGGAAATACGAGAATGCCCAGATAAAAGATGGCTGCCAAACAAACTGACACACATTTCAAGCCTTCCTCATTCCCTTATGTTCCCTTTCTTCCAGCGAGAGTATAAAATGTTTGCTTCCAGCATAAAGTGTATCCCAAAATTTACTGCAAAGCGAGGTCACACAAGACTCAATCAATGTCCAATGTGGCAAATGTGTGTTGAAGTAAAAAATAACTGAGGTCAAGTTCATAAAGGTAAAATAACTCTTTATTTTCTTTGGCTTGTCTTGCAGTTAATGTGAGGCTGTGGTGGATTTAAAAATGAGCAAGAGGGGGAGGAGGAGAAACAGCAAAAGGAGGAAGAGCTCCAGCAGCAGTAAACGTGAGTCAGAGCTTTGGGTGGAGGGGAGGGTGCAGTGAGGTTAATCTTGTGCTTAGCTGAGTCACATTTTTCCCACACCTGCACACAGTTTGCCAATATTTGGACTTATTCAGACCAGTAGAGGATTAGTAATGGCTACTGAATACTGGGTTTTATAGATTAGGTTTTGTGAGGTTAAAAGCATGTTAGAATCACTGCTGTCCATGGAGCATATGCTCAGTCAGGATCAATCTGTTTACATTGGCTGTCCCCATGAAAAAGGTCATCCTGGCCCCAGTGGCATTTACTGTACTCCAGCAACCTGACAAAATACCACCAACAATTCAGTATTTTTTAAAATGTTTTACTTAATGAAATAAAATGAAAATAAATCATCTGAAATAATGTCTAATCTAATGATTAGATTTCATGCCAAATCCACCACAAACTATGAGCCCAACTAGAAATTTATCAGGCCCATCCTCACTTTTTGCAATGATAATAGAATGGTATTGGCCCTGAACTGGTTCCCTCTCAGTATTTTCATAGTCAGTCAGAACAGAGCTGAACAGAGACAGCAAGGCAAAATATTATTTGGAATGTTTGGAGCAAGTATTTGACACTCTCACCAAGTGTTGTGGCAAAGTACAACTGTTGCCTACAGAGATTTTTTTCTTAATTTCTTTTCCTTTTCTATCTGCAAGTAAAACCTTGTTGCTGGTAAACAGGACTTCAGACTGAAAAAAGCACTACATTAAAAGAACAAAAAGGTCTGCGTTGGTATGGGTGTGTTGCTTGAGGTAACAGTGAGATTATAAAATATGATCAGCAAGACCAGTTTGAATACAACAGTTAGGCATCAGATACCACAACCAAATCATACCACATCATTTTACAACTCTGGAACTCATAATCTCCTTTCTAGTGTTTATTTATGGAGGACAAAAATACTTAAGTATGTTTGAATAAATCCATAAATAAATCCAGAAATGAATAAATGCATTAATAAATACAGAAATACATAAAACAATTACACAAAAGAATAAATAAATGCTGAAATAAATAAACAAAAGAATAAATAAATGCTGAAATAAATAATAAAATGCACAAATAAGTAAAAGTCTGTAATTAAACAGGACGTAAATAAATAAATGTCTTAAATCTATTTCTATAAGATAACGTTAAGTCGGTGTGTACATATACAAAGACAATGTCAGACTCTGTAGTTTTCTCTGGGCCCCTGCCAAAACTGACCAATGATGACATGTTTAGCCACATGTCTTCATTCCACCACTGGCTGTCGAGGAGGTGTCAAGCAAATGATGTGGGCTTTGTAGATAATTGGCAGACTTTCTGGAGAAGACCTGGTCTGATTAGGAGAGACGGCATTCATCCCACTTTGGACGGAGCAGCTCTCATATCCAGAAATCTGACCAAATTTATTAGTGAACCTAAACCATGACAACCAAGAGTTGAGACCAGGAGGCAGAGTTGCAGTTACACAGCCAAAACACCTTAGTGACAGTGTCTGCCACCGACCACTTAAAATCAAAATCAAAAGTGAACAGAAGAGCAGTAATACTTAAAAACCTAAACAAAATTACCACCGCTGAAATAGCACAATAAAATAAGAGAATTAAATGTGGACTCTTAAACATTAGATCTCTGTCACAGAATCCTTCTGTAAAGCAAACATTGTGAAAACTTGAAAGGAAATTGCTTTCCACCAATCTGGAAGAATCTCGTTTATTCTGTCAAGATAGTCTTAAAACATATAGGAAAGCCCTCCGTAATGCCAGAGCAGCCTAATAATCATCATTAATACAGGAAAATAAGAACTTCACTTCAGCACTGCAGCCAGCCGAGAGTCACAGCTCTATTGAGCCATATATTCCTATAGCCCTCAGTAGGAACAACTTCATGAGCTTCTTGAATGATAAAATTGAAATTAATGGAACACAAAACTGATCACATCCTACTCTCATCTGGTACCGATTTATCTTCAAACACAGGAACCTTAGAAACAGCTGTAAAAGCTTTCAACCTTCTTCAACCAACTTTAATGATTTCTTCATCTAAGCCATGAACTTGACTCTTTGACCCCATCCCAATTAGGCTGCTTAAAGAAGTTTTACCCTTACAGCACCTCTTTACTAAATATGATCAATCTGTCCTTTTTAACAGGCTATGTCCCACAGTCTTTTAAAGTAGCTGTAATTAAACCTCTTCTTAAAAAGCACTCTTGATCCAGGGGTTTTTGCCAATTATAGACCTATATCTATCCTTCCCTTTCTCTCTAAGATCCTTGAGAAAGCAGTCGCCAGTCAGTTGTGTGACTTTCTACATAACAACAGTTTGAGGATTTTCAGTCAGGATTTAGAGTGCATCATAGCACAGAGACAGCACTGGTGAAAATTACAAATGACCTTTTAATTGCATCGGACAATGGACTTGTCTCTGTACTTTTCTTGTTTCATCTTAGTGCTGCGTTCGACACCATTAATCATCACATCCTATTACAGAGACTGGAACATTTAATTGGCATTAAAGGAACCACACTAAACTGGTTTAAATCCTATCTATCAGATTGATCTCAGTTCGTACATGTTAACGATGAATCCTCCAAGCACGCCAAAGTTAGTCACGGAGTTCCACAATGTTCTGTTCTTGGACCAATTCTATTCACCTTATATGCTTCCTTTAGGCACCCCATAAACTTTAATTGTTATGTGGATGATACCTAATTATATCTATCTATCAAGCCAGATGAAACTAATCAGTTAGCTAAACTTCAGGCATGCCTTAAGGACATAAAAACCTGGATGACCTGCAATTTTCTGATGTTAAACTCTGACAACACTGAAGTTATTGTACTTGGCCCCAAACACCTCAAAGTCACATTATCTAAAGATATTGTTACTCTAGATGGCATTATCCTGGCCTCCAGCAGCACCATAAGGAATCTCGACATTTTCTTTGATCAGGATTTGTCCTTTAACTCCCACATAAAACACTGTGTTTTTTCACCTACGTAACATTGCAAAAATCAGGCACATCCTGTCTCAAAATGATGCTGAAAAACTAGTCCATGCATTTGTTGCTTCTAGGCTGGACTATTGCAATTCCTTATTATCAGGCTGCCTGAATAAGTCCCTTAAGACTCTCCAGTTGATCCAGAATGCTGCAGCACGTGTGCTGACAAGAACTAGGAAGAGAAATCATATCTCTCCAATATTAGCTTCTCTGCACAGGCTCCCTGTAAAATCCAGAATAGAATTTAAAGTCCTTCTCCTCACCTACAAAGCTCTTAATGGTCAGGCACTATTGTATCCTGAAGAGCTCATAGTACCTTATTACCCAACTAGAACACTGCACTCTCAGAATACAGGGTTACTCAGTGTCTTCAAAAGATGAGTGGGAGCCAGAGCCTTCAGCTATCAAGCTCCTCCCCTGTGGAATCAGGTCCCAATTTGGGTTTGGGAGGCAGATACCATCTCCACATTTAAGAGTAGGCTTAAGACTTTCCCCTTTGATAAAGCTTATAGTTAGGGCTGGCTTGGGTGAGTTCTGAACCATCCCTTAGATGCTGCTATAGGCCTAGACTGCAGGGAGACTTCCCATGATGCACCTCTTTCCTCCTCACCCTCTCCATCTGTATGCATTCCTATCCCATTAATACATGATACTAACTCAACATCTTCTCTATCCCGTAGTTTTGTGCTTTCTCGTCTCTCTCCTCTCTCCTTCTGATGCTTTCAGCAGGTTTTTTACCTCTAGAGCTGCAGAGTCTGGATCTATGATTGTGGGCCTCCTACTGCTCCCATGTTCCTACTCAACAATTGCTACCACAATTATCATTAGTCTTCTTCTTCATCTTATTATTATTGTTCAGAACATTATTATTATTATTTTATTAATATTAATATTACCACTACTACCATTACATTATTATTATTTAAAAATTCTACGTGGACTTGGCATTGTGCTAGTGTTTGCGCTCACTATCTCACTATCTCGCTCTCTCTCTCTCTCTTAACCCAACTGGCAGCAGTAGATGGCTGCCCACCCTGAGTCTGGTTCTGCTCGAGGTTTCTGCCTCTTAAACGAAGTTTTGCCTTGCCACTGTCGCCAGAGTGCTTGCTCTTGGTGGGAATTGTTGGGTCTCTGTAAATAATATTAGAAAGAGTACGGTCTAGACCTGCTCTATAGGACAAGTGCAATGAGAACTTCTGTTATGAATTGGCACTATTTAAATAAATTCAATTGAATTTCTAAAAGCTTAGTGCATGCATCTATAGAACTTTTATAGATGCACCCAAATAACTGAATGAGATCAGACGTTGGAATAGAACTGTGGTTTGATTTTGTTTTGTTGAGTAAATATAAATTCTGAGTGTGTAATATGGGTAAAATCTTATATCATGGTATATGTTAATGTTACAATATGGATGTATATTGTGATATTGTGAAAAACTGGTGCCTTTAGTCCTGTTGCCCAACTCTAATTTACTCTAACAAGTCAACAATCCTTCTTTTAATATATTTAACATAACGTTTGTTGTTTTTTACTTTCAGAGAGTGTCTCACCATACATCTTTCAAAATCAGAACAAGATTACCAGTGTCAGCTACAAAGATGATATCGTTGAAAAGGGTGAAACAGACTCTCTTCGAAAGGAAAATGTTCTGTCCAGATTTGAAGATGAGGAGAAATGCAAGAATGCTCCACCCAGTGAGAAAAGATTTAAACAAGATTATCATGTGAATTCATTTCCAAACCAAAGGAGTATTTATACCAAAACAACAGAGGACACAGAGAACGGAGTGAAGATAGTAACGTCGGTTTCTGTCAATGACATGGAAGATTCCTCCCCAAAGATCATGTTTCAGCAGTCACATGAACCCTTAACTGAAAATCCAACTCACTCATCAACACCAGTTACTAACATCATTAAAATTAACTTCTCCGGGTCACATGTGAAACTTGAAATTCAAGAAATTCTACAACTCAATACTTCTGGCATGAAGACCACGTTTGTTTTCGTGAATGAAAAGGAAGACTGTGCTGAAACCTTTTTTAATAGCAAATGTGAGAGGACATGGATACCATACAATGAGTCATCTGAGCAGCCATCACAAGATGTGACCAATCACAATGGAAATCAAAATACAAATTACAGATTTACCTTTGGCAGCATGAGTGAACAAACAGAGGCTCATAGTGATTCAAATTCTATCAGTCTAACAAAGACATGGGACAATCCAAACTACTCTCAATGCCGCAGTGATTACAAACAACAAATATCAACAGACATTATGTTGGCAAATTATCCATCAAGCCCACCACCGCTGTTAAATATCAAACCACAAGGGAAGAGGAAACATTTTCACAAAAGCTTCAGTAGTGATCAGTTCTGGGACATTCCTCCACCCCGAAAGTTTGCAGAAATGAAATATAACACTTTAGAGGACCTAACATGTGCCCTGGCTTCTTGTAGGATTGGTGTGTGTAGTCCTGCTGACAAACAGCAAAGGGAATTAACCTACATAACTGATAATCAAGAATCTGGATGCCCATGTTCTGTAGAAGCAGAGGAAAGAGCAGATCTGGCACCTTTGTTTGATCAGTTATCAGAAACTGACAACTATGAGCCCATGCTCATGATACCCTCCCTGTCTACTAACAGGTCCAGCTTCACCAAAGATTTCATCAACTGTGAAAAGAGAAAATCCTGGATTAGAAACAACAGTACTGCCACTGTAGTACACAGAGCATGTTCGTTACCAAAGAAAAGACGCCAAACATTTCCAGGGATGTCACAGGGTTTGGGATTGATGCAGGAGGATTTTCTGCTGCCCTATAGTGAATCTTTTTCCTCAGTCATGACAATAACTGTTGGTGCACTCAAACAAACATTCCGGCAGATGGACTCAATATTGTCACTGGGTAGTTGTATGGAAAAACACTTTAGAACTGCTTTGGAAGATGCCTGCATGTCCCCTTTGCAGGACATGGATGTACATTCATTAAACACAAATGAAGTTACAGAGGGGACTGAACCTAAATCATTTGGTGAAAAAACAGGAAATACCAGCTCTTCTCTGTCACTGATGATTGAGGAGACAAATGATCTGCAACTGAACACAGGAAGAAGGGGTACAGACGATTCAGACAAACCTGCAGTCACTGCATCATGTCCTGCCAAAGGTTCTACAGACACAGAAATCCACTCAAAAGAGCAGCTCAGAAAAAGTGAGATGGCAGACAAACAGATTGTATCCAGATGTAAGTTACAGTCATGTTTGTGAGATGCTTTAACAACTAATTCCAGGTGAATATTTAGATAAAACTCACCTATTGTGGCTGTTTATCATCATTTCCAGCTACCTTAGAGGCCAAAGAGCATCTGAAGCATGTGGTTCATAAAGACCCAGACAGCAGTGGCTCTGACCACTGGGCCAAGAGGCGAAAGCTCTTTAAGGAGAGCAAGCAGTGGAGCTCTGCTGGAGGAAGCTCAATTACAAGTGACATCACAGAGGAAACAGGTAACTTTAGGGTTGAGCTTGGTCATATCTCTAAGAGTCAAGCAGGGGTGTCTCAAAATAATCATTGCTAAACATTTGTTAAAATGACCAAGTGCCCCAATTTGAAGGGTAAGTGCAGTAGTCAGTGGTGAAATGTAACTTATATTCATTGAAGCACTCATACTCAACATTAATTT
This sequence comes from Siniperca chuatsi, assembly GCF_020085105.1. Lineage (NCBI taxonomy): Eukaryota > Metazoa > Chordata > Actinopteri > Centrarchiformes > Sinipercidae > Siniperca > Siniperca chuatsi. The sequence goes on along the minus strand of NC_058059.1, from coordinate 25,187,781 downwards.
ACAGTATAGAGGATGCTACCACCTTATTAGGCAATGAGCTCATTGATCTATCTATCTGTTTGGGTGTATTGTGTTACAAAGTAATGTGTTACTTTAATTTCATTTCTTTTCCCACAGTAGTTTAATGCATTATGTCAGTTATTGGTTTTAGCACATTCAATTAAAACAAATCTCTCAAGGGAAAATCATTTTGCTTTGGCTCAAATGCTTCTTCCGCTTTCTTCCTTGTGCGGGAAGGAAGCAGACAAATGAAGAAGAAATTAGCAGAGGAGGCTGAATGCATTTTGAATATCTATAGTGTAATGATAAAAATAGCCCTGTAATATCCAGATCTGTATCAGTTGCCCATGGCAGCAAACTTGCCAAAGCAGTCTGTTGAAGCACTTGCATACTAACTTGAAACTACAGAAAAACCTTGACCCATTATGGATAATGGTGAGAATGTCTAACCTCCTACTAAATAGGCTAAAATCAGTTTTGGACCACTGTGCAGCAATAGCACAAGAAGAGATAAAGACTAAAGAGATAGAGACTGTCAGTAAGTCTTCCTGAGAGGAAATGCTGCTCAGGTCTACAATACCTGATTATGTTATAAATAAGATTGATATGTCTTTTGTAAATAAATGCAAAGGCAAATCAATGAGTAATAGGACGACTTCCCTCACTGAGTAATGAAAAAATTAATTACAATTTATATTACAAGGAGAGTAATGTAAACTGAGTTCCTTAACACGAATCTCAGGGTATGGAGTTGGAGCCTTGTCAAGGTAAACCAATGGTAAAGTCCATTAGAGAGCTACACATTTGTAACTTATATTCATTTTGCATGTGCCTTGTGCTGGTTGCACAAAATTAATCAAGGTTACCATGTTGTATCTGAAATGTATAATTGCATTTGACTAACTATGCACATCACTAAAATCAGAGACTGCAGATGGAACTCATCTAAGTTAATTAAGTTAATCAACTGAAAGGGAAGGCCTTTGACATGTGCAAGTATTTTTCTTTGCTTCCAATGTCTCGCTGTTAGCACTCATTCTGTCTTGTTGATCATTGTTAATGAAGGTCAATTGACCTTTTATTTTATTTGCTCCATACTACTCTTATTGACCTAGGTGGAAGATTTTACAGTGAGGCGATGGATACAGAGGATTCTTCTTAATATATATATAGTAGTTGCGAACAGGTTCAACTGGACCAAACAAAATGGTTGACAGTCTCAATATGGTTTCCAATGACTGGGCAACTGTTATTGTCAAATCCTGTACCCTCAGCAAATCAACAATTAATCAGAATCATTATGTGTTATTATGCACCTTATATGTACTGCACTGTATCATGTATTGATGTGTACTCTCCTGTATTTTTTTCTAGTATCAGAAGACACTCGCTTTGTGGACATGACAGTTCGAGACAATGAAGATAGGGGCTTTTATACAGAGACTTTCCACTCTTCAGCATGGATTTACCAAGGTGATGATGTAGGCTCAGGGGCCATTCCTCCCAGCCTCAACACCAGAACTCGAGCTGTCTCAAGTAAGCCAGAGATTGTGATTGTACAAGAAAATCGATTTTATTCAACTTACAGGAAAATCCATTTAGTATTGTATTTATAAGTTCTTCAATAGAAAATTAACACTTGCTTGAAGAAGTGGTTCAAACACCACGCTGAGGCAATACTGCACACCGAACTAAGCAAACGAATACATACATTTTTATACAATGAATTAAACTCTCCCCTCTTTTTCAGTTCGTGAGAGGACTGTAAAGATCAGCAAAGGGACAGGAGAGTATCCTTGGGGCTTTCGAATACAGTTTTCTAAACCTATTGCTGTTACAGAGGTCGACACAAGTAAGTGAATTCCAAACTTGCTGAGTTTTTGACATTTTCGCATTTACACTACTTTAAAAAGTGGCAAATCTATGCTGTTCAAGGTCACAAGCATGCATTGGGGAAGACCTGGACCTGACACAGGTTGCCATGTAACATGACTTACACAAACATATTCGCACCAGTGGTCAATTTAGAGTTTCCAATTCACCTAACCTGCATGTCTTTGGACTGTGGGAGAACCCCTACACAGACACAGAGAGAACATGCAAATGCCACACAGAGAGGCCCCAGCATGCCCATGGTTTTGAACCCAATAGTTGGGTGCTGTGATTTCCTGGGGTCTTGTCGTCACTGTGAAGTTGCCAGGCAACCAGCGGAGACAATTTGTTCACTAAGGATTTTGTCTGTTTGTCCATCTAGTTGGTGTCATTCATTTTGGTAAGGTCTTTGTTTGCTCCGCAAGCTAAATTTTTCATTTATTTTATTTCAGATGGGGCTGCTGAGGAAGCAGGGTTAATGGTAGGAGACTATGTCCTAGCTGTCAATGGAACCGATGTCACCAGCATTCCTCATTCTGAGGCTGCTGATTTGGCTAGGCAAGGTATGCTGTTTCCAGGCATGATATTAGGTGACAGTCTAATCACACACGTGTGGCCTCAATCCACATTACTTGATCCACAAAAGAGTTTAATTTAGAGTAACACCTGTGTTTCAGCCCTCTGAGACTACCAGAATGCTTGGTTAAGTTTAGGATCACGTAACAGGGGTTTGAGATAACATACCTACTGCGGGCCTATTCAATTGGCAGTAGTGGTGGGCTTTAAGAGGTTTTATGCATCCAAAGAACTTATATAAAAACCAGACCTAGCATCTAATTGAGACCTGTGTTTGAGACCTGTAGTCATCTCCAAACGCCAAAACAAAGTTTGGCGTTTGGAGATGGTGTTTGGAAAGTTTATTTTGTGCTTTGCATTGGTTAAATAATATAATATTCCGAGGCTCCACACAGCTAAAAAATAGGTTTTAAATAGGTTGCTGAAAATGTCTGGCCCATGTACATTTCCTGGTTTTAAAATCTGGCCCAATTGAATTTGTAATTATAGCCCTGACCTACTGTAACACTTTTAATCATGTTTTAAATTAACTTTGGGTCTTTGACAATTGTGCCAAATTAGAATATTGAGTGTTTGAGTATAGAATCAAAACACTTAAATGGATGTTAATTAAATTGCAATGTTGCTGATATTGTAGGTCCAGATGTTCTAACTTTGACCATTGGGTCAGACATTGCTCGTTGTCCTAACACCCCCAGACCAGCATGTCGTGGTTATCTTCATAAGCGTACCCAGTCTGGTCTGATTAAAGGCTGGAGGAAGAGGTGGTTTGTGCTCACACATGACTGCTGCCTTTACTACTACAGACACAAACGGGTGAGCATGGAGCAGTCATCATCATTATATATTCTAGTTTCTGAAAACAACAGTCCACACAAAAATGAAACAAGAAGTGTCCTTTTGGCATTACTTCATGTTCATTACAGGATGAAGGCAAGAGGCGGGCTTTGTCAGCAGTAAAGCTGGAAGGGGCTGAGGTGGGACCAGATATTTCCCTAGGAAAGCCCTTTGTGTTCAAGTGCCGCCCACAGTTTGGTAATCGAGTGTACTTCTTCTGTGCCACTTCCAACCAGGAGATGAAAAGGTATAGTACAGATAACAACTTTCTAAACCAAAGATAGTTTTAAGTAGGTTTCCATTTATCTGTTTTATGTATTTTTTAAATTAGCACAAAAAACTAAATGGAAATTCTGAAGTAAAAAACAAACAAACATTGACATCTGTAAATATTGCAAGAAGGTTTTGGCTAAAGGAAAAGCTGGTGTTTTCGAGCAATGTGACAAAGTCTGGAGGTGCATTTATGTGGAAATCTTCTGTAGCTCAGTCATGTGCACTTTTGTACTTGTTGAGTTTCAAACATCAACAGTGATTTGGTTCAAAAACAATTTTGGGGTGCACATCCTGTTTAAGCTTTATCTTTGTGATTTTAGGTGGCTGGAAGTTATGGAGAAAGCTATCCATCCCATCACACAGGTAACATCTAAATCTTTCGTTAATCAAATGGGCCTGGGTATAGCAAAATTTACAACAAAAATTGCATGTTGTTTTGACTGCAATATTTATCACAGTGGTGGATTAGAATTAATGCATCAGACTGTTGCTCACACTCACTTACACATCATATTTAGTCCTCAGGCTAACTTTAATCTCCTCATCTTTCAGAACCACGTGTGGGTGGATGTCACCAGACACAACTCTAATCTGCCCCCACTGGCTGTGAAAAACCCAGAGTGTCTTGGATTGCTTCATAAAATGGACAAAAACAAGGACATGTGGGTACAGCACTACTGCATTCTGAAGGATGGTTGCCTCTCCTTGTACAGCGGTATCCGTGCAACTCATGCACATGGTATGTGTAAATGTCATGTTTCAGATGTTGACATGAAACATGGTAGCATTTTTGTGGGTGTGCAGAATCTAAAATTCACGTTTCAATTTGATTCACGCTAACAGTTGAAGTTATTTAATGTGATCATCACTCTAAAGTTTTTCTGCCCTTTAATATCATACATTTTATCTCTCTATTCAGCATATATCTAGTCTCCTGAATGACAGTGGTTTATTGTAGTGGTTGTATATTTTCAAAGTAGATTTTTTGTGATATTTGTAGGGGTCCAGGCACCATAATAAGTATAAATAATATGAAGAGGCATTAAAACTAGAGAAAAACAATTTAAACATACAGTGGTGTGCAAAAGTGTTTGCCCCCTTCCTGAGTTCATATTTTTTTGCATTTTTGTCACACTTAAATGTTTCAGATCATCAAACAAATTTAAATATTAGTCAAAGATAACACAAGTAAACACAAAATGCAGTTTTTAAATGAAGGTTGTTATTATTAAGGGAAAACAAAATACAAACCTACATGGCCCTGTGTGAAAAAGTGATTGCCCCCTAAACCTAATAACTGGTTGGGCCATCCTTAGCAGCAACAACTGCAATCAAGCGTTTGCGATAACTTGCAATGAGTCCAGTGCTGTGGAGAAATTTTGGCCCACTCATCTTTGCAGAATTGTTGTAATTCAGCCATATTGGAGGGTTTTCGAGCATGAACTGCCTCTTTAAAGGTCATGCCACAGCATCTCAATAGGATTCAGGTCAGGACTTTGACTAGGCCACTCCAAAGTCTTCATTTTGTTCTTCTTCAGCCATTCAGAAGTGGACTTGCTGGTGTATTTTGGATCATTGTCCTGCTGCAAAACTCAAGTTTGCTTCAGCTTGAGGCCACAAACAGATGGCCGGACATTTTCCTTCAGTTTTTGGTAGACAGCAGGTCTTCAAGGTCCTGAAGCTGCAAAACAGCCCCAGACTGTCACACTACCGCCACCATATTTTACTGTTGGTATAATGTTCTTTTTCTGCCGGACGCTGAACCTTTCGGGAGGCCGGCGGTGAAGACGCAACCCTTCTGGAGGCCGGCGGCGAAGATGCAACCCTTCTGGAGGCCGGCGGCGAAGGCGGAGCCTTTTCTGGAGGCCGGCGGTGAAGGTGGTGCCATTCTGGAGGCCGGCGGCGAACGCTGAAACCTTCTGGAGGGTGGAACCCTTCTGGAGGCGGCGAAGACCGAGAGTCTCTGGAGGCCGGCGGCGAACGCTGAACCTTCCGGGAGGCCGGCGGCGAAGACCGAGAGTCTCTGGAGGCCGATGGCGAGGACTGACCCTTTCAGGAGGACTGCCTCAGGAACCAATGGCGGTACAGCAGGGCCGGGGACTGGCAACGAGACGTCAGGACGGGGAGCCGGCGACTGGACACCAGGGCGTGGAGCCGGCAACGGCGGGACATCAAGGCAGGGTGGTGAGGCGGCAGGGCCAATGTAAAGAGGCTAAAACAGGTGTGATGTGATCGTACCTCTTGGTCCTGGTTAAAAGATTCTGTACAGTCTGCAGTCATTTAAAAGTTTTTTGATTAAGACAAGTGAACAGGCTGTTACAATAATCAAGGTTTGAGGAGATAAAAGCATGTACAACAGTTTCTGCATCACTAAAATTTTAAATAGATCGTATTTTTGCAATATTTCTGAGGTGATAAAAACATGATTGGACAAGCTTAGCTTATGTTGCTCAAAACATAAATTGCTATCAAACAGGACACCAAGATTTCTTGTAACGGGCTTGATATGTAGTGACAGGTAGCCAGTAGATGGCTTTATTTGTTTAGTGATGTGTTGGGGCCCAATATCAAGGATTTCTGTTTTATTTGAGTTGAGCTGAAAAAAATGTATCGACATCCAATTTTTTATGTCAGACAGGCAATTCTGCAGAGAACTCAGCGTACTAAGGTCAGTGGGCTTGACAGGGAGGTACAATTGTGTGTCATTCGCATAACAATGAAAAGAAATACCATGTCTGTGGATGACATCACCCAAGGGGAGCATATATAAGGAGAACAGTATTGGTCCCAGAATTGAACCTTCAGGCACACCGTAGTTGATATGGGAAAAGGATGACATGAAGTTATTAATGGCGACACAGAATTTCCTATTGGACAGATAAGATGAGAACCAGCCTAGTGCAGTGCCAGATATGCCCACCCAGTGCCTCAGTCTATCTAGAAGAATGCCATGATCAATTGTGTCAAAGGCAGCACTTAAGTCCAGCAGCACAAGAATTGCCTGCATCTGCATTCATTAAAAGGTCATTAGTGACTTTGAGAAGGGCTGTCTCAGTGTTGTGGTGCTGACGAAAGACAGATTGGAACTTATCAAAGGTATTATTGTTTTCCACAGCAGCAAGAAGCTGTTTTTTTTTCAAGAACCTTGGAAATAAAGGCAGTTTGGAGATTGGACGATAGTTATCCAGGAGGTTAGTATCAAGCCCAGGTTTTTTTTAGGACTGGCTGGACACAAGCAGTTTTAAAGTAATCTAGGACACGGCCAGTAGACAGCAAGCTGTTAAAAATAATTAGCAAATGGGGCGCAATACAATCCATAACTTCCAATAAAAACCCAGTTGGGATTTTGTCCAGAGGGCTGGAGGATACTCTCATAAGAGACATGATGTCTGTTAGTTCAGGCAGAGAAACAGCAGAAAAATTGCTCAAAGAATCCCTGAGTGGATGAAATGCAAAAGAAACTTTTCACAATCAACATCACAATCAGCAGAGGCACAAGGAGAGGCTGGGTTAACTAACTGGTCCACAATCTTAAATAGGAATCTGGGGTTGTGCTGATGAGCAGAAATAAGTGCAGGGAAATGGCGTGTTCTTGCATCCTTCACCATCCTATTATAAAGGAGTAATAACTCTTTCATAGCCACAAAGTGGACCTGGAGACCTGATTTCTTCCATCTGCATTCTGTTCTTGAGCATTTGCTTTTACAGCTTTGAATACTGTCATTTAACCATGGTTGTTTTCTAGTCTTTGAGTTTGGTCTATTTTTCAGAGGAGCTATGAGATCTAAGGTTGAAGAACACAGGTAGTTAAAAGAATCAACCAAATGGTTGGTGTTGGAGGAATCAGGAAATATATTGCCAGGACAATTGAACAGTGAACAGAATTTTCAGGCACTATTAAGGACGCCTGTGTACTTAGAGCGGGATAGCACCCTGTAATTCACAGTTAAAAGCAATGCATAGGTGATCAGATACAACCATGTCCCTGATTTCCACAGATGGTATTCTCAGACCCAGACTAAAGACTAGGTATAAAGTGTGGCCACGGGAATGAGTCTAGCCAGACACATGTTGTTGAAAGTTAAATGAGTTAGTGATATTTAAAAAATCAGCAGCAAGGGCATTAGAAGACTCATCAACATGAATATTAAAATTACCACAAAGAACAATTCTATCATAATTTAAAACAAGAAAAATTCAGGGAGCTCCAACAGGAAGGAGCCAGCTGGTTTAGGGGGGTGATAAATAATAGCAAATATGACCGGGAGGGGGCCACCAAATTTAAACATGAGCACTTCAAAAGAAGAAAAACCATTGCAAGCTATGAGGTTACATTGTAAATGCTTCCTATAGACAGTAACAAGGGCACAACCATGACCACAATCCCTAGGGCAGCTAAAGCAGTCATAATCTGGAGGGCACAATTCAGAAGTCCGGGGAGCTTTTCGAGGATGTCGGGGGTCGTAGCTCCGGGAAAGCAGTGTGTGACCGCATTAACAAAGCGGATATTTCATACTATGGAATCTCCAACTATCCGTGTAGTTGGGGGGATGAGAGGAGGCAGGAGTCGATGATCGTGGAGACTGCCGAGTTCCATCAGCTTTCCATGGGATAGTCGAGGCCGGGGACTGCTGCAGCGAGGGGGCGGCGTCCTTCTTAGCAGAGGGGTTCTCAGCTGTCTCTGGAAGAATGAGACCTCCAGAGGCCTCTCCTGATCACGGCCTCTTTCAGTAACTTGCAGCAAGAGGAGGAGGAAGACTTGACCACTGGAAAATGGGAGCGTCCCTCCAGTGGAGGAAAGTCCTGCGTATCCAGAATGTCAAACCTGTTGGCCAGTGGGAGGTTCCAATGTGAAGGAGGGGGAGGCGGGAGCTTTGCACCATGTCTTTCCTTGCAGGCTACAGTCCAGTGCTCCAGTTGACGTGGAGTCGAACTCACTGGAGCCTTTTCATCACCCTCGCCGACTAGTGACCATGCATCCACTGGTGCTCGGCAAGGAGAAGAAATGGCCATATGGGCTTTGCACCCATGAGGAGCCACGAATCTTCAGGCTTAGCTGAAATGGCTTCATGCTCCGGGGCGCCAGTGATGATGGCGCCAAGCTGCGGAAGAGTAGGATCATTGTCCAGTACTGGAGTAGAGCAGTCAGGGGAGTGAGATGGGATGGACACATTCCGGTTGCTGCAGCCAGAGGAGCTGAGGACTGCAAGGTATTTTGCTTGGGCCGAGGAGACAGTGGAAAACTCCAGGATGAGCTTGTCTTTTTCTCTGAGCTTGGCTTCCAGACAAGCGATACTTTTCTTCAGCTTTGAGGCGATAAGGTGACAAGATCCACACTCAGCCATCATGCTTGCAGTTAGTCCATAAAAGTGCTCAAAGCTTAAAATCTACAATAAAGTCCATAAAAGTGCTAAAAGCTTAAAATTCTTAATAAAAGCAAGCGGCTAGCCTAGCCGCCAGGCTAAAAACAAACATAGCTGAGCTAGCAGCAGTGGAGGCAGTCCAGTAAACCATGCCGAGTTGACAGCCAGCTTAAAATCACTTAAGATCCATACGTCTGATGACTAAAAACTTTTACCATGTTAAAACATATGGGTAAAACAATAGCCAGGAACAAAGTGTAGCATAGAAACATGGCTTAAAAACTAGATAAAATGTCAATTTATGGTGGTTTAAGATGAAGCCTCTGGCGGACACACAAAACGCAGACGCATGCACACAATGGATCAAACCATGTGGAGTGCTGCCTTGATGTACTCCTTAGTGTGAATCCAGTAAATACAGGAGAAACGTTTGACCTGTTGTTAGCATTTCCTCATACACAAACACTTTGCTTTCATGACATTTTGGGCAGCTCGCTGTTTCTATTCATTGTGCCTTCAATTTCAACTGTGTGCATGTGATGTTGCTGAATCCTAATCTAAGCTGCTTTATTGTGTGCTCATTTGTATGTACTTATTTATGTCATGTGCTTATTTACTGTCATGTACTTGCCATAGTTGGTACAGTTGACATGAGTGGCTCTTCTCAAATAGGGCACTTGCATCTTCAGATGTACTACTTTCAGCCAATTCTTAACTGAACTTCCATAATGATGACAATGGTGAAGGGAATGCTAAAACTCTGAACTAAGAGTTATATATAGATTTGTTGGGTCTCTGTAAATAATAATGTAAAGAGTACGGTCTAGACCTGCTCTATAGGAAAAGTGCAATGAGATAACTTCTGTTATGAATTGGCGCTATATAAATAAAATTAAATTAAATTTAATATATTGCTCAGCACACATGATCATCTGTGTCTTCAGGAGGGATCTACCTTCAGGGGTACATGGTGCGAGAGCAGCCCTATGGATCCAAGAAATCCACCATTGAGCTGAAACCTCCGTCTGATGAGTTCAAGACCTTCCATCTCTGTGCTGAAAATCCTAATGAGAATAAACGGTGAGGAGCTGAGTCTGATTTTTATTTGGGAACTATTCTATAGTAGAAACGTAGTTTTTAAGAACTTGTAAGACTTTGGTGCAAAGTTTTTCTTTGCATTTTCATTGTGTTTTACAAAACGAGTAGTCGGATCCTATACCCATAATACTTATAAGTAGTAATACCACACTTTAAAAATACTCTGTTACAAGTCCTGCATTGAAATGTTACTTTACTACTTACTAAAAGTATGTAAGTATAATGAGGAAAATATAGAGAGAGATGAGAAAGCACAAAACTACGGGAGAGAAAAGATGTCGAGTTAGTAACATGCATTAATGGGATAAAAATGCATGGGCGGCTGTGGCTTAGTGGTAGAGGGGGTCATCCACCAATCGGAAGGTCGGCTCGGTTCGATCCTGGCTTCTCCCAGCCCACATGTCGAAGTGTCCTTGGGCAAGACACTGAACCCCAAATTGCTCCTGAGGGCTATGCCTTCGGTGTGTGAGTGTATGTGAATGACTAGTTAGTTTCTCTGATGAGCAGCTAGCATCTGCCATCAGTGTGAGAATGTGTGCGAATGGGGTGAATGTGATATGTGAATGTGTGAAGCACTTTGAGTGGTCGGAAGACTAGAAAGGTGCTATACAAGTACAGTCCATTTACCATTACCATGAAGGGGGAGAGGAGGAGAGAGGAGCTCAGTGCATCATGGGAAGTCTCCTGTCACATGTTGAATAATACCAATAATGTATGAAAAATTTAGAATACTTCAAGGTTTGTTGAAAAGCTGACTCCAAACTGAATTGCTGGCTTTAAAAATTGAATAGTACCAATAATGCATGAAAGATGTGGAACATCAATGGAGTTCTTCACAGAAAGTATGACCAAGTGGAAAAGACTTGAAAATGCATGAAAAAGTGTAGGAAGGAATACGAATAGTTAGAAAAGTGGGACAGGGATGGAGAATAATGGCTGTGAGCTAAACTGCATAATTGGTTTAACTTTGCACAAAGCACCTCAAGGCATATGAATAGTTTTGCTTTGCTTGCACCTTTGTTTTGCTTTGCACTGATCTGCCACATGCCCTATGCTTTGGCATTTAAAACATGCTAACAGCACATAACATTTAAAGCATGGTAACATATTATCTGACCCACTGAGCAATAGACGTTATTTCAAAATTGCCTCTACACTTTAGCTCTGATATAGACCAGAATTCTTTTGGCTACGTATAGCCCGGTTTTAGACCATATTTTAAAAACATCATTACATATTTTATAAATTTTATAAATGGATAAACCCCCCCATTTACAGTATAAATGTTTATTTTTTTGTCACATACACAGATTCTGTTTAGGCTACTCATATCCCACTATGCAATGTTACGTTGAATGCATGTTTAATATATGTCTAATAGGGTTAAGTGTTTACACAAATTTTATCTTAAAATTTTTATACTTAAAATTTAAGGACATCGACATGTTTTGAAAATATGTATGTAACAATTAAAAAGTATGTTCAAATGAATTGAGAATTTGTGCTGACATCAATAGGCTCTATACCATACACACAATTCTTCTGCATTTCACCTCAGACCGCATGTCAACTTTGGTCTTTTTTTTAAAAAAACAGGTCCATATTTCCTTGTTAACATACAGTGACCATTGGGGGCTTTTATTTTGAAAAACAAGCCCTACTTGAGCTTCCTGTTAAGATACAGTTACTCTATTGGGCTTTTATTATTCACCTTGTTGGGACTCCACAGATGAATTTATTAATTTGGGTGATTGTTAACTGAACTTTTGTTAGGAGACTGAATTCTCTTTCGGCCCACAATTCTGAGAGCCATTGAACACAGCATTGGCCAGTCTGACCTGTGACCCACATGTCACCAGGTCAATAAAAAGGTCAGCAATCATTGGTTCTGTCTCTCTTTCTCTTGGAATCCTTAGCCATAGCTGTCTCCCTCTCAGTGTGGCTTGCTCACCAGCAGAAACCCACCTGAACGCTCTCCTCCTGGCTTTGCTGTGTTAAAGTTAAAGTTTTGTGCCAACAGCTATTGCACGAAGCCTGCTAGCTACAGTAACTATAAGAAGCACAAAGCAAGTTAATGCTTCTATGTTGAACTCCAAATCCTTAAACCTACTGGCTATCAATGGTAATATTGGTTATAGTTATTAATTTAATTATTAAACTGAGTTCCAAATTGATAGTTTAGTGTATTTTATGAGACTCAATCAATTAATTGGCTATCATTTCTCTTCTTTAAGAAGAGTGATCCCGAGGACTTTATTCATTAAAGTTATTTGTGATCATCTTTGATAATTCTGATAATTAATTAATGCCATAATTAATTGATCGCATCTACACAAGTGGGTGCCCCCTTTAAACATTGTGAATCCCAACACCTTTTAGATTCAATTACTGTTGTGGGCTTTTATTTTGAAAAACTAGGTCCATCCCTAGTTTCCTGTTAACATACAGTGACTATGGGAACTTTTATTTTGAAAAGCAAGCCAAATCATGAGCGTCCTGTTAGGGTACAGTTACTCTGGGGCTTTTATTTTGAAAAAGCAGGTCTCTCCCTGGTTTCCTGTTCACATACAGTGACCATTGGGGGCTTTTATTTTGAAAAAAACAACATCACCCCGACTTTCTTGTTACCATTTTGCGACAGAGGTAGATTTGAATTGTGACTTAGAATTTTTTTGTTTCTGTCCAGTTTGAATAATGTGTTTTACAGTTTTCTGCAAGATAAATTACTGTTTTTCTAAATGGAGTTTGGTGGGCTGTAGCAGCCATTTGGTTTGGTCTGAGATGCTGGTGCTCTAGTGCAACATTTAGTGGCAGTGAATGTCGCTTACAGTTGTGGTTCCCAACCTTTTGTCAGACGTACCCCCCGCAGCTCTATCAGATGGGCCTAAGTACCCCTTTGATAGATGGGATGGCTTTATAATATTATTTGATGGTATTTTTCAGTAGTTTTGGCAAGTTTGCAATTGTACTACTGCCATCTGGAGTGACAGAAACTGGTTGTTTCAACCATTTACAGTATCTTTACTTTTAGCTTTTTTTTGTCTTTTTAACTAGTCTTTCTGCAGAAAGACTTTAGAGACTTTAGAGAGTCTTTATCATCTTACAATTTACTCAGGTTGGTGGAAAACTGAGGCATATCTTGTGCAGACTACCATAGTTGATAAGTTATTGTAACCATAACTATAAAGATTACCATCACACACATTTGTAATCTTACTTGTCTGTTGATTTTTCTCCTGAAGAAAATATGTGGATATATATATCATCAAATCAAAATTTCTATATTTTCAAATTAGCTGAGCTGCACAATTGTTCCACGTACCCCCTGATAACTGCAGAATCAGTGGCTTACAAGACCAAAGGTAGAAAATAGCTCAAATAAAGAGCTCAAATATTGATATTTGAATGGTTTCTGTAGCTAAATGGATGCAGGAGTCGCAGAAATTGAGTTTATTGAAGAGAGACAGACAGACAGAAAAACAGACACAGAGTGAGTGACAGACAAACAGGCAGACAGATAGGAAGTGTGAGAGATGGACAAAGAGACAGAGAAAGAGACAGACAGAAAGAGACAAGAGAGACAGTCAGACCGAGACAGACAGAAAGAGGTAGGTGAGTGTGTGTGTGTGTGTGTCAAACTGCACTAATTAGCTCATGTCAATCAGCTGTGACTCCCCTGAGTTCCAAGGTTGCCATGATGATGCTAACTGCCTTCTGGCGTCATGAGTTCATTTCATAAAGATTTTAGCTGAGGCGCATCTCTCAAATTCCTGCTTCTAGCTCAAAGACCATAACTCCTATTGCCAAAGGAAAACAATACCGTAAGAGAGAGGAGAACTTGCTGCAGAGGCTGTGTGAGATATGTGTGTGTAGTGTCAAAAATGTAGGAATGAGAGCAGGCTAGAAGTAACAAATGCATGGACTAGTTTTTCGACATCATTTTGAGACAGGATGTGCCTGATTTTTGCATTGTTACAAAAAATTACATTGACATTTATTATCCATTTACAACGTATTATAAACATCAGTTGGAACTTTATAATAGCATTTAAATAATGTTTATATATACTTTATAAACCATTTATTAAGCAATTGTAAAGTTTTATAATGAAACTTTATAATGCCTGTACAAATAATGTTTATAGATGCTTAACAAATTATTTATTAACATTTAAAAACACATTATAATCATCAGTTGCAACTTTATAATAGCCATCCAAATAGCAATGTTTGTAGAAGGTTTACAAACCAATTATTAACCAATAACAAAATGTTACAAATATCTGGTCTATCTATCTATGTAATGTTTATAGATGTTTTACAAACAATTTCTTAAAGGTTTACGAATCAGTTGGTAATCCTTAACATATACTTAATATAGTATATAAATTGTTGTGTGTGCAACAATAAACTATTAATAAATAGTTCACTAATGTAATGTTGAATGTAATTGTTATCAATAGCTTATCAGCTATGATACAATATATAATTTATAAACTCATTATTTTATATTACACAAGCTAATGATAAAATAACAAAATTATAGCATTACAGATATTAGTAATTCAATTTTCAATTCAATTCAATTTTATTTATATAGCACCAATTCATAACAGAAGTTATCTCACAATGCAAATACCACCTAGAAATTTAAATTTTTTTTTTAAATAGTAGAATAGTAATTGTAGTGTTAATATTAATAAATTAGTAATTTATTAACAACCACAGATCCAGTCTCTGCAGCTCTGGAGGCAGAAATACCTGCTGAAAGCAACAGAAGGAGAGAGGAGAGAAACGAGAAAGCACAAAACTTCGGGAGAGAGAAGATGTTGAGTTAGTAACATGCAGTAATGGGTTAAAAATGCATACAGATGGAGAGGGAGAGAAGGAGAGAGGAAAGAGATGCATAATGGGAAGTCTCCCGGCAGTCTAGGCCTATAGCAGCATAACTAAGGGATGGTTCAGGACTCACCCAAGCCAGCCCTAACTATAAGCTTTATCAAAGAGGAAAGTCTTAAGCCTACTCTTAAATATGGAGAAGGTGTCTGCCTCCCGAACCCAAACTGGGACCTGATTCCACAGGAGAGGAGCTTGATAACTGAAGGCTCTGGCTCCCATTCTACTTTTGGAGACTCTAGGAACCACCAGTAACACTGCATTCTGGGAGTGCAGTGTTCTAGTGGGATAATAAGGTATTATGAGATCTTTAAGATACGATGGTGCCTGACCATTAAGAGCTTTGTAGGTGAGGAGAAGGATTTTAAATTCTATTCTGAATTTTACAGGGAGCCAGTGCAGAGAAGCTAATATTGGAGAAATATGATCTCTTTTCCTAGTTCTTGTCAGTACACGTGCCGCAGCATTCTGGATCAACTGGAGAGTCTTAAGGGACTAGTAAACATTAGTAGTAAACATATTAGTAAACATTATTAATTATAATTTCTTTGTTTCTTAACAGTAAAATAACTATTAAGTTTAATTAACTATCAATTTACCATTTATTAATGATGGTATTTACCATTAAAATTATTAAAATAATAAAAAGGAAAAACAGCAAATCTTCACATTATGAAGATGTAACCATACAATCTGTTAAGATTTACAATGGTTAAAGGGGCACCAAACTGTGTAGGTGATAGCTAATAGGTTGAAGGATTTGGAGTTCAACATAGAAGAGGTTGGGAAATTATTCACTCTCATTATTCAACATTAAAGAAACCAGCATAATTATACACAAGCATTTATTAAAAGATAATCCCACAAATGAATGAATTCAAAAGGTGGAGTGTCAGCGGTCCTAACAAATGTTTTTACATGAAAAAAGACTTAAAGTGATTATCAAAATAGTTGCCAATTAATTGTCTGTCAATCATAATCTTAATTAATCTAATTGATCCACTAATCTTTTCAGCTGTACTGGTATATACCATTGGGTAGTTTAATTTATAACAAAACATCATATATATAAGCTCTTGTATGTCTCGTATGTTTTTATGCAAAAATCTTAATTTGTAAAGTAACTATTAACTAAAGCTGTCAAATAATTGTAGTGGAGTAAAAAGTACAATATTTCCCACTGAAATTTAGTGGAGTAGAAATAGAAAGTGGCATGAAAAGAAAAGTACCTCAAATTTGTACTTTTTTTAAAAATGTATTAATCTACCTCTCGAAAAAAATCTCGATTTGGTATCGGTACAGAAACTCAGGCATTGTATCAGCTTTAGTATTGAACATCTTTTAATGATACTTAGCCTTAGTTTTGTTACATGTTTATTAATAAGCTCCTGGAGTGGGAAGAGGTGTAACCCAGTGAGTGAGGAAAACACCAGTTGAAGACATTCAGTACAGATGTTGTCATGTTGATATTTCTGATGTTCTTTACAGATGGATCATTGCTATCAAAGCTTCAATAAAGAAATGGCTGCCTTTACATCAGGTGCTTCAGGATTACATGAATCAACCACCAGAAGAGACCAGAATGTGAGGCACCGTGTACTCTGTAAATACTGACAGCAGTCTGACTCAACCTGTGGACCACAAGATGAGCCTTCTGTTCTGCAGATTACTGCACTATGTTCCCTGGGCAGCCACTTTGTCATGGAGGATAATTTCACTCAGGAAATTCCTGCTGCTAGAGAGAATTAGGCCATAGTTAGTAGTGCCCTCAATCCATGCCTCCTCATTTTCATACAGTTCAAGAGTGAAATGGTAAACTGCAAATGGCAGTGCAATGTGCAAATGCGAGGGACGAGAACAAACACAGAAAAACTACTTTATATTTTTCCGACATTGTTTTCTTTTCCTTTTGTCATACAATTTTTAATTTTAGCATTTCCATGTGTACATCTATGACCTAATGATCCTTAGATCAAAAATAATTTACCATTGTGTCTTGTTCTGTTCCATTTTTTTCTTTGAGAAATTATCCTTCGCACTTTCTGCATTTCTATCGATTAACAACATCTACTAGCACTTTACATAAGCAGTCAGAAGACTGGACTATTTGGGACATTTGGATTGTGCCATAAGGTTTTCAAAATAAGATTGGGAAAGTCATGAAACTACTTCTTTACTGTGTTCATTGTGCTGCATGTATTTTAATTCATAACCAAACATTTAGACAATTCCTTAAAGTGATTCTGAGATTGAGACTAACAACAGGCCCAATGAAAATACTGAAGATATTGATTACACCAGCTTGTTGACTCATTGCCCACTAACCGTGTTGGTCTTTTTGCATGTCTTTTCAATGCGCCTCATACTGTATTACTGTACTCTGTATTACTGTGTATTTTTGCTACACTGTAAACTCACTTTTAGAATATATATGTTCTCTCATGCTTTTGATACTGCTTTTACTCACTGCATAACAGATAGTAATGCGTCAATGTGTTAGCCAAATCCTGGGTTTATGTCTGCTACTTAAATGTAATTACTATTCATTGCCTAGAACTGCTAACAGAGTGTACAAAATATACACAAAATATACCTCAGTTGCATATCTGAGCAAAGTAACATTGATTGAATAACAATGTGAAGTTCTCAATTTTGTTTTAAAACAATTCTCACATGGCCATATATGTATATTGAGAGAGTTATTGGTTGTCGTAATCATTCCTCCTGTCCATACTCGCTATGATGAGATCCCTTCCTAATGCGATTCCAACATAAGTGATGGATGACAAAATCTGCAGTCCTCTGTCTATGCAAAATTGCATTTCAGTATTCAGCAAAAGCTAATGTTGACTCTCTTAATGTACATGTGAGTATTGTTTTAAGACAGACTTGAAGAAATGTGAATCATTGTGTGTGTGAATGTGTGATCCTTTAAGACTTCACTTAATAAAAGGGTTTTCATACTACACTGCGTATTCAGGGGGGGCATATAATATTACAAACCAGTGCTTTAAGTTTTAATAGAAATGTTTGGTTTTCTGCTGTGTCTGCAGAAGAGTTTCAGTTCAAGATGCCAACAATGGCAACACAGCATCTCAAAACAAATGACCAAACAAAGTATCAAACAATTACCACACAGTGTGACAAAATGTCTGATAAAGGGGCTATCTATTCACCATGTGCTATAATGTAAAGATCAATTCACCCAAATCACATAAAACATTTTCACTTACCCCTAGTGGTGTCTAGCCATGTAGATATGCATGTAACAAAATAATCTTAGCTTTAAATTGCATCTCACAGTCTTCTTAAGTGATTGGAACTGGCTCAGGTGTCATCAAGTGACCTAAAGATGGTCACTCCAGTGTTGGCTCTCATCACGTGTGAAGAACAAATGACAGAGTTGTGTATGTTTAACAATGCCCGGTAACATGGCTGTTGAATGTAAGTTCGCTGCTGGGTTCCTGTGTGACAAAGGGACAGCTATTGTGTCTTACCACACCATTTGAGATCTCTTGTACCTTACTCTGTGTGCTTTTCTTTCTCTCTCCTCTTCACTAACCACACACATTTCAATATACATATGGGCGGCTGTGGTTTGGTGGTAGAGCGGGTCATCTAATTGGAAGGTCGGCGGTTCGATCCCGGCTTCCCCGAGTGTCCGTGGGCAAGACACTGAACCTCAAATTGAAGTGCTTTGAGTGGTCAGAAAACTAGAAAGGCGCTATACAAATACAGTCCATTTACCATATACACACATCTCAAACAGATAGAAAATAGGTGGTTACACCTTCTTGGTACCAAGAAATGTCACAACTCAAGTCTGCTTCTTGTTCTTTACTTTTTCTGTAACATGATCATCATCATTAGTAACATGACATCCATGTTTAGTTACATCATCAATAACAGAAGCCTTTACAGCAATTTCCAACACAACAGCATAAAAGACAGCTGCACCCATGATGCAGTTAAGCAAATAGAAAATTGTACTTACTTTTATGAATTTATTTATTAACTAAAAAAATTAACTAAATAAGGTGAGTGTTTCCATCCACTACTGTTATGCAAATATTTGGGCGCATCCAGAAACAGTTGGTGCTACTTCTCCAGTCAGTGCCATTAAACCATTGCAGAAGAAGAGAGGGCAACAAGATGATGTAATTAAAAGAGCTGCAGTCAAACCTCAAACGAACAAAAATAATGTGGAAAATGTGATGGAAATATGGCGTTTCTGCTTGTTTCATGTATTAATTTAAGGAAGGTTACAGTCTTCTTATTGCTCCACACAGATCTAATGTTTTCCTCTGCTGCAATTTTTGGTCTCTCTAGTGGAGCCGAAGCTTTAAGTGTTTATCACATGCTTCTTGTATGTCATGATTCATTTGCTAAGTCGGTTTCCATTGTACTTTGTCGCATTTTGCTTTTATCGATACACCAACCTTTCCATCTCAGCCAAGCATAAAATTTTTTGTGATATTTCAACTTTTTTTTGAATTTCCAGCATTTCCACTTAGGTTTTTTGTGCAAATTGAAAATGGGCATAAAAACAGGTGGATGGAGTGAAGAAAGTGTGCTGTGTTTTAGACCAACTCCCGCATTTTCAAAAAATATGTATAGTCTAAATTAAAAATGGAATGACTATAATCCTATCCAAAAATGAACTGACTCAAGTACAGTATCAAAAAAAGACACTGTGGCAGACATGCATGCTGACTCTTGCCCTATGGATGAGATGAATTGGGCTCAAAGTAACACCCTGAACCAATTTAACTTGTTTCATTTCTCTACAAGAGAAAGGAATTTGAAATTTGACAATTTGAAAGGTGCCATGATTACAAAAACACAGAGGCTTCAAATGTTACACGTTCATAAAATAAATTACATTTTCTATTGCGTTAGTGTAACAGAAAACACAGAAGTTCTGAGACAAATCACAATTTCCTTTCAAAGCAGCACAACAAATTGTGCAAAAACTCAAGGGGTGTACAGATATTTCCACAGAACTTTAAGAGTTCACATGGCTTTGCTAATGTACAATATTGCAGTGTTTACTGTGAACGCCTAATTGGTGCCATGGTGGCGACAATATCAAGGTGCACTGATGTTTCCACAGACAGTCTGTAGTAGATGTCCAACAGAAAACTATTTTTCAGGTGCAGAAAACAACTTTTCTGCAGTAATACACATATTAAAAAGACACACCTCTACATACTGTTGTGCACCCATAATCAATGTACAAAACCAAGATGTACCAATATGGTTTTCTAAAGCCAACATATTCCCAACCATATTTGCCAACAATAACCAATAAAAAGATGCAAAAAAGACCGAAGTGATACTCCACTCATCCATATCTATCTGTCTGCATTAACTCTTGCATGGGAACTCTCTCACTCCCCATCTTTAGTGTATGACATTGCAGGAGTGGTTTTAGAAGTTTCCACAGATGTTTTATTATCGCCCAACATATAAACTGGTCCCTACTGTTACCAGCATGAATTCAAGCTGACTAAAGTTGCTGTACTCTGATCAAGCTACAACAGCCGCATTTCAAACTTATGGGGGTGACTGTTTGATAGTAAGGAGTCTTATTTTAATATAATACACATATGCCATATGTACAAAGAGTTATCAATTATTATTCATCCTGTCCATACAGGCTGTGAAGTGATTCTCCTTGTGCGGCAAAATCAACAGTCTTTGTTCTGTGTAAAAATACATTCTGAAGTTCAGCATAAGAAAAAATGAGGTCTCAGCAGTCTGAGTTAGACAAATTGGAAAATGGATTCTTTCCCCCATCATTTACAGTGTAGTCACATAAGGAAGGGATCATTTTGGGGCATCCTGGTGAATAGTGGTCTAAGGAGCTGACAATGTAATCAAAAAGAGTCTGGCTGGGGGATGTTTGTTGCATGTCATTCCTCCTCTCTCTCTCTCTGACACCACTCTAATGCTAGCTATTGAGAAAAGGCACAAATGCCAGGAAAAGATACTTTAATATATTTTAAAAAGGATGGGGTCACTTTAGCACCAGTATGGACAGAGGGAATGATTACAACAACCAATGACTGTACATATGGCATGTGAATATTGTATAAAGATGGACTTTAATAAAAATATCTTTACCTATCCTTTAATAAACATATTTAGTATTTTTTTTTTTTTTACACATGCCATAAGAGGTTTAAAAACACATTGTTATTGACTGACAGCAATAAAGCAGCAATAAAAGTATTATCTTGCTAATTTGACAGTTGACACAGTTGTATGCAGTGCCATAATCTGAATTAAATCTGACAAAACTTCCACTAACACAACTCCTCACAGATAAGTAGTAAAACTGTTATTAGGCTGATAGCAGTGGCGCATTTTAAAGATGATACAGTATGTGATATGTGCTTTTATCAGCTGTAAACTGATATATCAGTGCACCTCTGACCAGTAAATACACACAACACTGTCAATAAATAGGTTCACCAGTTATTGCTAAATTTATATAAGTCACATTTTTTTAACCCCAACAACCTCATTACAATGTGAGGAGTAATTTAAGGTTTTCACAACATTATGTGTAAAGAATAAGGTAAAACCCCCAGTTCATAATATAAGAAGATTATCAGTCTGTCTTAAAGAACTGCTTGTAATCTGAGTATAAAGAAACCAAGCTGGAAATAGCACCTATATCCCCAAGAGGGTGAAAGACGCCTAAAAAGGCCTTCCACTGTGCTTTCATGTCTTGTTTCTGGTGAACATGCGCTCCCCTCGCAGGGTGAGGTGCTGCAGTTGGTACTGTAACACCTCAGTGTCTGATGACTCTTTGATACTTATTTTGTCCAGGTTAAGGTAGTCCAAAGACTTGGACTGGACTGTCTTCCTTTTACGCAGACAGAGGGGTAGTGGAGCATGCAGACCCCTCCCAGGCTCCCCGTGGGCCAGGGACTGGAGGAAGGTGTCACTCGAGCTGGGTATACGCCTTCGTCTCCGCCCGTTAGCAGCAGGAATGTCGTAGGGTTGGTAGTAGCGACTTTTGCCTTTGAAGATTCGTGAAGACCGGTGGATGCCCAAGTCTGCAGACTTCGGGACAGCACTCTGGATGGAGCTGGACACGGCCTCTGATACAGAACCCTTCTCTGGAGTGCCTTCTGACCACTTGTGGGCCAGCTTGAGCAGCTCCTCACCAGTGGTGAAGCCCACCAGATAGTTTGAGTCCATGTGGAGGATCTGGTATCCTGCAACAGTACCTCTGATGGGTGAACATGGTGTGCTGGCACAGCGAGGCCTCTCTGCTTCTGGTTTCAACGTAGCTTTGATCTCAGCTGCAGGAAGAATGGAAACGTGTGCCATGGACACTCCACTGATATCCATTTCCATCCTGACAGACATATCTTGACTGATGAAAGGTAGAGAAAAAACATCACTTGAGTCACACAGTTACACAACGCACACTCAAGATCCAGTCATTCCTAAATGGCCGGGTCAGTCCTAACTTGAAGACTCTTAACTTTTTGAATTAACAGTAATTCACAAAGCATAATTAACTTTTTATTATGCTATGTATTACCATAATTGCAAGGGTGATTTTGATATTGGTGGAACGCCCACATCTTCACAGAGATCTGTTCCATCAACATCAGGGATCAAGTACTCGGCGGGCAGACCGTGTATTCAGAAATTTACTGTATTTGTGAAATTGATGTAAAACTACTGTATTTACCTTTGGCGGCAATGGTTTTTATTGTTATTAAGACTCAACATAATTTTCATTTTTGAGATCGAGAACGGTTCAGATTGGGAACCAACATGTTAGCTCAGCTGGTTTTGCGGAGGAAAGAGTTCAGGAGAGGCACACACAAAACAGTTCAGCGGCTCTGCCATGACTCAGTGTGTTGGGATTCAGGTAGGGCAGGTTTGGTTATTAGCAGAAATATCAAATATATTTATGAATATTAATACAATTATTAACTATCAAAATTATGGGATCTGGGACCAATAACCAAATGTGAAAAACAGTCTCAAAGGTGGCTGTCCACTTAAAAATGTTGATATTTAAAAAGGTACTGTCTTATATAAAAGTGGGACAGTGAAGGATGAGATCTGAGCCCTGACCGTCGCAACCAGCTATATTATTACAATATGTACACACAATAACCACAGGCAACTGCTTTTTAAAAATGGTACAATAGCGGTTATTTAACTTTAGCACCGATTAACGCTCAATAACTTCGACCAACAACCACTATCACAATAAGCATACAACAATCAGCAAGCATTTAAAATATGTGTGTGTGTGTGTGTGTGTGTGTGTGTGTGTGTGTGTGTGTGTGTGGGGTTAGGGTTAGGGATGTGACCGTGTGGGTGGTTGTCATGCACACAGCCAAAATGGCAGGCAGACCCGCAAATCTCAAACCAATAGACAGAGCCAAAAAGGGAGGACTGCCTCAATTTGTCCTCAAGATAATGTGGCTAAGCTGCCACGTTATCTGTGCCGTTTGAGATGTGTGTAAGCGTGTAAATGTACGTGCAAGGTGTGTGTGGGTTAGTGGAGAGAGAGGAAAGCACACAGAGTAAGGCACAAGAAATCTCAAATGCCATGGCAAAGCAATAGCTGTCTCTTATCACACAGTAATCAGGCAGCAGACTTTCATCCAACGGCTGTGTTACTGGACCTTAGTCTGATAAAGCACAGTTATTAGCTCCCACAGTGGCTAAAGCTAACACAGTTAAAATGGCCCATGGCGGGGTACAAAATGGAACATGCTAAACACAAAGAAAAACACACAGCAATTTGGACGCAGCGGTCTGTCACTTTCCAAAATAAGCAAAGCACAATTCACAAGAATGAAACTTAGATGAAATAACACACAGTTATAAAATCTATCTCTGCCCAGAAACAAGCCTCTTACTTGAAATTGCTCTTGGCTAGCAACTGATGCGTCCGTTTGTTTGGATTTGTCTGGCAGACTTTCTTTCAGGCTCGGATGCTGACAAAGCCGGGTCCAATGGCGAAACTGTTCCTTTCGAGGCAGCAAATGAAAACAGCAGTCAACGTCGGTAGGGAGAGGGGCTCAGCGGCGATCTTGCTTTCCGTGAAGGGAACGGTCAGTCGGTGTCTCCTCCTTCTGCAGATCGTTATGGGGAGTAAAAGATCAGGATCAAAAGTGTTCAGCAAACACAAAATAGTCTGTTTTTCATCCAGCAAGTTATGACTCTTAGGGAAATTAAAGTCCAAGTTCAAGTGTGTTCTTGGGGTAACGGTAGTTACCGTGGGGAAAGACGTGATGCGCCTCCTTCGTAAACAGAGTTTACTGTGGAAAAGAAAACGGGCAGTGTGGGGTGCCAGGCTTTATAGAGTTGGTGTTGTCATAACTGCGCAATGCCATCCGTCACCGTGTTGCGCATCCCGTCCAGTGGGAATCCAGTGAATTAACGGCTGTGTCGGCTTGGCACCTTTCTACTGTCTGTTCTTTGTTTCTCAGTCAAGTCTCTTAGGCTATGGCCTTACCAGGTAGGTCTATCTTTTGTCCCTCACACATGGTGAGGCTAGGCAAGGCTCAACAAATGGATAGTCACGGTTGTCAGGTCTGATGTGCACTCGGATTTAACATTATCCTCAAGACAGAAGAAACGTGAAATTTTTCCCCTTACAATAGTTGCAGGGATTTGCATTGGAATTCGGCATAGTTGCAGGGGAAATTACAGATTTTGGCGGTAAATGGAAAAATAGTGATCATTTTAAGAGCATAGAAAACCTACTGGTACAAGAGTGTAGCTTTCATTAGTATATGGGCTAGATATTATCCTTTTCCATCAGTTTTGCCTCTGTAGAGACTGTTGTGTAGATGTAAGGTTTGTCGCCACCACACTGCCGATTTTAAAACGTTTCGTGCCCATGTGAAAAGCCATCGAATCTTGGCCAACTAAAGGTTTCCATGCGGCATAGAACAGTGCCCAGCAATTTCAGGACATTTTATGCATTAAAGTCCCACATGCACAGAAACCGCATACCTTCTGTGTCACTGAAACAAAACGTGTATCAGCTTAATGCCAACCACAAAAGCAGTGTTCAAGGATGTGATGCTGTATGTTGCTAATTTTTCCTTGTTGTGCATTCATTTAAGATTACACCTATGGAATAGCAAGAAAGTAATTTGTCATTTTGAGGGATGCTCAGAATATTTTAGCGGTCATCATTTGCCACACACATATCTAGAAAACACAGGCAGTCAACTGTAATGCAACCACATGCACCACAAGAATCTGATGTTCAAGTTCATGACATCCAAGTCCAAGATGAGCCTGTCTGTCTATCTCTTCACAGTGATGGAAGATTTGAATCCTGACACATTTCTAAAGAACTAAGCTTAGTTCTATTTACAAATGCAGGCCAAACTACTTTTGCCAGCCATGACAAGACAGCATATTATTGATGAGTTTCAAGAGGTTCACAGCAGTGGAATGAAGCAGGTGTTTGAAAAAGTAAGCCGAAACTGATAGGGTTAAACATTCCCAAGGATGAAATACAGAAGATAGTCAAATCGATTGCACCTGCTCAGATGTACCTAGGAACAGATAACAGATAACGCTTTTGTCAGTATGTCCCTCTAAAGGACACACTTTCTGCTTTGTTTAGGCAGTCCGCTGTGAAAGACCATTATTCACAATCAGAAATACATGTCCACAGGGATATGGTTTTAAATGAAGTTAATTCTTCAATTAAATTTTATTTATATAGCACCAATTCATAACAGAAGTTATCTCATTGCAACTTTCCTATAGAGCAGGTCTAGACTATACTCTGTTATATTATTTACAGAGACCCAACAAATCTCACAATGAGCAAGCACTTGGCGACAGTGACAAGGAAAAACTTCCTTTAAGAGGCAGAAACCTTGGGCAGAACCAGACTCAGGGTCAGCCGGTGCCAGTTAGGTTGAGAGTGAGAGAGGCAGATTATGGCAGTTAAGTTTTGAGAGAGAGAGAGAGAGAGAAGGGGGTGGGGGAGAGAGAAGCACAATGCAAATTCCACCTAGAATTTTAAAATAATGTAATGGTAGTGGTAATATTAATAAAGTAATAATAATAGGAATGATAGGAATAATAATGACAATAATAGTAACAAAGCCAATAACAACAACTGTAGTAGTAGTTGTCGAGCAGGAACACGGGGGCAACAGGTTGGCCACAACCAAAGATCCAGTCTCTGCAGCTCTGGAGGTAGACCTTTTATCTTTCTTATAGTCACTGTCTTAGTCATTGTTTTTTTTTTCTTTTTTGAGGCGTTTATCATTCTCAAAAAGGTTTTCCTCGCAAATTCCCTAAATAGCCCAAACTGGTTTCCCTTGGTATTCCCTTCCATGAGCACCACTGGTTTGAGGGAAACCAGTAGTGCTCCTGCTACCACTTTGATGTTAATTCTAATTTGGCCTCATTACCTCATGATTCTAAATTTTACACATTGGATGTAAGTGGTAGTATGTAGTGGATTTGTGTTCAGCATTATTTTTCTCATAATCAGTATTATTTCTACAATATTAGGCCTCATAGGTAAAGAGAGACCTTGATGAGCTTGTTGACCTGATGGAGGCAGGTTGCTTCTGAGAAAGTATGTAAAGATATTCTATTTTCTTCCATGTTTTACTGAAAGAGGTCACAGAGCATTGCTTGCCAAGCTGTCAACCTAGGGTCACCTACTTGGGGTATATTTTGGAAAATGCTCACTTCCTCCTCTCCCCAGACAGAGTTATGCTGCTGTCTGCAGTGCCTCCTCCACACGCCCAAAGCATTGATGTGCTACTTCTTAGGCATGATCAACTACTGCAGGCATTGGATTCATAGATCCACTGAAAAGAACTTTG
Source organism: Siniperca chuatsi (assembly GCF_020085105.1). NCBI lineage: Eukaryota > Metazoa > Chordata > Actinopteri > Centrarchiformes > Sinipercidae > Siniperca > Siniperca chuatsi. Next base: position 25,161,011 of record NC_058059.1, on the reverse strand, counting down.
TCGTTCATGCTGCCACTCTGGTGAACCACTCTGAACAGTTCAATTAAGTGAAAACATGACATCTGCATTCAGAGACTTTAGGGCTGTTCTTATATCAGCATCACCTTGCCTTTTCATCTGTATGTAAAAGAGAGAAACAGCATTCATCATGGGCATCTTGGTTCAGAAACATGGCGCTCATTAACGCCTGATGGCTTTCTATTCTTCTGACTCCTGTAATGCAGGGGATGCCAGTCTGTTTGCGAGCTGTTACAGCTATGGCTATTCTAATTGAAAAATCAGCCCTATTGTATGGGCTATATCAAATCTGTATTGCACATTCTGAACACCTCTGTCACCCAACACATGACAGCTGCTCCAAATCAGGTTACAATGTGACCATTCTGTCTAACTCTAACATCTTTGTTGATAGAGCCCTGCCTTCACATCCAGCTACATTACTCCCATTGATTGACTATGATGATAAATACACATGATTGTGAATCATTTTCTTTTGCGATGATTCAGCTGAGACTCTCAGACACCCAATTTCTATCAGTTTATGCTGCCACCACAGAAGTGTAGTGGAGGTGCATGCTTTGCCTCCTGGAATATCTGGCACTAGCATGCCTGTATTTTAGCTGAGGGCCAGACTGCCACCACTTACAATGATTCAAGATGTGCGTTTGGTGTGACGCATGATTTGGATTTTATGACATCATCTAGTAAACCTATCCAACACTCAGCTCTTGTATCCAACCCACTGAAAGCCATTTTCTTGTCCTCACAATTGGCTGTTGTAAATGTGCTGCACACACAGGTGATACTGATTCTGTTTCTAAAGGTAACACATTAGCCATGTGTTATCTTTAAGCCATGCTTAACTCATCTCCTAAGTCCCTCCTCCATGTGTTAGCCTAGGTTGCACACATGTAGGAAAAGGGGGGGAAGAATCATGTGATCCAGTGGTTCACTACAGGAATAACTGCGGAAACTCAATAAAGGATGACACCAAAGTGCAAGGGCTCAGTTGATCGCAACACTGACATGTATCCTATTCTTTCACACACTAATCAGAGTGCTTGGACTATAGCAACACTGAAGGACGAAACAAACCTGATGGAAGAAGACAAAGCTTGTCACTGGACATCAGAAGAGAGCATCATACTTTGAAGATCTAGTTTTTATGATACTGCTAATTTAGATATGCAAACAATGGTAGATAATGCTAGTAGTAGAAATTGGTCTCACTAGTGAGTAAGTTAACAACCATCCTCATCTCATTCACCAATGCTAAATCCAATTCCATTCACCAAAGCAGATTGGGAAATGTTTGACTAGTATGATTTGGGTTGTTATTTTCCAGGACATCTCATCTCCCCTTCCAGACTCACTGACTGAATTTCCACACACAATACAGAGCTGCTTATCAATGACAGGACCAGATGTCACGAATCAGGCAAACGTAAAATCCAGGGTACAGGCAAATATACAAAAATCCAAAACTGACAGGCAGAAAGTCCAACAAAGTAAATCCAAAATCCCAGAATGGCAAAAAATCCAACAGACGAAGTAAATCCAAAAAAAATACAAGAATGGGCAGGAATGCTTGACATGTAGACAAAAGAATTAACTGGCAAGGAAACAGGGAAAATATACTGACTAAATACTCACTAAGGGAAGGACAACAAGACACAGGTGAAACATAAATAGACACAGGTGTAACTAGGACAGGGCAGACAATCAAGGGCAGAGGGAAAAGCAAACAAAGGCAGGGAGTAAAACTACAAGACACATGAGGAGAGGAGAGTATTTCTCTATAAAATAGGAAATAACTAGACAAAAACCCAAAACCATGACACCAGATAATTGTGAAGTAACAAGTGTAGCTCCTATGCTAAAAGTAATTTGAGTTGAGTCTGTTCCAGGGCCGATATCGTCTCCGATACCTCTATAAAAGTAACTCTGCTCAACTGTACTATCTCTGTAGGAATCTTAAATAACAGAGATTTTTCAATACCCTTTCAGTGTTAGATGTCTTGTTAGAATCGTTCTGTTTTTGCATTAATTCTGATCCAAGCCCTACATGGCTCATGTACAGTCAAATATTGATAAATTTAGGAACTAATAATTGTTTTAAAATCACCAAAATTAATGTAACTTCTTAGTCGTCCATCTATGAATGTTTTACACTGTAGCTGATTTAGTCCAGGATGCGATACAAGGCTTAGCTGAACTGCATAAAGTACATGAATTTAATCCAATAGTTGACGTAATGGGATTATTGGAGCCTTGGGGATCCTCTATTGTGCTTTTTTGTTTTTGTGATAGTAATAGTAGAAATGATTATATGTGCCTGTGTATCCGCTGTTATTAAAGAAAGTGTTAAAAAGACTTCTAACATTATGGTTAAGCACAGTGTAAACACAGAAACTACTGAGATTTCCCCTGATCCAAATCAACCTCTACCTAACTTTCGTCCAATAATGCACAATTATTCATATGATGATTCAGATTCCACGAGTGAAGACTTCCACTTAGTTGAGCTGTTCACCATTAGACAGTATTTTTATTATCTAAATCTAAAATAGAATGTTTGCTTGATAGAAAATCCTTAGTTATATTGGTAAATTAACTGGAAGCCCAGGAGGATGCGGTTACATGACCTAATTAGTAATCACATTAAGTGTGGTGCCTATGCACATTTTATTACATTTAATTGTAGATTTTTCATACTATTTACATTTATCAGTTCGGTTCAGTTTCTATTTTGAATGATTTGAATGATCTAATGTATGTAATAAAGCTAAAAAGTAGATTTTTTTAGATCATAGATAAAAATTGATGTGTTTGAATGTACTACATGAGAATGTTTTAAACAGTGCATCTGCCTGATGTGCTGCAGTAAGCGTATTGTCTCATTTCTGGTCAAGGGTGTTTCTGTGTTACTAATAGCGTATTTTTGCTGCTCTAGCTCATCAAAATTAATTTAGTTTGATTCTTCATTATAGTGACTATCTGCTATACACTAAAACGTACACTAGTTCTGCACAAGCACTGATAGCGCTCTCCTTCTTTTAACTACTTTCTCGCTAATCCCACAATTTACACGCTATTCAGTTTTGCTAGCCACCGTTCTTTAGCTTAGCAGCTAGCAATGGCTTCTCTCTCTCTCCCTCTCACTCTCCTGCTCTCTCCTGATCAGTCTGTCAGATGTTTAGCTATTCTTCTGCCTCCTTTAGTGATAATGGTACATGTAATAAATGTAGTTTATTTGTAGCGTTGAAGGCGAGGCTTAGTGAATTGCAAACGCAGTTCCGCACCATGGGAACTCAATCATTAGCTGCTGTAGTTAGCCAGACCAGAGGTAGCTCCTGTTAGCTGTCCACCAGGGAGGCTGGGTAACCGTCCGAAGGAAGAATAGCCAGAAGCAGAAGCCCACCGTTCACCACCAACCTGTTGACATTTCCAACAAGTTCTCCCCACTCAGCAACACCTGCTCAGAAACCACCTCTGATTACTGGCAGCTCCATTTTGAGAAATTCTGTTATTGTGGTTGTGCTGCCTCCGTGTTCCTGCTCGACAACTGCTACTACAATTGTTATTATTAGTCTTATTACTATTATATCATTATTATTGCTATCACTATCATCACTATTATTATTATTATTATTATTATTACTTTATTATTATTAATATCACTACTACCATTACATTATTATTATTATTTTAAAATTCTAGGTGGAGTTTGCATTTGCAAGTCCCACTTGTCATGGCCCGTTTAAATTTTTAATAATTTATCTACATTTACGTACAGCGAAGCAGTGGTTTGAGCTCTTCACAACGATTTCCATTCATTCCCTATGGAGGAATTTTGCGCATTCTTTTATGATTTTCACGAAAACGATTGGGCTGATCTTTGAGAAAAGTCATAGCACACAGCTCCCGATCGATTTTACTATTACTAATATTATAAAAAGTACAGTCTAGACCTGAACCATAGGAAAAGTGCAATGAGATAACTTATGTTATGAATTAGTGCTATATAAATCAAATTTAATTGAATTGCTCCAAGATCTACAACAATGGACTTTTAAGGACTCTAAAGTTACATCTTATGTATCCTTAATGCATTCTGAGTTATTGTATTCAGGTTTTAAAATATACTGTGCTATGATGAGAGTAATAATCACTGTATGCTAATAATCAACTAAACCATCTATGAGTAAAGAGTTGGAATGCTAATCTGTCGGCGATATCTGGTTTTATATTTATATCTGGATATATGGTTTTAGGTTTCTTAATTACAGTACGTTTGGTTTTATTTTGTTGTTATTTTTTTTAACCTTAGAAGTGAGTTAATTAATGATTAATGGATTGTTTTTGCTATTTGTATAATCACGTTTAATAAGTATGTTTACCCATTTTAAATGCTTTGAAGTGATTTGATCTATGCTTGACACAGATAGGGCAATACAGGTTTTCCTCTTTTGCCATTTAGAGGTTTTTCCTTTTGCTCTGTCTTTTTAGTGTAGTTATTCGCTTTGGGTCTTTTTGTTCCATTTCTTGTCTTGTGGAAGTGGGATTTGTGACCTGTGACCTCTGTCAGAGATCTTAAAGCACTTCAATGTTTTCTGAGATCTTAACCACTTGAGAGTGTTTTTCAGAGGCTTCTGTTTGGCTCTATAGGGCAGAACTCAGGTCATATGAAGATACAGTGGTGTGAAAAAGTGTTTGCCCCCTTCCTGATTTCTTATTTTTTTGCATGTTTGTCACACTTAAATGTTTCAGATCATCAAACAAATTTAAATATTAGTCAAAGATAAGTAAACACAAAATGCAGTTTTTAAATGAAGGTTGTTATTATTAAGGGAAAACAAAATCCAAACCTACATGGCCCTGTGTGAAAAAGTGATTGCCCCCTAAACCTAATAACTGGTTGGGCCACCCTTAGCAGCAACAACTGCAATCAAGCGTTTGCGATAACTTGACAAGGCGAGCCTTAATGTTCTTTTTGCTCAACAGTGGTTTTTGTCTTGGAATTCTGCCATGCAGGCCATTTTTACCAAGTCTCTTTCTTATGGTGGAGTCATGAACACTGACCTTAACTGAGGCAAGTGAGGCCTGCAGTTCTTTGGATGTTGTTGTGGGGTCTCTGAATGGCTGAAGAAGAAAAAAATTAAGAATTTGGAGTGGCCTAGTGGAGATAAGTTGAGCAAACTGTTTGCGAATGTTTATTCAACATCTGTTGCATAATAGCTGAACCTTATATGGATTCAGATGTGAATTTGATACAGCATTCTAGTGAGGCAGACAGACGAAGAAGAAGAATAAAATGAAGACTTTGGAGTGGTCTAGTCAAAGTCCTGGCCTGAATCCTATTGAGATGCTGTGGCATGACCTTAAAAAGGCAGTTCATGCTGGAAAACCCTTGAATGTGGCTGAATTACAACAATTCTACAAAGATGAGTTGGCCAAAATTCCTCCACAGCACTGTAAAAGACTCATTGCAAATTATCGCAAACGCTTGATGGCAATTGTTGCTGCTAAGGATGGCCCAACCAGTTATTAGGTTTAGGGGGCAATCACTTTTTCACACAGGGCCATGTAGGTTTGGATTTTGTTTTCCCTAAATAATAACAACCTTCATTTGAAAACTGCATTTTGTGTTTACTTGTGTTATCTTTGGCTAATATTTAAATTTGTTTGATGATCTGAAACATTTAAGTGTGACAAACTTGCAAAAAAATAAGAAATGAGGAAAGGGGCAAACACTTTTGCACACCACTGTATATGTTTTTTGTGGGCGATGCTGATCTCATGATTAAAAAGGGGGGAACTGTGGGAGAAACTTATGGACATGAAAGAATGTTTAATTTGTGCAATGACATGGTGTCCTGATTGTAGATAAAGGGAAACTTATGCACGTATGCATGGAACACTGTGTCCATGCATACGTGCTATACCAAGATCTTCTCTGATATCAGATTTGTGTTGTAGTAAACCTATATATTCAAGTAAGAACAACTGAGGCTCATCGAGTTTATTCTTCTATTCATCAAAGTGAAGACTGACCAAGAAGTACAAGTTTTCCCACATCAACATCTAACTTGATGCGTTACATTACGCAAATTTTTTGATTATTATTTTTGTACATTGCACATATTCTTTCTAGTGTGATCATTTGCACATTCCTTAGTCAATATTTTAAACATTCCATTCTCTTCATTTTAAATACTCTACAGCTCTTTTCACTTGAATATATATTTTACATATTATATTGCAATTTTCTATTTTATCAACAAGGTATGTTGTTAATACCATGTCTTTGTCCAGACAGAGAATTCCCATTGCACCCAACGTAATAGTTTTATTTGAGTAGTTTCTCTTGCACAACTATGAAGTCAGTGATATATTTTCATGCCATACAATGCCCCCTGCTAACCTGTGTCTACAATAGTTCCTGGGTGGTTGAGGCTGGTACACCGGACAGCAGGCCAGACGATGTGGATCATCTGGCCTTCTGGATCATAGTTGTGCCATCCTATGCGCTGAAGACACCCATTTTCAAGTATGACCCTCTGAAATTCTGGAATGTAGCTGTAGTCTTTTGCCTCCTCCTCCTCAGAGATGCACATTGAAATTATCAGGTCAAAGCCTACCTACAAGACAAATGGGATACATGACAAAGCCCACTCCCAATAAAGCATAGCCAACTATTAACTTAGCCTTAGCATCGGGACAAGCTGGGCTGTACCGTTAGCTTGACTGTAACATAACACTAACTTAAATATAAGCTATCTAATGATACAGGGCTCACACTCAACTTACATGGTTAGATTGAGAATTTTCTCATAGTATCTCAAAATAAAATAGAAATAAAGCAGACTGAGTTAGAGACTCCCTTACGACTTTTACATTATTTTTTTTTTTTTACTCCCTATTGCACCTTATGCACCTTATATAACTGATGATGGACATCAAAATTATGTTAAAGTGTATTAAGATATGTAACCTCAGTAGGGAGTAGGTCTGTACTGAAAAGGCTAAAGAAAAACTTATTGGATGTGGAAATTGCCATCAGAGCTCATTATCCAACAAGAAAAGCAGCATTTTTTTTGGGATCTTTAACACATGGCAGCGTTGTAATAAGGATTATTGTAATTTATCTACGAAAATACAACACATTTTGTTAACAAGATGCAGGAACAATCATCAAATTTAATTTCCCTTTATCTACAATCAGGAAACCAAAATATAACTTAATTTTCATGTGTGCCCACCCATGGGACTATTGGCTTACTAGTCGATATAACTCAAAATAAGAGATTGCATGTATGCCTTTTACAACATTTCAAAATTGTTAGTATCTTGACACATGAATAATAAATAATAATTGGGTTGATTTCTTGTTTTTATGTCATGTTACAAAATCATTTAATAAACTACTTTGTTGTTTTCTTTGATTCAACTGCTCTCATTAATATGGTTAAATCAAATTGTTTAAACATAGTTGGACCAGCAGCACACAGACAGATGAAAGCGACCAGAAGCATTTTTTTCCACCCACCAGCTTTCCGCCAGCACTCCCTCTGATTGGCTAGTACTCCTTGCTTCCTTAGGTTAGATTGGTTAAGGTTAGGGTTAGGGTGGGGTTAGGGATTGCTAATCAGAGGCTGAGTAGGGGCGGGACTTGGCGGAATGCTGGTGGGGGGGGGAAATAACGCTGGCCAGAAGCCGCAGTAGAATGTGTATGAACGCCAGGCCGCGGCTAAATCGTGCCATACTGAGTGAGTAGAAAAGGGGCAAAAGTGACAGAAAACAGTCCCAGCGCATTACAGCTGCAATCACAGCCTTCACATCTCAGGCTTCACGCACAGATCCATAACAGGCGTGATGCAGCTGTTAATATATATTGTAGCATTTTTAAAGATGTATGAAAGATAACATAGATAACATTACATAGTAAGAGATGGCTGTTGCAGCAAACGACAGGCCGGGTTCATCCTGTCCGCTGCTCAATGGGAAACCCAGTAACACTTCACTGCCATGAGACTGCCACAACGTCTTAACACGATATTTTCATTACTGTGAAAACAGTGAACCCATTCTTAAATGCGACGCATTGATCATTTTAAACACCGACTCTTATCAGACTTGATTGTCAAGAAAAAATCATGGGCGAAACGTTAATCACGTTTATATGGATGGAATAAGCTTATTTATCCTCGCTGTTTAATTAAATATATCTTGGAAACCTACTGAATAAAAACAGAATAAAATACAAACCTGTTTGACTGCGAAGAATCGGATGTTCAACCTTCCCGTCTGTGTGGTCTCTAGCCTCCGCTCTCTCACGCCGTGTTCCGTCAACAGCAGCAAAAGGAACACTTCCGGTCTATTTTTCAGAAAAAAGCAATTGTACATTCTTTATAGTATTTTTTGGTGGTAATAACTAGGCTAAAATTTTTATGAGTCAGTTACAAAAAGTAATTACAAAAAAGAAACAAACAAAAATAAATCTGTTTTGCTCTAAATATTATTTACTGTGGTTTGCATAACACAGGTAATCTTTTTATCCATTACAATAACCTTATATCCATGGATATATCACATACTCCTGCTTATGGAAGCCCATTTCCGCCTGTAAAAGAAAAAAAGAGGAAAAGTTAGTCGTGATAAAAGAAATGCTCATGGTAAAATTTGAAGAGATAAAAAGTTAACATTTTGACTTACTAAACAAAAATTATGAAATAAGCCCAAATTATTGAACTCAAAATAACTAGATAGTATGTTACAATTATGAAATAAAAAGTCTAAATTATGGTAGTAAGTCAAAAATATGAGATAAAAAGTCTATGTCAAAATTTAGATTTTTTTTCAGTTTCAGAAAAGCTTGCATAAGCACTAGTGGCACTGTGGCTTCCAAGGTTCCTTCACCCTGGCCTACCTGTGCAAACATACTGCAATCCTTAATAAGGTAAACTATTCTGTGTGATTTTTGTAAATGTTAGACAGATGTAGGTATAGACTACGAAATTTAATCTGGTGTTGCATCTAAGCTAACAGAAGTTACGGAGGTAACTATGGTTCTGTGAATTCCATGATGACTGCCAGTGGCAGTACACAAAGTGGATACACACACTCTGTGCAGGTCGAGATCTTATATAGCCACATGTGTGATGTGTACCACATGGTAGCCTACATCCACCCTAAAAGGTTCAGAGTGACCGCCATGTCTGGACAGTCAAACTTGCCCCAAGATGGAAAGACTGTAGCAGGCACCAAATCCTCTCTACCTGCTCCACAGTCGGGCATGCCCACATGAAACTGAAGAGACAGGCCGATAAAGGTGGTTGGCTGTGTTTGATGAAACCAGCTCTTCTCCCGATTCACAGACATGCCTAGTGCCTCAATATGAGCAAGGACCCTGGATGTGTTTTCTTCTGCCTCCTGGAACAAGCCAGGCGTCGAGGTAAGGGAGAATCTTTACTCCCTTCAGACATAGCATTGCCCTCATGCATCTTTTAAAAATGTGAGAAGCCAGGGACAGGCCGAAGGGAAGGACGGCAAACTGATATGCTTGACCTTTAAAGGCAAAGGAATTTTCTCTGTTGTGGATGAATAGGAACATGAAAGTAGGCGTCCTTGAGATCTATGGAGGTGAACCGCTCTCCTGGAGTGATGGTCTGAAGGACATCGATTGTATGAAGCATCTGAAATGGGAAGACTTTTAGATATGTGTTCAACCTCTTTAGGTCTAGTGTAGGCCTGCAAGAATTGTTTTTCTTTGGTATCAGAAAATATATTGATGTCGATAACAACTGGCCTGGCACAACAGAAAGCTTTTACAGTGTTTATCTAGAGTCATCAGACATAGGTACATAGGTGGCCGACAAGGGAAAACGCACTGCAACTTAAGAAAACACATGCAAATAGACAAAACACAAGCAAATTAAGAAAACATCATCATTAATTTGACAACACATGTGCGGCATTTAGAAAAAAAGAAACACCCCGACGCCTGTGCAAAGCCACCTCAAAGCCACCATCTCTCTCCCCCACTCTTTCTCTCACTCTCTTTTCCGACTTCCATCTCATCACCTGACTTATTTCAGATAACCAAGCTCTAAACGCCATAACATCATTTGAAAGACTTTATGTCTACCATTTAGAGAATGTTTGTGTCAGTTTTAGTAGTATTTGAATGAAGACTTGTGGAGATAGAGATGTTAATTAATTTTGCATATTTTGAAAAATATTGAGTGATGGACTTCTGAATTGACCATAGGTTGCAGTGAAGGAAACCTTTGTCACACAACAGTGAATGTGCTGAAAACAATTCGTACAGGTGATTTTTTTGTGTTTTTTTGAACTTTGGAATGTGAAATGTCTAAAAATTTATTTTTGTTGTAATAAACCATAAACCATAAACATCAAATGAGTCATGACCCTTCATCATGCAAATTGAAGTTTGTATGAATCCAAGCAGCCGATTACAAGATATAAACTTTATACATTTGTGGCACCCCCTTATGGCAGGATATCCCAGAACTGCTCCATAAACTGCTCCAAACCATAAGGTTTGAATGGAGTTTGGTTGTAGTATGAATAAAAAGATGAAGTATGAATGAAAAGATAAGAGTTGAAAAATGGGGTTGGGGTGGGGGAGAGGGAGGCACAATGCAAATACCACCTAGAATTTTTTTAAATAGAATTGTAATTGTAGTATTAATATTAATAAATTAATAATTATAGGAATGACAGCTATAGGAATAATAATGACAGTATTAGTAACAGAACCAATAACAACAACTGTAATAGCAGTTATCCATCAAAGGACACTATTAATACAAACATCTAATATCAAAAGATCTGTTTTGACAAATATGTCACTCTTGCTATGATAAGAGTGTATTTAGGCACAACATGTGTTGAATGGTGTCATTGGCCAATCCTGACACATTGCATCCCTTTAATATTTACGATGAATCTTGACTAAAAGGTCTTGATAAAGCACTGTGCTTAACGTAAAACAAATTAATTTAATTTTTAACAATTAAGAGAATGGGTGAAAGAAAGATCTCTAGATAGATTTCAGTTACCCAACTATGCATCTTTTGCATAGTACATACCTGGTTCTACTGCTGGTGACAATATATATTGTTAAGCCAGGCTTTCATGTATTTTCTATGTTCTTTTATTTGGTTTATTGGTTATTTGTTTTATTGCAAGCTCTTGAGTGTTTAATAAGGAAATTTATTGACAATTAAATTTTTTATCTACTTTTATTTGAAGGTTTATTTGTCTCCCTGAATTTTCAGGGGGCCCACACACATGTGAGCACACTATTAGCCTGATGATTTCACCCATTTGATGTAAAACTCAAGTCAAACAAATCATAGAAATTATCCCAAAAGTTAAACCCCATGTGAATTAGCTGTGTTGTTAAACCCTAAGGCTACGTGCAGAGAAGATACCCCATTTCTAATTTTCAGTTAAATTCAACCACTGAAATTGTAATATCTATTTTATTGATGTCCATCAAATAACACTATTTATACTAACTTCCAATGTTAAAAGATCTGTTTTGACAAATATGTCACTCTTGATATGATAAGAGTGTATTTAGGCATGACGTGTTAAATGCTGTCATTGGCCAATCCTAACAAATTGCATTACAAAGACCCAACAAATCCCACCATGAGCAAGCACTTGGCAACAGTGGCAAGGAAAAACTTCGTTTAAGAGGCAGAAACCTCGGGCAGAACCCCAGTCAGGGTGGGGGGCCATCCGCCGCTGCCGTTGGGTTGTGGGGGTGTGGATTAAGCATTCCCACTAATAATAATATTATTGTTATTCTCATTCTTTATTATTCTTATTGTTAATGTATTGTTTATTATTCTTATTTTTATTCTTCTTCCGTAAGTTTTTTGGTTTTCTACTCCTTCTGCATACTTTCAGCTGCAGAAACCATTCAACTATAAAAATGTTCAGCTCTTTAAGGACATTTATTTATGCTTGTATTCAACTTTTTTCTACCTTTTCTACTTAAAATATTAAGCTTTTTTCAACAATGTTTTACAACATAAGTAAATGGAGCAATCAAACAGGTCACACGACTTTCAACTATTAAACTTGTTTTCAGCTTTTTGATATGTTTGACAGTTTTTTCAATATCGCAATTTATGTTTGATGCTTTTTTCAGTCCTTTTCTGAGTTTATAGTGAGTGTGTATTGGGCAGAATGTTCAGAGCTAGAGTGTGTGACATCATTACTAGAGTGTAGGGCAGCTGTGAAATCTTCTTAAAAATATCTCTCAAATTTCTCTTATTCCCACAGTTTTAACTCTTCATACATCATTTTACTCCAAAACTTAGAAAACTTTGTACTGGTTCTACACATGTAACTATGAAAAGTAAAAAAGTTTGTAACTTTTTTTAACCCCCTGTTTTGACCGTTATTTGGTACTATAGAGTTCATAGCACCGGCTGTGTCTTTGTAAAATAAACCAGCAGTGAACTAACTTTTTAGAGTATCGTCTGAATAGTTGAGGAGGGTCTCTATCATTGCTCTGTAAGGGTGAGGTGCACTGGATTGTGAAATCAATACATAACAGGTGCCCCGTAAAAACCAGGGAGAGCGCACCCTACTTGATTTTCATAATAACTCACAAAATGGTGAGGATCGAGCCTCTGATGCACATTTGATTGAAAACAAGCAATTTTCCCGGCTTAACCCCCAACATGTAAGCCACAGGGGGATGAACTTGTAGATGATATTGACCTCCTGCCTGAAAATCAAATCTCTTTTGAATGGTGCTAAACCCTAAATAAATATCAGAGTACATTTTTCTAAGAAAGGCATTCAGCTCTGTCTTGAGCTGGTCCAGGTTGTGATAATATCTCCCCTAAACCTCTGACAGGTGAACAACTCGTTCTCTGACGCTTCATCTTTGGGTTTCTTCATCCATTCCTCGTTAGAAATGTTATACCTGGTGTGGGGGTATGAAATCTCTGTCAGAGCTACCTCCCACAGGCCTTCTAAATCAATATGTTGCGCTAAATCGACGTGGTAGCTGGAGATGGAGTTATTGGAGGGAGAGGCACAATGCAAATACCACCTAGAATTTTTTTTTAAATAGTAGAATTGTAATTGTAGTATTAATATTAATAAATTAATAATAATAGGAATGACAGCTATAGGAATAATAATGACAGTATTAGTAACAGAGCCAACAACTGTAGTAGCAGTTGTCGAGCAGGAACACAGGGGCAGCAAGTGGCCCACAACCACAGATTCAGTCTCTGCAGCTCTGGAGGTAGAAATACCTCCTGAAAGCGACAGAAGGAGAAAGTACTTTGAGAAATGCTGTTTAATTACAGCTACTTTAAAGGATTGTGCTACATAGCCTGTTAATAAAGACAGATCATATCCAGTAAAGAGGTGCTAACTAAGGGTAAAATATCTTTAAGCAGCCTAGTTGGAATGGGGTCTAAGAGACAGGTTGATAGCTTACATTAATTAATCGTCAAAGTCAGCTGAAGAAGGTTGACAGGAGCAAAGCAGCCAAAACACACATCAGGCTCTACAGCTGTTTCCAAGGTTCCTGTGTTTGAATGAATCAGATTTGACATACCTATTGTTTTTATACATTTTTCAGGTCACATGCCTTGACCCAGCTGTTGAAATTCAGGCCAGTTTTTCCAATGCACCAGCATTTGTTTTTTACCCCTGACAACACGCTAGTCCAAAATTTCTTCCACTTGAAACGCTTTGTCTATACCAACCGTGACTTTTTGCAACTCTGCTTCGTAAAACATGCCTTGGATAGGTTCTCTGTCATAATCTTTCAGTTTGTACACAGGGGCTTGGTGAGGTAGGCATTTGGTTACTGTAAACAATTCATCGGTATAACTTTCCACTCCTCTCAGTTTGGATATTCTCACCAAATCACACTCCTTAAAATTCATCTTTAATTTGTTTTTGTCGCGTATGGGAAATGTATCATGCATACATACATTTTATACTTTTAGACATCCACGTACCTTCGGCTGTTTGTAGCCATAAAATACCTCGCATTTTCAGCATACGGTTAAACCTTTCAATAACAGACGCTTTCAGTTTGCTGGCTGTTGCAAAATGATTAATTCCTCGTTTCTTCATCAACCCCTCAAAGCTCTTGTTAAAGAACTCTTTGCCCACGTCCATTTGTAACTTTTCAGAGGTCTGGCTTTTTTTGAAAATAGAGTCAAAGGCCTTAGAGACCTCAACCTCTGTTTTTGTCTTTAAGGCTCTGGCATAAGCCCGTTTTGAAAATACATTGATGACCGTTAATAAATAATTGTACCCATCATTGTGTTCGGTCAAGGCCTGCATATCACAAAAGTCTGCCTGGAACTGATTTAGAGGTCGTGGTACAAACACTCTATTTCTGACAAAATGTATCCTAGCCGGTTTATGCAGAGTATATGAGTCCTGTTCCAATAAAAAATCTTTGACTAGTTGTACGTTGACTTTTTTCACCTTTTCATCCTGCACGGCTTTGTGTGGTCGCTCCACGCCCCCAAAACTAGCGGGATGTGAGGACTTATAATACACTTTTTTCATGACACGTTTTTCAGCCATGTTTCCGGCAGCCCTCTCTAGGGTTTTTTGAAAAACAAGGAGATACAAGCTTCTTTAAATCATTTTATTGACTATAAACACACAGCATTTCTCAAAGTACTCTCTCCTTCTGTCGCTTTCAGTAGGTATTTCTACCTCCGGAGCTGCAGAGACTGGATCTGTGGTTGTGGGCCTTGCTGCCCCTGTGTTCCTGCTCGACAACTGCTACTACAGTTGTTGTTATTGGCTCTGTTACTAATACTGTCATTATTTTAACAATAGCTGTCATTCCTATTATTATTAATTTATTAATATTACCACTACAATTACATTACTATTATTTAAAAAAATTCTAGGTGGTATTTGCATTGTGCCTCCCTCTCCCTCTCCCTCGGCCCCACCCCCTCTCCCCCAAAACCTCTCTCTCTATATGTCTAAACCTCTCTCTCTAAACCTCTCCCTCTCTCTCTCCATCTCTCTCTTTCTCTCTTAAAACCTAACACGGCAGTGGCGGATGGCCACCCACCATTGAGTCTGGTTCTGTCCAAGGTTTCTGCCTCTTAAAGGAAGTTTTTTCTTGCCACTGTCGCCAAATGCTTGCTCATGATGGGATTTGTTGGGTCTCTGAAAAAATGGTCTAGACCCGCTCTATAGGAAAGTGCAATGAGATAACTTCTGTTATGAATTGCCACTATATAAATAAAACTGAATTGAAAAAATACTTGAGGTTAACTTCAGCACGTTGATTCCGCCCATATGTTAAATATCATTGTGCAATGTTCTCAATTCATTCCAGGTATTCAGAAACATGTTGTTTTGTACACAATAACTCACGTCTACAAATAAAGTGAAAAGAGTAAACAAATGAGACATTTTCATGCAAAAATCTTTATTCATCTCTTTTATGATTTTACAAAAGGTATCAGATACTGAGCATTAGTTTACTGCTAGCAATGTGTGGCTTACAATCTGATCCCAATTTTCAAAATTTCAAACAACATCCAAAATCTTTTCAGGTCTAGCAACTTCGTGTCTAAAGAAAAAAACATTGTTATCCACAACATGGGTGACTCTGTTTTTAATCATCTGATATAAAATATTAATTAACTGATTAATGATTACACATTCCACTATATAAGTCACAAATTTTCTGCAATAATTACCCATTTTTTGAATCACTCAATTCCCTTCCAAAAGTCAGCAACATAGTTCATCAGCTTTCTTGTCTTGTCTGATCAGCACATCGTACATCTTCTCCATTTTCTCTCCGATGCGTCTTGTCATTTTTAGGTTATGAAGAAAGGCCTCGGAAGCGCCATGGACCCTGTAGGCAGATACGTGGATATGGCATGATTGAAGCGCCCATTGAATGGCTCTGAGAAACAATCCGTCCAAAGTTGTCTTGCCAACTCATCGTAGTGCCGTTGGAAGAAATAATCCGGCATCTCAAACAGACATTCGTGTTGTAGCTGACTCGGGTGATCAATTTGACAGCTGTTACAGATTTCAGATCTGTATGTGGTCAGAACCTTGCTCAACAGGCGAACCACCACGGCTCTCACCGTGTTCAGAAATAGGTCAGAGAGCACCCCGTCAGGTTTGTCCTCTTTCTTAGGAGAGGGGGGTGGTGAGGCGCTTGAAACTGAGGATACCGAAGTGAGTGTGAATTTGCTGGGGTACCCATTTTAAGCGGAATGAATTACAGGGCGGAGTCAGAGGAGGAGGAGGAGTTGGGGGTGGTGTCTTCTGTAAACAGAGTCTTTTTTATCATCAGAATGTATCTCGATGTCTGACTCCATAGGAAGAGATCCTTCAGTTTTTCTGCTTTTTCAACCATCATTTTCATCCACACCTTGAGGGGCAGCCATAATGATGTCTGGAACACTCAGTATTGAAATATTCCAAGACAAATTAGTCCGAGTGTTCATCTCCTTCGACCACCTGATGGCTCGAATGGTAAAACATCTGCCGGAACCCAAGCTTTTCGTCTCCCAAATGCTGCAGGTTACAATATTTTTCGGGGCAAGCACAGGTGGAAATTCCTGTTTAACCCGCACAAGCGTTTGTTTGTCTTTTGTCTTTTATTGCAAAAATCCGATCTATTTTAAATCTTAGTGATGCAGAAACTGTTGTACATGCTTTTATCTCCTCACGCCTTGATTATTGTAACAGCCTGTTCACTTGTCTTAATCAAAAAACTTTGACACGACTGCAGACTGTACAAAACTCAGCTGCTAGGCTGTTAACCAGGACCAAGAAGTACGACCACATAACACCTGTTTTAGCCTCTTTACATTGGCTCCCTGTTTGTTTTAGGATTGATTTCAAGATCTTATTGATTACTTTTAAGGCTCTTCATGGACTGGCTCCAGACTATATTTTAGACCTTGTAATCCCTTATGAACCTTCACGTAGTTTGAGATCTTCGGGTAGGGGTGTCCTGTCTGTTCCTGGGTCCAGGTTGAAAACTAAGGGGGACAGAGCTTTGGCTATCAGGGCCCCGAGGCTCTGAAACAACTTGCCTGAAAAAAATTAGGTTGTCTGAGTCACTGTCTTCGTTTAAGTCTCTTCTCAAAACACATTTTTATCTGAAAGCATATCCTGATTTTACCTGAACTGACTGTTTATTTTATTGTTTATTTTATTGTTTTTGTGTATTTTATGTATTATATTTCTTTATATTTCGTCATTCACTGTGGTATTTTATTTCTCTTGTTGTACTTTGTACTTTGCTTTGATAAGTGCTCTATAAATAAAGTTTTATTATTATTATTATTATTTATTTTGTTGCAGGTTCCTTTCCTTCATTTGCTCTGAGGGTTGCTCTGAGGTTGTTTGAAACCAGCAGATTCAGCACAGACCAGTCCTTTGATGTAAGCGTTGCTTTTGGAGTGAGGGGGCCAAACGTTTCTCCTTTCTCCAGCTGGTAAAAACAAAGCTCGTTGATTTCATAGTTGAACGCGTATCCCCACACACTTCCATCTTCTAAAACCCATTCCTCCTGAAGCGCGTTGGGAGGGGGCGTCTGGATCCGACTCAAATACAACACCTCTTTCTTGGGTGCGCCCCCAGGTGTTGTGTTTTGATAACTCGTCACAGGTGTCTGGCTGATTATCTTCAACTGATTCATCTTCTTTGATGTTTCAGACCAGAAATATTCTGCATTAATTTATTTTTTCGTTTTATGCAAGCTCCTCCTAACCTATTTTCCCATTGGCTAACCCTAACCCTGCCTGCTGCGCTCCTATTGGTTCATGCAAGCTCTGCCTACCCTCCCACATTCTTCCAATTCATTCACACCTCACTCTGCACCAGACAGAGAAGGACGTGTCTTTTTCTCCTGAAAGATTAGATTTTACAGCTGGTATGTTTGTAAATAATTTTTTAGACTTTTGATTGAATGATTGAATTATTTATTCATATTATTTAATTTACTGGGTTTTTTTCATTCCCATGCCTACTTCACTCCCATTGGCTCCTGCTCACCATGCCTGCTTCACTCCCATTGGCTCCTGCTAACCACGCTTGAAATGTATCTAGTACAGTATGTGGGGCTGTTTTATAAGTCTTATTCAGTATCACTTCAGTAAGTGTGTATAAGAAAATGTCAGGATAGTTAGTTGAGTTGGTGAAAAAAGGCTTGTATTGAAAATAACCTGTTAACTAGTTGTTTTTTGACAGTTAACATGGCAAAACTTAGCTTAAGTTAGCGGCTAATGATATGCTAACATTGTAGCGTTAGCACGTCGATAATAATAGGTAGCTAAAAATAAAGGTTTTACTACGGTTCACCAGAAAAATGTTTAATGTTAATTCAAAATCATCAAATTTGGAGATACATGGTTTTCACTGGGCAGGAAGGGTTTGAAATTTGTAATCTGAAAAAGTAACTAGTAACTAAAGCTGTCAGACAAATCTAGTGAAGTAAAAAGTACAATATTTGCCTCTGAGATCTAGTGGTGTAGAAGTATAAAGTTGCATAAATGGAAATACTCAAGTAAAGTACAAGTACCTCAAATTTGTACTTAAGTACAGTACTTGAGTTACATTCTACCACTGGAAACAAGTGGGATTTTCTCATCCTTCTGACAAGTAGAAGTTTTTCACTTGTTTTCAGAAAAACAAGATTATAATACTGAATATGAAACTAAATGACTTCTTAAGATGAGCATTTGTTATATTTTTTTGCTGTACAAGTGACATGGATAGGCTACAGTACTTGAATTTTAGTCCTGAGGTTTTAGGAAAACTGAGTGACCTATAATTTTTTGTACATCTGAAATCTGAAAAACTAGTAGTAGTAAAGACTGTAGTAACAGTAAAGACTGCAATAGTAGTAGTGGTAGTAGTACCAGTAGTATTAATGACTGTAGTAGTAGTAGTAGTAGTAGTAATAGTGGTGGTAGTAGTGTTAATAGTAGCAGTAGTAGTGGTAGTAAATACTGTTGTAGAAGTAGTAGTTTTAAAGACTCTAGTAGTATTAGTAGTAGTAAAGACTGTAGTAGTAGTAGAAGTAGTAGCAGTAGTATTATTAGTAGCAAAAACTGTTGTAGTAGTAAAGACTAAAGTAGTAGTAGTAGTCGTTGCAAAGACACACTTAATATTTTAAAAGTATAAAAGGCAGTAAATAGCTTAGTCATCGTAGATATGGAGTTTGTTGAAGAGGAGACAGACAGAGAATAAGTGACAGACAGACAGAGAGTAACTGACTGACAGACAGACAGACAGACAGTGAGACAGTAAGTGACAGACAGACAGACAGACAGACAGACAGAGAGTAAATGACTGACTGACAGACAGAGTAAGAGACTGACAGACTGACAGACAGAGATTCCTTGCTTTATAGTTAGACTAGTGCAGTGCCTGTTCAGGGCAAGAACTTTACCTGTGATGTCTTAGCTATGTAGTGAGGCTTTTCAAGATATTTTGTTCTAAATGACATGCTGTTGCTTCCAAACAGGAAGTAAAGCCCTGTCTCTGCAGCAATTGGTGTATTGGCATTAGTTTCATATGTAAACTGTAGGATTAGCCACAAAAATAAAGAAAGACACTGCAGGGAGTTGAACCCCATCTCAGCAAACTGAGAGTCCATCACCAGTGTCTTTTGCTTTTTGTGTCTAAAATGTTAGGAAAAGCAAAACCTGCATTACTCATGGTTTTAGGTCAATGTCACGCTATTTTGAGAGACTGAGCTGTAGCCATAAAATGTGAAATTATTTCAATTTTGTCAAACATCTGTAGCTTTGAAACTATTTTTGATTTTTTTTGAATTTCTTATATTTATGGTATTATATGCAGGACAACCTAATAATGTTGTGTTAGTTATACAATGTTTACACATCATGTGAGATGTTCATCTGACGGAGATCATGTCAGATGAACAGTTTAATCTGTTATAATATCATGTTAGTAAATTACAACATTCACACATAATTTGTTTCTCAGTTGAAATTGTTGAAATCAATGAATGCCTGTATTTACTTATCCATACTATTGGTAGGCAAGAATGATGATGCAAAGTTAGTTAGGAGTACACACAAGTTGGTAGTTTGTTAGTTCATATATTCATTATTGATACATGCAGTTTTAGTTGATTAGAATTTTAGGAATTATTTTGTTGATCCATGCCTTTAACAAGGGCGAAGGCATCATGCAACATGTTTATTTATATAGCACCAATTCATAACAGAAGTTATCTCATTGCACTTTTCCTATAGAGCAGGTCTAGACTGTACTCTTCATAATAATAATTACAGAGACCCAACAAATCCCACATAAGGCTAACATGAGGCTATTGCTACTATACGTTGTTGATTAGAAAACCAGACAGGGGTATATTGCAATTTTAACTATACCTGTGATGTCTTGTCCTTCTCTGAGGCTTCCCATAACAGGTTGTTGCAAATAAGATGGTGTTGTTGCTCAAGAGGAAGTAAAGGTGTATCTCTGCACGAATTTGGTGTATTGACATGGACATCTTATCAGCACCTCTTCATAAGCAACATTGCTGAGAAAGCTGCGCCTTTTCTTTGTCTCTTCATCTTGAGCAAGAATGCAAAGCCTGCTTGACCTGCCAACCCTGCTTGCAGCCATGTAGAACTAACCGTGGTAGAAGAAGTTTCTTGTGCAGAAGACTCCAACACATTGTAGCGACTACCCCTGAGACTTGTCCACAGTCATGGCAAAGCAGGGTCTAATGAGAAACTGGCACAAGCTGATGCGTGAAATGAGGAGTGTGCATCCAGCGTTGACACCAACCACAGACTTTGCAACCAAGAGATGGGGCAGAATTTGATCGAAGAGATAACTTAACCCATTGCGGTGTCTGTTGTGCTGGTCCAAGTTTTGAAGTAGCATGATCACCATTCCCATCTTTAGAGTGATGCGATGGGGAGGCATACCAGACAGATAGAGTGTTTGTAAAAACTCAGTCAGGTACACATGTTGAACCTCAGACTCCGCTGTGTCCACGCTGCTGCACAAGTCATGTACTCATTCACCTTGTCAACTTCACAGTTGGTCGGGCACAGTATGATGCACACACATAGCCACTTGGGGTTCGCAGTGTTGGTTTGCATGTCCTCATACACCCAACTGACGATGTCCTCGAGTCTTTCACCGGGAAGAGTGAGTGATTAGTTGAGCTCAACGGCAAATTCACCCTCTTCTGGAATCACAGGAATCTTTCCCCCGCCAAAGTCCAGCAGGAATTTGGCAAAATCAGCTTTGTCTTGTTGGTCTCCAGTAGCCTGCCTGATCCTCATGTTTTCAGTAAGACAAAGTATCTTGACGTTCCTCCACAGGTATGAGCTTATCAAGCACCTTCCTACTATCTCAGTGCGGCTACCATGTGGCACAACAGTAAGGATCTGCCTCCAGTCACTGCTGAATACCATTGTGATGCCACCAAATGGCTTCCCTAAATCCAGCAGCCACTGGAATGTACGATCTTCTGCCTCTAATGCATGGCGATCCATCACTGACACTTCATACACCACCATGATATACGTCATTCTGATGAGTATTGCATGAGTGATGAGTGTGAGTGCGAGGCTGAACCTCAACTAGATCAGGCTCAGGGAAGTCATAGATAGTCAAGATAGAATAGACCTTAGAGAGTTACGAAATAAACAGGAGGCAAAATGGCTCTATAGCGCCCCCTTGAAATAAAAAAAAATGCAGGGGGTGGCACGTCGCCCCATAATGACTTTTAGCCTTCAAAATGTCTAGGGATAGAGGAAAACTCACGAAACTTGGCACAGATGTCAGAAGAGGTGTGGTTTGTTTTCTGGTATAGTTTGGGGCTTGGGTGTGGCAAAATGGCTCGATAGTGCCCTCTACAAAATTTCAACAAAGCAGCCCTGGTATATTTCACCTAGATGTACGAGATTTGGGAGGCAGATGTATCATCTCTAGACTTAAAAAAAGCCTCTTGGAGCCATACCCTAAACCAAACAGTTCATCAGCCATTTTTAATTTAACATGCTATTTTTCAAGATTTACAGGCTCTGTACTTTAACGAACTCCTCCTAGAGAATTAATCAGATTGATTTCAAATTTGGGTGGTGTAATCTAAAGACCATTGTGATGGTAAATTGCGAAGCTTCTTACGTTTTCTCAAGCAATGTTGTCGTGGCAATGCAGCGAATTCCGGGTTCCAAAATTAGTAACAGTGCTGCCTTGTTCCAAATTAGTAACAGTGCTACCTCGTTCCCAAATTAGTAACAGTGCCACCTCGTTCCAAAATCAGCAACAATGCTTCCTTGTTTTGAAATTAGTAACTATGCTACCTCAGATCCACATCATCAGATCTTTTCCAAATGTCACATGCTTGATAAGAGTCCTGGGCTGAGGACATTTAAAGGCAGAAATTTATATTTAACTCGTTCACGCAGTGCCCTATGGTCTTGAAGAATCAGAGCGGTGTAAGCCAGGCTCCAGTCACAAGACCGTGGCTGTTCCCCACCCCCGAGGCACGTGTGGAGGCGAGGGCACCTTTAACGCTGCAAGCAGTTTTAACTATCTATTGTTTTTTGTTTTTAATGCCATACTGTAAAGCACTTAGACCTGCATTTCATGTATAAAAGATGATATACAAATAAAGTTATTATTATTATTGTTATCATTATTACATGGAAAACTAGGAGTGGAGCAAGATGGACAAATAAAAAGAGAGAAAAAACTAAGGCGCAGGCAGCAGAGAGGAGAAAGAGCAGAGAGAGCAACCCAGTGAGCCCAGCGATACCAGTTCAACTCAAGGTTCTGCAGCTGAAGCAGTAAGACAGAAGACAATATGGATAAGATAAGGTTCAGGTTTGGCTAGCTGGCTATTTAGCTATATTGGGTGCCTTTTGCTGAAACATGTTCAACTTTTCATAAAGTCAATGCGCTCATCATTATCACTTTTCACGAACTGACCAATCACAGCCTGGATGGTGCGGGACATTAAAAAAATGTTGACATGCTACAGTATACCTTTAAATGTTGAACTCATTGTTATGCATTGAATGAATATATGAATTGTTATGATTATTGACAAGTTAGTACTTCGCATTACCAAATTAGAGACATTTTTCTTGCACAAGGATTTAATGAAGGAACAAAATCTACAAATCGGGGGCAATAGAAGACAACCACACTGAGAAGCTTATGTTGGCATGTATTCTTTGAGGCTCACTGTGAACTGGCCTTTGAAGCTTTAATGACAGACATTTCTGAAAATGTACTCGGTCTGAGTGAAAAAGTCCAATATTTATTTTATATATTTTTGAAGCACCACAATTCATCTTCATTTTTTGTGAACAGTTTACTCAACTGCTGGTGCTGGACTTGCCTTTTTTTTTTGGATGATGCTCCTCTGTATGATAGTTGAGCAACTAATTGTTTGGCTTTATACATGTTATGTCAAAAAATATCAGAAACCAATGAGACATTTGATAGTGGGGTGGGGGGGGGCAAGGCAGATTCTGTAATGCAAATGAGTGACGTGGCCTCACTAATTCTGGTGGATATCCTAGCTGAGCTGGAGAAACACCATGCTGCTACTGTAGATCCACTGACTTCAGGAGTACATTTGTTAAACTAAAATCTAAGCTTGACTGTATTCACAGTACTGTAACATCTCAGGGTGAGTACACTGCGTTACTGAAGACCATGCTGACAGGATTGAGCTTATGGAAGATGCTGGAGGACAACAAGTGACTAGCAGCTATGCTTGTAGACATGGTGGACTCCTCTAGGCAGCAAGACCACGGCCTTCTGTGTTTACTGCAGTGATGTTTAGTATCCCCATTACTCTGAATAACCCACAGACCTCACTGTCAGTTTTCATTGGAACTATTTCTTCAGTAGAAAGTAATACAGCTAGCTGCAATGCTAAATATTGCAGCCAGTGAATGAGCATTTCAGTTTGCCTGCTGAATTTCTTTAAGGGAAATTGTAATTCTTATAATTTGCATACTTATTAAAACGTCTCACATGGAATGGAACAACTGTCACTGTGATTTAGAACAGAAACAATCTTACTTGTGTTCACAATGTGTAAGAAAGTAAGGTCAAACGTACATTGAGTTTTTCCACTTCTGCCTTCTGTGGTAGTGTAGTGATGCAGCTCCAGATGTCTATCAACGAATGTTGTTTACTCCACTCTATAAAGGTGGGGCAGCAGTGACAGGAGAAGCCACATTTGCTGTAGACTCATGTTTGTGGAGAAATGAACCACCAACAGTTTGCTCTCAGAACCTTCAACATGTATGCAAATTCAAGCAATGGAAGACAACCACACTTATGCCTTATGAGATGCTTATGTTGGCATGTATTCTTTGATGCTCACTGTTAATTGGGCTTTGAAGCTTTAATGGGACACAGACATTTCTGAAAATGTACTCGAGGTCCTTAAAGGCTGCGATTTTCATTACACCAGAGGATCGACCAAATATACTGACAAGATTGTTAATCTAAGACCCTTTCAAGTAGTGTAATTTGTCCTCAGGGTGGCACTAGAGGAAAGGTCATAGATCTTTAAAATCAAAAAGGTTTATCCACTTGGAAGATTGAGTATGCTCAAATAATTACAGATAATTAGATCATGAAGTATCTTGCATGGAAAGTTGAGGCCAAGGAGAAGTACAGGAGGAAGTTGGAGTGGAAACTCCAGCAGAACAACATGAGAGAGGTCTGGCATGAAGACCATCACTGGACCATCACTGGCTTCAGACTAACTGGCAGCAGAAGAGTTGAAGGCAGCTTGGACAGGGCCAACGAACTTAATCTGTTCTTTAACAGATTCGACACACCGGCTCCTGCTCATCCCCTCTCTAACTCAGCTGATGTCTGCCCTCAGACTCCTCTGAGTCCACTGCTCCCCCCTCCTCCATCTTCCTGGGAGAGTCCTACTCCCCGCTCAACTGGCTCTCAGGTTAACGGCCCTCGCCAGACTGACGACTGGTGGCATTGACCTCACACATAATGAAGACCCTGGAGAGACTGGTGCTGGAACAGCTGCGGCCCATGAGGCCCATTGAGGATGCCATCATCTTCCTGCTGAACTGCATCTACACCCACCTGGACAAGCCGGCAAGCACGGTAAGGATCATGTTTTTTGACTTCTCCAGTGCTTTGAACACCATCCGGCCAGCCCTGCTGGGGGAGAAGCTGGCAACGATGCAGGTGGATGCCCCCCTCATGTCCTGGATTGTTGACTACCTGACTGGCAGACCACAGCACGTGCATCTGCAGCACTGTGTGTCGGACAGCGTCCCCTCAGGGGACTGTCCTCTCTCCCTTCCTCTTCACCATCTACACCACAGACTTCAGCTACCACACAGAGTCCTGCCACCTTCAGAAGTTTTCTGATGACTCTGCTGTGGTGGGATGTATCAGTGGTGGTGATGAGACTGAGTACAGGGCTGTGGTGGGTAACCTTGTCTCATGGTGTGAGCAGAACCATCTGCAGCTCAATGCGACAAAGTCAATGGAGCTGGTTGTAAATCTACGAAGGGCCAAGACACCAGTGACCCCGGTTTCCATCCAGGGGGTCAATATGGACATCGTTGAGGACTACAAATACCTGGGAGTACACATGGACAATAAACTGGACTGGACTAAGAACACTCAAGCTCTTTACAAGAAGGGCCAGAGCTGCCTCTATTTTCTGAGGAGGCTGAGGCCTGTGGTGGCCAGTGCTATCCAGTATGCTGTTGCATGCTGGGGCAGCAGGTTGAGGTTAGCAGACGCTAACAGGCTCAACAAACTGATCCGTAAGGCCAGTGACATTGTGGGGGTGGAGCTGGACTCTCTGTCGGTGGTGTCAGAGAGGAGGATGCTGGCCAAACTACATGCCATCTTGGACAGTGTCTCCCACCCACTGCATGACGTGCTGCTCAAACAAAAGGAGTACCTTCAGCCAAGCAAGACTCATCCCCCCAAAAAGCACCACAGAGCGCCACTGGAAGTTCCTGCCTGTGGCCATCAAACTCTTTAACTCCTCTCTCTAAGTGTCAGTCTATATGACCCTAAGTCACTAAACTGGACATTAGATCATTAACATCACTGCAATACCTGAAATATTGTGCAATATTATCTGTTTAATACTCCTGTGCAATATAGTCTGTTTTCAGTTTAATATTCCCTGTTTATTGATATTTATTAATACTTATATTAGAGAGCAGATTAAAACATTGAATCATATCAAATGGTTTCCCCCGTTTACTAGGGGAACATAAGAACCAGTAGAATGACCTGAAACACACAAGTCTAGTACTAGCACCAGTTTGGGGTTCCTACTCCCCAACCACACAGAACTAATGAATGCCAGATCTTAATAAAAATATATGTGAATAAGAGGATGATTGTAAAATCAGGAGTAGGCCTCTCACATGCAAATTCCAGTTAAACAAATTTGAATATTTCAAGAAGTCATTATGTCCAGTGCAGTTGTTGGGGAGTAGAAAGAAGCCAAAACCTTCCATCTTCACTATTTAACTATAAAAGGGGCTCTTAAACACACATACCATCCTTGGATTCTCCAACTTCTATTGACGCTTCATACAAAACTACAGCACCATCGTTCATCCATTAACCAGCCTCCTCCGCAATAAGCCCAAATCTCTGTCCTGGTCGCACGCCACTAATGAGGCCTTTAACAAGCTAAAAGAAACCTTCACTGGCGTACCGCTCCTGGCTCATCCCGATCCCGAGCAACCTTCATGGTAGAAGTGGATGCTTCCACCACAGGAGTGGGAGCGGTGTTATCACAACAGCAGGGCACCCCAACCAAACTCCACCCATGCGCCTTCTTCTCACGGAAACTTAGCCCGGCAGAGAGAAATTATGACATCGGAAACCGCAAACTCCTTGCCATCAAACTAGCCCTAGAAGAGTGGAGGCATTGGCTGGAGGGTGCCAAACATCCCTTCACTGTACTCACTGACCACAAGAATCTAGAATACCTACGAGATGCCAAAAGATTAAACCCCCGTCAGGCTCGCTGGGCCCTCTTTTTCACACACTTCAACTTCAAAATCTCCTATCGCCCTGGTTCCCGGAACGTTAAGGCAGATGCATTGTCCCGGTTGTACGCCCCAGAAGACTCCAATGAAGAACCCGAACCCATCCTTCCAAATCACTTAATTGTGAACCCCATCCAGTGGTCCGAGATGTCCATACCTCCTTCCAATGCCTCCACTCACACTCCGCCGGGCTGCCCCCCAGGACTACAATATATCCCTCTAAGACAACGCACCCCACTAATCCACGCATCCCACACTTCTCTGGGCACCGGTCATCCAGGGGCCAATGAAACCCTCTCGCTGCTACGAGAATGCTTCTGGTGGCCTAATATGGCAAGTGATGTGAGGAGGTACGTGCGAGGATGTCAGGAATGCGCCATGTCGAAGAGTCCACGCCACCTTCCATCCGGCAAGCTATGCCCGCTGCCGCTGCCCGTTCCCAACCGACCCTGGTCACACCTAGGAGTGGATTTCATCACCGACCTACCCCCCTCTGACAATAACACCTGCATTCTAGTAGTCATGGACAGGTTCTCCAAGGCATGCTGACTAATCCCCCTCAGAGGACTACCCACGGCCCTGGAGACCGCGGAACTGATGTTTAATCACATCTTCCGACATTACGGCATCTCCGAGGACATCATTTCCGATCGAGGACCCCAGTTCATCTCTCGAGTATGGAAAGCATTCTTCTTCCTCCTAGGTGTGCCCGTCAGCCTCTCTTCCGGTTATCATCCTCAGACGAACGGGCAGACGAAGATCCAAGACATCGGACGCTTCCTCCGTACCTTCTGGCATAGCCGCCAGGACTCTTGGAACCAGTTCCTGGGTTGGGCAGAGTACGCCCAGAACTCACTCCGTCAACCTGCCACTGGACTCACTCCTTTCCAATACGTGCTCTGCTACCAACCCCCTCTCTTCCCGTGGTCGGGAGAACTGTCAGAGGTCCCGGCGGTCGACTACTGGTTCCAAGAGAGCGAGAGGATCTGGGACGCAGCCCATCGCCAGCTGCAAAGAGTGCTCTGCAGATGCAGGCTGACAGCCGACCGGAGACGATCCGCCCCTCCTGAATACCAACCCGGTCAGAAGGTCTGGCTGTCGACCTGAGACATCAAGATGCACCTGCCCTGCAGAAAGCTCAGTCCCAGGTTAATTGGTCCCTTCACCATCACCAAGAAGATCAACCCAGTCACGTATCAACTCCAATTGCCATCACAATACAAGATTCACCCTACATTTCATGTATCACTCCTCAAACCTTACCACCCTTCTGTTCCTATTTCCACAGAGCCTGGCGTAGCAGCAGAGCCCCCCCTGCCTCTCATCTTGGACGACGGAGCCACTTACCAAGTAAAAGACATCTTAGACTCGCCACCGTGGTGGCATTCTAGAATACCTTGTGGATTGGGAGGGCTACGGTCCCGAGGAGAGGTCGTGGGTACCCAGACACGACATCCTTGATCCTACCCTGCTCGACGTCTTCCACGCCCCTCATCCTACGCGACCTGCCCTCCTCGGCCCTCAGGAGCGGGCCATGGAGGGGGGGGGTACTGTCATGGATACGCCAGGCTCCACACTCACCCAGACACAGTGCACTCCCTCACCTGAGTTCTAATCACACACCTGAAACCTATCGGCATTACCTCACCACCAGTATAAAGACTCCCCACTCACCTCAGTCAGTGTCCGGTCTCGTTTATACAAGGACTCAGTTTCCTGCAGAACCAAACAACGTTGGACTCCCACCTGTACCTGTGTCTTCTTCTTCTCCCGTGCTCCTGTTTCCAATACCCATGTCGTCAGCACTCACTTGTGTGAGACTCCCGAACACCCATTCCAACATAAAGGATGGTATCAGCACTCCTGTGCGCCTAACCCTTTCATCCACTGTTTGCCTCATTGCTGTGTTGAGAAATAAACATCTCTTTCTCCACCTCAGTGTCTCCAACCTGTCTGTCCGTAACACTTGGGACTTATCCGCAGACATACACGCGAATACATCTGTGATGTCAGTACAGAAATGCTAGATTTGTATGTTTGTGGTCATTTAGAAACAGTGTCTCCATTACAAAGTTTGTCTACCAGAGAGCACTGACAAGTTGATTTTCACACTGTAAAATGTCTAGCTCACTACAATTCTTTTTTAAAGATCCCCTCCACACATGTTTTAATACATATGAAAATACTCCAAGCCTTTGACTAATAATTTGTGTCTGACATGGTTTTTCCACAAAACATTAAATAAACGAGTTAGAAATTCTTAAAAGCACACTTCCTACTTCTCTCTCATTCTCAGTGTATGTGTGCTGTAGGCTTCAAGTTTCCACATCACACTTGTACACGCTGTAAGTTGCATATTGGACCAGGATTGGCTTCTAAACTAGTGGTGATGTCACAAAATCATGTTGGTACGTACACATCTTTAACAGAGATTAGCAAAGGTCAACCATCCAAGTTAAGTGACAATAAGCAAAACACATTTTTGAGTGGTGGGTGGCTTTAAGAACCATATTTGAGAGACCCTTATCAAAAATATTTGTTTTAAGAAATATAGGACAATATATAGTTATCAGATACCTTTATCAGTATCAGCCTCAAAAATCCTGTATTGATCAGGCTCGAAGTTGAGTGACATCACTATCCTTACCAAAATAAAATTCAACTTTAGGTCAAGGATTTCAGTTCTTCATAGTTTAATAAAACGTCCGTGTAATACAAATTCAACTAATGCTGTTCATTCTTTAGTGAATATCTATGAGACAAAATCTTGATCAATAACCTACAAAAGAACTGTCCTATTGAAACCTCTGACATCTCATGATACCATACATGCAAACTAACAGAGAAGCAGAATTGTTATTTGTTATTAATGCAGACACCATGTGAGTTAAATATTAAATGTTTCAGCAAGACTGAAAGTAAACACCACAGCTGAGAAATTATACATATGTAGCTTACCACAGAGCAGGCAGATAAATACACAGAGCTTCACATGGACATTGGCTGTTTCTCTTCTCACCCTCATAAAACATGTCAGCAGTGCAATTGACAATTCTATGTTACATTTCTGAAAACAACAGAGCCTTTGGGAAAACATATCACAATACTGAAATGACTAATGAATTAGAAAAACAAAATATAAAATAAAAAGGAGTTAATCCACGCATTTATGACTTGATAATGTTGCAGAGACACACGCAAGAAAAAAAGTACAACAAAATGTTATCTTCTAACATCCGTCTTATGAAACAAATGGAGGGAAATAAGCAAAATAAAACAGGGTCATTGTTCTTCAACAAAATCCTTGGTGCTTTTCAAAAAACAGGAGCAGATCTGAAAACAAAACATGATAGAATATATATAAAAAAATAAACAGTGGAAATGAGGCCCTGGCCAGTATTTGAGAATGTCTGGTATATTGGTATCGGCATATATGTTTGCTCATAAGACTTATGACAAATGTCAGATATGTTTGAGGTCATTGAGAAACAGTGTTTCGATAGTTTATACTGACAAGTTGATTTTTACACTGTAAAATGTCCCGCTCACTGCATATCTTGGTCACAATTCTTAATAACCACATTTTAGGGATCTTGTTCGTTTGTGTTGTATGGTTATGCTAAAACAAAGAAATCAGCAGTTATCAATATTGGCATTTGGTGTCAAAAATCCAATATTGTCAGGCCCTAATTGATAAAATTAAAGATTAGAATGTAATTAATAATTTGGATTACAGGATAACCCTAGGCCACAATTATTGTGATACTATCCCTTGAAGGTGCACTTTGAAAATTTTATTTGTAATTGGAGTTTTCTTTACAAGACACTTTTTAGTTTTTCACAGGGCTTTTCCACCAATGAGGAACCAGTATTGGAGCAACTTCCTGAATTGCATCTTTAGTCATTTGAAACATTTCCATTGCCAAAGATTGTTGCCTGCCTAAACTGGTTCCATGCCAGCCCCTTTAAGCTGCTACATCCAATGTTGTTATACAGTGCTTGTGTTATTTTTTTACCCATTTGACATGTGTTCAGACTTCTAAAACAGATTGAAGCTAAAAGAAACAGTTTGTTTAAAAGGGTAGAGAGAAAACAAACTGAATTAAAGACTTACCATTGTTAGAGTATAAATATGGTCTGTAGGCACAAAGTTTTTTCACATGTAACCAATGTACTCAAATAAAAAAAGACCACTTCAACTTTGCCTTTTCTCATGTATTTTGAACGGACTACAATTTGTGACACTTATACTACATCTTTAAGTTTGTTAAGCACAGTGCTAAAAAAAAAAAACAACTTAAACTTAAAATAGTAAAGATAGTTCTGATAATGTAAAGAAACTCAGGCAGGGTATCAAAACTCAACACCTATTCTGGTATCGACCGAAATGTGTCCGTGGCACAGAGTATCGAAAACTATCACGTACAGAAAGTTGGCATCCAAGAGTATGTTGTGTGGTACACTCTTTATGTCAAGATGTGGATGGTAATTCACAAAAGAAACACACACACACAAAAAAATCTTTAATATGTAATGGTTTTTGTGACCTCAATTTCCCATAAGCTCAATTTTAGTGGAAGCTGTAGTTGTATAGTAGTGCTAACAAATTAATCGTTCAACTTTGTTAGAAACATAAGGGTTTCTACTTCTAATATCAAGGTCTGTAGTATATATTCAACATGAACAGTAAACTGTAGATTGTATAGAGTTGAAGTAGCTAGTGTAACAGCAGCTAGACAGAATTCATAGAACCCTAGTTACATACGTAACTCTCGTTTGAGGTTGTCATTTGAAAAGTGATAGAGAGAGTGTGACCAACAGTAATGGGTCACAGTTCCGCCTGAGTTACACTGCTGATGTGGACAGCTGTGTTCACAAAAATTTAAATGGTCGACTAAAAATTGTGATTGAAACGCATTTGGGTTAGACAGTGGGAAGGACTGCAATGTACTGTGCTGCGCAGTAGATTTTAATGCATTTTTTTAGAACATGTTAAGTAGGCGTGTTAGCTAAAATTTACATGAAAAGGATTGTTTTAGAATTTTTTTATATTAATAGTTATTTAAAGTAATGTATTGAAAATATTGTTTTGGTATTTGGTATCAAAACTCTTCTATCATCACTAATATGGAAAAATGATACCCAGTCCTAAAAAATAGCAGATATTACAGTAGCAATGGTTAACAAAAATCATAAGAATAGTGGTATGTGTAGTCCAGCAGTGTAACCAGTGTCAACCTTTAAAACAGTAATAGTGGTTCTATGTAAGCCAAGCTGCTGGCTCAAGTACAGAGACAGTGAAGGAGTGGTTAACAGAATATCTGTGGCAAACAGGAAGCACACTGAAATTCCCAAACAAAGTGCACTCAGTCACCACTATATTACAGTAACATCTAGAGAACTTGAGAATAATTCCCCATTAAGACCAGTATAAGGTTGAAAATAAAATCCAATGATATGAAGTTTCCTTTTGTAACACTGGGATGATGTGCCCTCCTGGTGCCTTGACTCAGGGCAATGACAGAGCAGCAGGTGTGTCATGAACGAGGAAGGCAAATATGATGGCTGCTCTCAGACTCTCATTCCATTTCAGAGAGCAAAGGCCTAACAGGTGCCCTCCTTTAAAATAAATTATCCTTTTAATCCTTTTATCTTGTTTGTAACAAGTCCTTCAGATGGGGCGTGGTTATTTGTATTACAGTGAACAACACTTCACGATTCTTTTGAGAAAAGAAATGTATTTTTAAATCATATGAGTGAGATTTCTTTCAATTTCCTTGAGCAAGAAAGGTCTGTTTTGTCCAACAATGGGCAATTCCATCTCATTTTAAAAGCCAGGTCATCAATTTTGAATGTAGGGGGTTAAGCCAGACCCGCCAAATCCTTTTTTTCCCCCCTTTCTTCTCAGTACAGATGTTTGGGACTGTTTGTTGTGGGCAGGTCATCAGTAGTTGTGTACAGGTCTCTCCTGCTGGTGTCCGTATGGGGAAAGTGTTGTTAGGAGAGGTTAGGAGGGGATCCTCAGGCCTCAGAGCTCATGGAGGTCCGTGTTGGACTGGGAGGCAGGCGAGCTGCTGCACTGTGCTCTGTGCGGAAACTGTAATCATACTGACAGAGGGAGAGTCAAACATTATTACTTTGTACTATAGTATGGCAAAAATCATCCAACTCTACACTGAATTCATCAAACATGAGTGAATCAGTGAGGTGAGGTGTCGGTGTCGGTGTGCAGAGCCCAAAGGATACCTGAAATCATCTGCAAAACATCTGTGATTTACAACAATACAGTAGATCAAACCAAGGACCACACTGGCCTCTGATGGACACAGTGTGTAATTACTATTTATTGACACCGTAAATGGCAATGTAAGGAAGATGTCACATCACCTGTTGGATTTATTTTTAAATGGCCATTACTTCCCACACATTCATCAAGTCAAACCACAGCAGTTAAAGGAGGATAATTTCTGTTTATTACAACTTGCTTGTTTATAGCAATATTGCAACAGCAAAGATATGGGTAATGAGGGATTATCATCAACATTACAGGTATGCTCATTTTCAGTCTGACCTCCAAATAAAGAGGTGTACATAATCTGGTGGTTTGTTAACAACCTGTCTGATCACCTGACTGCTCATGTTTGTACACCCGTCTGACTTTGTTGTAGAGACGTCACAGATGTTCCCATATCTCAGCTATTACTTTGGCGAGTACTGTTATCATAACCAATAAAAATGATGGACAAAACTACGAAAATAAGAATGCATTTGTTATTCATTCATTATCATTAACGGAACATAAGTTAATATTTTACGGAACTGTAGTAACTCCAACTTGATTACTTGTCTACTCACCTCTTTCTCAATCTCAGCCAGTGACTTGATTGTAATGCCCATCAGATCAACCTGCTGCAGCTGAATATGGAGAGCAGTGACGGTTATTTAGTTGTCCAGTTATATAAATAAGTTCAACTTCAATAACTATAGTGTTAGCAATACAGTACTTTCAATCTTTTACTGCTATACATATTTCAAATCTGTTGTACTTTTACAGAATATCTACCAGTATGAGCATTGGCTTACAGGTTAAGCATTCTGTTTTTGTTTTTTTTACACTGGTTATATTGAACATAAAGTGCAGAACTTGAGCAGAGGTGTTAAAGCACACGACTGGGGCGGCTGTGGCTTGGTGGTAGAGGGGGTCGTCCACCAAAAGGAAGGCGATCCCGGCTTCCTCCATTTACGACTGGACACCTCTGCTATAGGAGGATAAAACCTGTGACCCACTATCAGGTAAACCTGCCACCTGAAGACTAAAGACCCAACTCAGGCAACTTACATCGGACGAGGCACAGGCAAACTTCTCAGAGATCATGAAAGGCACGCCATCCATTGCTGAAAGAGACAGTTCAAATAAGTGCTACATAAATGTGTCTTTTACAGTAGCAGCAAAGAAGTAACAGAAAAACCATTTATTCACAAATTTACAAAAAACGACAACAGTATTTTAGGTCCTATTTTAATCGCACAAGCACAACGACCAGAGCAAAGAAGTTTTTGGGCACATTGACTGTGTGAGCGTCTCCACCTGCCATTTGGGTTCATGTAAATGCAGCAGCACAAAGTGTAAAAGGGCTGGGTAAAGTGGAATATTGATCAGAGTAGGCTTCGGCGGTATCTGTTTTTTCATACCTTCCTAACATTTCAGGGTATACGGTATATGACGGTATTTGTGGGGGAAGAAAACAACAACGTAAAAGCTGAGCTGCTGGTGATAGAAGTCATTGTAGCATGTATGACACTGTCTAGCCAACAAATCTCTAATATGCAATTAGCCTACTTAGTAGGGCTGTACCAAAAATGTTTTTTCCAAAGCTTATATTGAGATTTTAGAACGAATGTCTGTCGTCATATTTTGTGATGTCATCACCAGAAAAAAAATACAAAATCCTCGAACAAAATCCTCAATTTGAATTAAGTGATACATCAGATTAGTCTTTTTTTTTTTTAATTAAATCAACTTTCTACAATGAATAAAACTCTTGAGTTATGGTGCTGTTAGATTGCTGCTAGACCGTCCCATTAATACAGGTGCGTGCCTCCAAAACACACACAGTGGCTACACAGCCACAAGGGTTGGACGAATATAACGGTAATCTGTTGGGGGTTTTTTTGGGGCTGATTTTTGTCATTTTGTTTTGCTAATTTAATGGTCTGCCTCCAAAGAACGAGTGAGAGCCATTGCTCAGCGACAGACTCTCGTTCAGCAAGCTAACTCAGTAGCACAAAAAGGCCAGCAACAGCAGAGAGAGGCAGCGGGGAAAAACAGCTGTAGAGCCAGAATACTTTTCCCATCTAACTCAGTGAATTAAGGTTTTTTTCCTACCAAACCAGAGTAGGTAATTCTTGGAAATTTTGTTTCTGTCGAGTTTGAATGAAGTGTGTTTGAGATGAGTTAACAAGGCAATTAGTCTTAGTTCTGTGAAAGAGAGAAACTTGAATTCAGAAGGTGTACGGTTGTAGTTTTCTATTTAATAAGGAAAATAAGTGTAAGAGTATTTATTTTCTTGACATTTTGATAGTTTATTTATTAGTCTAGTAAAGTTAAGAGAGCTTGAGCAACATCTCCCAGCTGAAACTACGGGGGGGTTGCTGCTGCTGCACACCGGTTGTTGGGCTGATGGTGGCTGGTTGGCAAATTTTAACATATCACTCAACCCTAACCTCAATACAGCATCTCTTTATCAGTTTAATAGAAAGAGGAGCGTCTGTATTTTTGACGGTATTGAAAATCATACCTTCGGGATTTCTAAATACCCTGATATACCGTAATACCTCGATACTGCCCAAGCCTAGATCAGAGGTTGTGGTGATTAATTAATTCACTCAGTCACATCACTGGTCTCATTGCTCTGAAACAACTGAGCCAATCACAGTGAAGTATGACAACATGATTCGACAACATGATTCAACAAACAAGGAACAGAAATCATATTGTTGTCTGGATGGTGCAGAGCGTCGCGATGTGAACAGACAGCACCACAAATCTGCAGGCAGAGGCAGATGGTGTGGGGTTTTTTAACAGTTAATTACTACAATGATGATAGAAACAAATACAAAAATTCTGATGAAGCCACTTACATGATCGCATCAATCCAACCTTATTTCAGTCACAATTCTACTGCATTTCACTTTGTAAATAGTCACATCATATGATAACTGATGTGACCGCAGCATTTGCACCATAATGTATATCAAGAATAAAACATGAAACACTACTTTTGCTAAAAAATAAAGTTGGAAAGGAGGCAATGATGAACAGTATTAATGAGCCCCATTCTTCCAATGTCTCCTGCATAAACTGGCAGAATACCGTGTTCTAACCAACCAGTCTGATGTGTGTGGAGGTGTGTCTGTGTCTCTAGCAGCCTGGTGTCATTTGCATATGATTTAATGAAGGTAAACAGAGTGAACAGTGTGTGTAATGCTGCGGCACTTCTCAAATCAGAGGCTGCAGATTTATCAATGTATGTGTAATCCTGTCTTCAGATGGCTACAGGGATTTAATGAACTGAAGGAGAAGCTTTTCATACACTATAAAGCAACTGTGGACAACAGATACTATAAAAATCATTTACTCATTCATTTATAAATCAATGCAGACTTAAACACAATGAATGTCATTTTTTATGACAATTTAAATGTATCTCCCATCGTTTGTTCCTCTCCGCCCACCTATGCACCAAAATACCACACAGACGGGCAAAATGAATTTCAAAGTCAGCGAAATAATAATTGTCAGAGCGCTGCTTGTGCTTGCTTAATTTTTTTGACAATTTTATTTAATGTGTGGCTACAGTTGGGAAAAAAGACTACAATTATCCAAGTCTCGAAATAGAATAATCTGTTGCGGAAAATAAAATTTTATTAGAGTCGAATTAGTGGCTCTGTGAGGCTGTACTTACGCACAGCATTGCTTTGAGCTGAATGCTACATGCTGCATGCTAACATGCTTACAATGATAATGCTAACATGATGTTTAGCAGGCAAAATTTATCATGGTTTAGTCTGTTAGCATGCTAACATTAGCTAATTAGCATTAAACACAAAGTACAGCAGAAGCTGATGGGAACATCAGAACGTCAGTTGTGGTCAAAAGTTTACATATACTTGTAAAGAACATGTATGTCACGGCAGTCTTGAGTTTCCAATATTTTCTACAACTCTTTTTTCTGTGATGTAATGATTGGAGCACATGCACTTTGTCACAAAAAACATTCATGAATTTTGGTTCTTTTATGAATTTATTCTGACCAAATCTGCAGGGTCAAAAATATACATAAAGCAATGCTAATATTTGGTTAAATGTCCCTTGGCCATTTTCACCTCAATTAGGCGCTTTTGGTAGCAATCCACAAGCTTCTGGTTGAATCTTTGACCACTCATCTTGACAGCATCCAGTGCAGTTCAACTAAATTTGTTGGCTTTCTGACACAGACTTGTTTCTTCAGCACAGTCCACATGTTCTCGATTGAGTTTTAGTCAGGACTTTGGGAAGGTCATTCTAAAACCTTAATTCTAGTCTGGTTTATCCATTCCTTTACCACTTTTGATGTGTGTTTGGGGTCATTGTCCTGTTGGAACACCCAACTAAGTCCAAGACCCAACCTTCTGGCTGATGATTTTAGGTTTTCCTTAAGAATTTGGAAGTAATCCTCCTCCTTCATTATTCCATTTACTTTCTGTAAAGCACCAGTTCCACTGGCAGCAAAAAAGGCCCAGAACATAATACTACCACCACAATGCTTGACGGTAGGTATGGTGTTCTTGGGGTTAAAGGCCTCATCTTCTATCCTCCAAACATATTTCTGTGGCCATTGTGGCCAAATAGGCAAGGCAAGGCAACTTTATTTGTATAGCACATTTCATACACTGAGGCAATTAAAAATGCTTTAAAGAATTAAAAACAATAATGATAAAATAGTTTACAATTAAAAATGCAAAAGACGAGAGCCACAAGATAAAAGCTAGAAAGACATTAAGAATTAAAAAGTGAGGAGTACATTTACAAGAAAATAAGAAAGTATAAATCTCTAAATATGTCTTGTCTCTGTCTTGTAAGTTAAGAGTTAAACCAGTTTAGGACTGTGCCAGAAAGCCCTACCCATTTTTCCAGTCTGCCTACTAGAATGTCATGGTCTACTGTATCAAATGCAGCACTAAGGTCCAAAAGAACTAGAACTGAGATTTTTCCGCAGTCCATATTAAAACGAATGTCATTAAAAACCTTTAATAGAGCAGTCTCAGTGCTGTGGTGGGACCAAAATCCAGATTGGAAGACATCAAGAGTATTGTTGGAGGTTAGGAAACTGTTAAGTTGTAGGGACAACTACTATCAATTATCAATTCTTTTACTTAGGAACGGCAGATTTGCTATGGGCCTGTAATTACTGATTATTAAAGCATCAAGGCTATCCTATTTTTCAATCAATTAAAAGTGACTTGCCTGCTAAAGACCTGACATTCAATTTGACCAAGTTTAGTGTGTTAAAAACATTCTCTGGACTGGGATGTCCCTGAACAGAATGAAACTTATGAGAGATTGTAATAAGGTTTCTGAGACGGGCACCAGATGGTCTATGTACAGTTGTATGCAAAAGTTTAGGAACCCCTGACAATTTCCATGATTTTCATTTATAAATATTTGCGTGTTTGGATCAGCAATTTAATTTTGATCTATCAAATAACTGAAGGACACAGTAATATTTCAGTAGTGAAATGAGGTTTATTGGATTAACAGAAAATGTGCAATATGCATCAAAACGAAATTAGACAGGTGCATAAATTTGGGCACCCTTGTCATTTTGTTGATTTGAATACCTGTTAGCACTGATTAATTGGAACACACAATTGGTTTGGTGAGCTCATTAATCCTTGAACTTCATAGACAGGTGCATCCAATCATGAGAAAAGGTATTTAAGGTGGCCAATTGAAAGTTGTTGTTCTCTTTGACTCTCCTCTGAAGAGTGGCAACATGGGGGCCTCAAAACAACTCTCAAATGACCTGAAAAAAAAGATTGTTCTACATTATGGTTTAGGGGGAGGCTACAAAAGGTTATCGCAGAAATATAAGCTGTCAGTGTCCACTGTGAGGAACATAGTGAGGAAACGGAGGACCACAGGCACAGTTCTTGTTAAGGCCAGAAGTGGCAGGCCACATAAAATATTGGAGAGGCAAAGGCGAAGGATGGTGAGAACGGTCAAAAACAGACCACAGACCACCTCCAAAGACCTACAACATCAACTTGTTGCAGATGGTGTCACTGTGCATCGTTCAACAATTCAGCGCACTTTGCACAAGGAGAAGCTGTATGGGAGAGTGATGCGAAAGAAGCCTTTTCTGCACACACGCCACAAACGGAGTCGCTTGAGGTATGCAAACACACATTTGGACAAGCCAGCTTCATTTTGGAATAAGGTGCTGTGGACTGATGAAACAAAGATTGAGTTATTTGGTCATAACAAGGGGCGTTATGCATGGCGGCAAAAGAACACAACGTTCCAAGAAAAACACTTGCTACCCACAGTAAAATTTGGTGGAGGTTCCATCATGCTGTGGGGTTGTGTGGCCAGTGCCGGTACTGGGAATCTGGTTAAAGTTGAGGGTCGCATGGATTCCACTCAATATCAGCAGATTCTTGAGAATAATGTTGAGGAATCAGTCACAAAGTTGAAGTTACGCCGGGGCTGGATATTTCAACAAGACAACGACCCAAAACACTGCTCAAAATCTACTCTGGCCTTTATGCAGAGGAACAAGTACAACGTTCTGGAATGGCCATCCCAGTCCCCAGACCTGAATATCATTGAACATCTGTGGGGTGATTTGAAGCGGGCTGTCCATGCTCGGCAACCATCAAACCTAACTGAACTGGAGATGTTTTGTAAGGAGGAATGGTCCAAAATACATTCATCCAGAATCCAGACACTCATTACAGGCTATAGGAAGCGTCTAGAGGCTGTTATTTCTGCTAAAGGAGGCTCTACTAAATATTGATGTGATTTTTCTGTTGGGGTGCCCAAATTTATGCACCTGTCTAATTTTGTTTTGATGCATATTGCACATTTTCTGTTAATCCAATAAATCTCATTTCACTACTGAAATATTACTGTGTCCTTCAGTTATTTGATAGATCAAAATAAAATTGCTGATCCAAACACCCAAATATTTATAAATGAAAATCATGGAAATTGTCAGGGGTTCCTAAACTTTTGCATACAAATGTACATTTCTCAAATGTAGTCTTTGTCTGGACACCATGGCTATTGTATTTGAGAGGGTTGTTGTTGTTGTTGTCTCCCGGGTAGTAGGCATTCCTAACCACAAGGGGGAACTAGTGTGGTCTGTAGGAGAGGGAGAGGTTTGCTGGAGTAGACTGGAAGTGACCAGGAGTTGACATCCGATGATAGGTAGTCAGGGTGAGGGAGAGTTCCAAATTGTGTGAAATAAATTGTTGCTTAGTCCAGGGGTGAATGCCATCACGACAGAAGAAAGCTGGGCATTTCCAGAAGAGATTAAAATTGTTTTTTTTTTAAAAAAGAAGTAAAGAGACCATGCCACAAAACAAATTTGATTGACACAACTTTCTACATCACCGAAATTCATAATTCAAGTTGCTGTATGTATATTTTTGACCCAGCAGATTGTCATATTTCCACAATATATTGATAAAAGAACCAAAGTGCAGGAATGTTTTTTTGTGACAAAGACCGTATTATAAAGAGTACGGTCTAGATCTGCTCTATAGGAAAAGTGCAATGAGATAACTTCTGTTATGAATTGGCACTATATAAATAAAATTGAATTGAATTGTTCCAATCATTCCATCACAGAAAAATAAGAATTGTAGAAATTACTGGTACTCAAGACTGCCATGATATACTGTACATGTTCTTTACAAGTGTATGCAAACTTTTGACCTCAACTGTATTTGGTCATAAAGCCAAGTTGAAAGGAAGTCTCAAGAACTGACTCTCTGTAATCTTTAAATTTTCTGGTTCGGTATGTTGAATAGCCACACACGTCTGGTCAGGGACAGTGTTACCAACTTGGCGACTTTCTCACTAG
This sequence comes from Siniperca chuatsi, assembly GCF_020085105.1. NCBI lineage: Eukaryota > Metazoa > Chordata > Actinopteri > Centrarchiformes > Sinipercidae > Siniperca > Siniperca chuatsi. Next base: position 25,119,787 of record NC_058059.1, on the reverse strand, counting down.
ATTTAGCGTCTTTTCAGACCCTCTTAGCGACTTTATTTCTAAAAAGCGACTAGCGACAAATGTAGCGACTTATTCAGATCATCTGGGAAAAAGCGAGAAATCTATTTAAATATATTGTAATTGATTCCATTGCCTGCTGCTCAGAGTAATCACAGGTTCTCCTGCCAACGGTGCAGAATTGCTCCCTCTCCTCTTGAGCCATGCACAGGCAGTCAGTAGGTGTGGGGCAGGCAGGAGGATGCCACCCACTGCAGGAGTGGGAACTCAGTTGTAGTGAGTTTCTATGGTTATGTTGACGCTCTCGCTCTGAAACTTTCTCTGGATTGGAACTTAAATAGTAAATAGTTTGTTTGAGCTTCGCTCTCACTCTCTCTCTCTCTGGATCTCTGGATTAGGGTGTTCCTATAGTTTGTAAATATGTAAATAGTTCGTTTGATCTTGAGTTTGTGATTATTTGGCAAAAGACTTTGCTATCTACCTTTGTATAGCTTTAGGCGATCTATCCCTTGCTGCAACCAACACAATCACAAAGCTTTATGCAAATGAACACGCAATGACAACACCAATATGCAAACGAGCGAATGACATCATCTAGCGACTTTTGGAGCTAGTGCTAGCTACTTTCATTGGAAAAGAGTTGGCAACACTGGTCAGGGATGAAGTATTAAATTGGTTTCTAGGTTATTTATTGAAAACTGTCACCACACCAGTCAACACAGTCTACTTGTCCACTTGTTGGTTAGTGTATAGTTCTATACAAAAGAACAGAGGTATAAACCAAATGCCAAAATAAAATAAACCCTAATAATAAGCAAATCTCCATATCTACACAATGGCTAGATTAACATATTCAGTAGCAAATGAATTGACAACTTGTGATTTAACACTTTAACTCACTTTAACATATGACTATCACTTAATCTTATTAACAGCAATGAAAAATATGAAATTTTAAAATGGAATAAATGCAGCATTTGTTAAACTACACACACACTAAGCAGATCACTATGTAGCTATTTAAACTACTATATAAAACTGTGAGGAACAGCATACTAAACATTATTAGCCTTCCAAAACAAATAATAAACCATACAATTACTAATATAAAGGTTTGGCACTTACAAATAGCTGCACGCACACAACAGCAACAAGCAGCTTCTTAAAACTCCATATGAGCTGTTTCTTCAGCTGCAGCAACTGAGCAACTAAAAGTCCAACTCCCCTGCTCATTGAACAGCTGCTTAACCATCTCACAGAGCTACCTCAGTGAACTAAGAGTCCCAGAAATGCTCCAACCTGATTGGTAGTCACTAATAGGCTAGTGACAGAGGCCAGTGAATGTTCATATCAGGGAATCTAGCAGTCTTTTCTACATAAGTATTGCACAAACTGAAACTCCAGAGGAAAAGTCAGAGGATCACCAGAGTTCTGTACCACACTGCCTAAACCTCTTCCTAGAAAATGGTAATATGAATGATAATGTAAGTTCTGTTTCAGGTTGGATCTGCTCTTTGTGCAGTTTTAATGGTTGTCATAACATGGGCCCAGAATACTTCCTTCTGAAAGGCTGGACGGGTGTACATTATATTCAGATAACTGCACAGCTCTGATATGTTATCATCAGCATACTAATTAGAACTTGTAACTGGAAGGCTGCTTCAGACTTTGCTTTGCTGGCTTTTGTACCTCTGAAAAGTCCTGCCGTTCCTAGTTTGATCTTCTGAAGCCAATAGGGGAAATTGTAGCATTTAAAGTACATTTTAACACACACTGACAGCTTGATTCAACCGGGCACGGCTGCGTCGCGATGGCTGAAGCTGATCGCAACTATTCTAGACAATGCTTGTGATACCACCAGATGTGCTGCAGTGTATTTCAGAAGCGTCCCAGAAGTGGCTCTCTGCTCCACGGAGAATACGTGGCTGGTCTATTTTTGACGAAAGCCTTGTCAAGCTACATAGAGCACAACGCACCAGGCAGGAAGTCAGACACAGGAAGGCACAGAAAATCCAATCAATTTTCAAATAAAACTCCCTGTGCAGACTCCTGATCGTATAGCAACAATAAACACAATTAAAACAGACAAAAATTAACCAAATCTGTACAAGCCAACAAAATCAGACAGGCAAAAAACTCCGCTTCTGAAACGCTCCTGGTGGGGTATGAAGCTGTGCAGATGACGAAACAAAACTGGGTCGCAGATGTGACGTTACACAGCTGTTCCCGTTGGAATCAAGGCATAACAACACCATGTGTTGCATGAGTTTGATAGCCACATTTCAAAAAGACATTTGTGATTTTAAGGATGTTTCTGACCTGAGATAGCATACAGGTTGGAGTTCTGATGCTCATAGTCTGGTCTGGTAGTGTTCTTCCCTCTGAAGCTGGCTGGGAGAGTCATGGAAATGTGCCTTGGGGGAAAAAAAGAGAAAAAATACCAATACATAAAGCATCTGGTTAGTTCAATGGAGACAAAACACTGAATCTATGCATCTGTCCCTTACTGCACATCCATAATGTGCTTATGTTTAGTGATGTATCTTCTGAAAGCCTTAATAATCAGATTTAGATTTTTTCCCCAAGAAATAGTTAGCAGTCAAGTCTTTAGTTAGTTAGTCTGACATACACTCCCTCTGAGCTCTAAACCTAAAATTTACCTCTAAAATTTGCTGTGTAATGTTAAGTTTCTCACCACCTCATAATTGGCAGTGAAAGAAGCAGTCAACAGTATCCTCACTCCACAGTTAGCTAAACTACAGCGTCAAATTCAACATTCTGTGTTTAGTGTGGGTGCGTTGGCTGAAGATCTTGAGTTCTCACACAAAGCCATTCAGGGCAACTCAGCTAGGTTTGATGCAATACAGGATATGATGAGAGCTAGCAAACAACAAGCTAATGATCTTCAATGTCAAGTAGGGGACCTCACCTCAAAAGATGACTCAGATGGACGATTGTAGCCGGAGTTCCAATGTGAGACTGTTTGGGCTAAAGGCGTGAAAGGATCGGACGTGATTAGTTTTCTCAACATAAACTTGCCGAAGTGGATCCCTTCACTGGGAGATTGGGTTATACGCATAGAGAGAGCTCATAAACTTTACATTAATGTTACTACAGAAAACTATGCTAACCGCCCCTGCACTCTGATCTCGAGCGAAAGGAGGGATTTTGCCCCAGTCCACAAGAAGATGACTTCACTTGGGCTCCAGCCAGTCCTGCTCTACCCAACTCAATTGAAAATCACTTACTGTGGGCAGACCATCAACGCCACATGAAGCTGATGACTTTATCCAGAACACCTTTCAGCCTCCACCTGCTCTACAATGCTTAGATTTCACAACTCCGCACCAGCAACCAGGCAACAACTAGATGGACGTATCATCACTGCCACAGTGAGTTAACCTGTCCACAGCTAGATGGCCTTTCAACATCAGGCTGTCTCCAGCGCACTGTAGCCTAAGGGACTCAGAGTTAAATATAGTTGCTATTGTTCACTCCCTTTAGGGGAGTTTCTGTTCAATTTCCTACTGCTTAGCTAAGTTGGTTTATCAACAATGTTCCACAGCTTGTTTTATTTCTCACATGGAGCCTACAGCGGTGAGGTTTTATGAGTATAGGTAACATTACATCTAGCAGCTTACCAACTTTTGAGGTGGGTTTTCTTTTAATTTTTAATTTTTTAAGTGAACGTCATACGACACACGAGGGGAGGAGCCTGTAGAGGGTAGCCTTGCAGTGTATGCACCACCTGAATGCCAAGTGCATGTTACATGCAAACCTTAGGTGTTACAAGGACCTGGCGGTTTGCCTCTTTTTGTATAGTTTTGTTGTTAAGTCCTCTGCTTGTCTGTGTTTGATGTACTGAGCAGCCAATTGCTCCTAAGAGGCATACTCAGTATTATTTACTACTTCACTATTCATATTCAGTGGACTGTCTACATATTTTGTAACTCCTGTATACCACCGTTTAGATGACTAATCTTAGTATTTTGAGCTGGAATGTTCGTGGTCTGAACTCGCCGATTAAGTGCACTTGATGCCTGGAATTTCTATAGCCTTGATTCAAGAGACACACCTGACAGTGACCAAAGTATAGCAGTTCCAAAACAAGCACTATAAAGTCATAGTTCACTCATGCGCATCAATTAAAGCTACAGGCATACAGATTTTTGCCGAAAGGAACCTACAGCTTGAGGTTACAAAACAAGTCCTTCCTTTTTTAACAGGGCCCAAAACACACATTCTATTATCATTTGCAGAGATAAAGAGCTGGCAAATCTCTCCTATGTCAACTTGATCAAGTTTGTCTTGGTGGATGTGGCAGTGTTCAAATGACATTGACTCATGGAGGAGCAGAGCCATGTCTTAAGCCTTCTTAAGGCACTGAAGCTTCGTTCTGCTTCAGCTGAGGAGCATGGCACTACAAGAAGAAGTCTAACCTAGTCTAAGAATCTACTTGTGTAAATAGAGCACAAACTTCTGGCAGCATAGCTTTGAGAGCATTTACTAAGTCAGTGATGGTGCTGAATGGATATTGAAGCTTAACACTAGAAGTGCCAGAATTCCAAACTTACTAGAATTGCCGTAAGCTGTCATTTTGACCGCTAGATTCCAAACTCTATAATCTCTAATGATAAATAACCCAAATGGGAGATTAATGCATTTATTGTGTTAGGATATCTTTTAAAAAACAAACAACACCAAAATATACATAAAGTTTAATTATACATTTATCAATATTCATATCATCGCATATAGTAAACCGTAATTATTGCATACGCTATATTCACACCAGTGTCACCGACTCCCGCTTTGCCTTCAGCCCATTGATGATGCCAATGCTTGTGTGCACAGAGCTCAGCAAACATACATTATTCCTCAGCTTTCCCTGGTAGATGGTGAGCGTCGCTTCTACACATTTAACACCTTTTGTGCTGAACAGCTCCGCTTGGTCTTTTGCGGAGGGGGGCGACTCATGCTTAGTTTTCCCCAGGGTGCCAACCAGGCTGATCTTCTTGGCCTGTAAGGCGGTGGCCAGTTTCAGAGAAGTGAAGAAATTATCTGGTAATATTTCTTCCCTTACCCAGGAATGGCTTTTTTATACTGACAAAAACAGAATATTAAAGATCCCTGTCTAAGATTTTCTGCATTTCTAAAATATAAATTCCTCATATTGTATCATGTTGATGCTGGGCTGTGTTTGAAAGCACTGGTTACTTGACTACACTTCTTGCAGTTTTGTTTATGGCTGCCTATTTCTTGTTTGTTGCTCATGTATAAGCTCAGAGGCAGGTGACTTATGATGAGGAAATGAATCCATATGTCACAGCAACCCTTTCCATGAACTGGAGGTCCAGTATTTTTCTAATACAGGCTTCATTTGGGCCTACTGGACCCATTTTGAGAACTGACTGAAAACTTTTAAAAAGGATTGTTGCCTTGATATATCAATTCAATTCATCATTGGAGTAATATACAGGAAAGATGATCACTGGAAAATTTTGATTTTTGGGTAGTATATGCCTTTAAAATAAATGACAATGATTTGAGGGTGCATTGTGGATTTACAGTTTCAAAGTGAGCATAGAGGCTCTCCTGTCTATACTGGTCATATGGTGCACCTTGACTTAAATGTTTCCTATTCAATATCCCCATTGATTTCCATAAAATTCTGAGAAGATAGTCTGCACCACAAATTATTCTAAACTGTCAAATCCCTTTCATCACTTACCTCAGCAATGGAACCCTCGCCACTGTCCCTGCGTTCTGACCCTGCCTCTGAGTCACTCTCAAGCGCCTAGATATCGAGTGGAATGATAATTATTTATTGAACAGTATATATTCTTTCCCATTGATAATCATAAAAAGTTATACTGAATGTAAATACAACTGACTCTGAAGTACCAGGCTGTGACAGTAAATTGAGTTCCCAAAATCCCAAGCAGTATAGCCAAAAATTGCTCCTCAAAAAGTAGACTATTAGTCACCTCGCACATATGTGTAAAATAAATAATAGGAAGGGTGACACAGGCTGACTTACTGTGATTGTCTATATAATGTGCACAGTACATAAAAAGTCTCCCTCCACTCCACACACAGAATGATGTATGTGCAGAGTTTGACACTAGAAGGCTGTTTTCACATTCATCTACTGAAAGTGGAAAGTTTGTCTGTACTCATTGAGTTTTAAGGGGTGGGCCTATGAGCATGATTTGTGACATCACAACTAGTATGGAAGCCAATTCTGGTCCAATATTCAGCTTACACAAATGTGATGTGGAAACTTGAAGCCTCCAGTGCACATACACTAATAATTGACTTTTCAGTGATGCAGGAGACATCTTGTCTCCCACAGTTAAACTTTGGAAATTAAAAATAATTACATATTCATAGATTCTGGAATTCTAAAGGAGGGAGGAGGAGTACGTCATTTTAAGGATTTTAACATCTAGCTAATAGTGGACTGAATATGGGGAAGGGCCATTCCTAATTTCTTTCACACATTGTTCACTTCATATCATGCACAAGCGAACCTACATGTGAGCTGAGCTCTCTTTTCAGAGCTAATTATCTCGAGTGACAAATCAATGCCGCATTCATGGCAACTGCAAACAATTTTGTGACCCAGTTTAAACACGGTAAACTGGCCATTACAAGGGACTTTGCTGTTAGTTAGCTGAAGTTAACTGAAACTACCAGTAATGACTTCCTTTCCTCTTCTTTGAAAAAAACCTCATGTCCGTGTTGTCTGGGGGAGCAAACATATCAAACAAAGAGATTGTCAGCCAAAAAATAGACCAGTGTACTCTACAGTAACAATCAAATGAAAACTAGCCTGAGCCATTTTTTTTCCTTATTACTGGGGCCTCGACTCCCAATATATAAAAACATGTACAAATTCAGTACTGTAAGACACAAGCAAGTAATTAATGATTTTTAACAGAACATGGGCTATTTGAATATGTATGCTGCAGTGACAGCACAATATAAAAAGTTAAGAAAAACGGAATTTGAATGTTTCAACAATTTACTCATTTTCCACAACAACTATGTGCAAAAGTTTACTATCTTCACATTTGTAGCCCAATGTCACGTGAAAAACAAAAAGAACTATTTACATTTTTATCACACATTTTAATGTAAATATTTATTTAACTATCTTGATACATTTACTCTCTGAAGGTCACTTCCGAGTTGCAGTAGATTTCTAAATGCTCAGAACACAGCATAGATCCTAGATCTCTTCAATCATGTTTCTTATCATCATTGGTGCAGTGCTTTGTGTCCACCACCTAATGACACAGCTTGTGATTTGAGAGAGGAGAGTCAATATGGCTGGCAGCGATTTCATTCACCAAAATAGTAGCCTAAAGAGTTGGTTGAATAGTCAGCATGAGATAAATAAAGACATAAAACCTTGAATTATGACTTTTATTATTTTTCTAAAGTGTCCAAAAATAACTGTTTCATTGATGAATTACCAAGCCCCTGGATGGATTATAAGAACAAGTGTCAGCTCACTGTAACAGCAGGATGGTGCTCTACAGGACAGTTTTCAAAGTAAGTCGCTACATACATCTGTTACAGAGATATTATTAAAAGTATGAAGTGAGTGCTTTTGCAATTGTAAGCAACTGAGGCCCCGGAAGGCTTCGTTACCTAGCGTTAGCGTTAGCGCTTCTTAACAGTTAGATAACCGAACAGCATTTAGTTAAATGCCAAGTTTTCAATAAGTTGGCAATTTACTGAACATTTTGTGGTGACAGTGTGTGACCCACCATCTCAGCTACCTGGCATCCGGGCATCATCAATGACTATGTGTGTGCGTGCTATGTGACAATCTGCCCGAGTGCAAGGTAGCAGTGAAAACGTGGTATGGAGTTTCATTAATTTGGGCATTCTCTCAATAAGCAAGCGGAATAGATTTTCTCGTTTCAGAGCGCTGAGTGGATAGACCCACGCAATGATTTTCGACATGGTAAAAACATGGTAAACGTGGGTGGGTTTTAAGAAGTGAATTTAAAAATGTTTTAAAAAGTACAGAAACCCAACAATTCCCATTATGAGCAAGCACTTGGCAAGAGTGGAAAGAAGGGGGGGGGGCTGCTGACTGTTTCAACAACACTGACTAATTTCACCCAGTATGCTAACGTTAAGGACTCATACAGCTCTTACCCCCTCCCCCCCTCTGGGTCGTTCAGCCCACAACCTGGTTTACCTTAAACCCTGCTATGTGCCTCTGGTTAAAAGGCAGCCCGCGACCACAAGGACAGTGAGGAGATGGTCAGAGGACGCCTATGAGACACTGCAGGTATGTTTTGAGGTGACAAACTGGGATGCACTCTGTGAGCCTCATGGAGAGGACATTGATGGGCTCACTGAGTGCATTACTGGCTACATTAACTTCTGTGTGGACTGCAATATCCCAACTAAGATGGTCCATTGTTATCCAAATAACAAACCCTGGGTAACAAAGGACATCAAGGACATCCTAAATGCCAAGAGGAGGGCCTTTACTGATGGTAATAGGGAGAAGGTGAGGGCTATCCAGGCCGACCTGAAGGTGAAAATCAGGGAGGCCAAGGAGAAGTACAGGAGGAAGCTGGAGTGGAAACTCCAGCAGAACAACATGGGAGAGGTCTGGAGCGGAATGAAGATCATCAGTCGGTACCTCACACTTTTTATCTTATACTTATACCCACCTGGTACTTAATTTATTTTCTGACCTGTTTTTATAGTATATTGTATTATATTTTTTGTTAGTACTCCTGTGTGCCAGGCGAGCTGCTGTAACAAAGAGTTTCCCTTCGAGGATCAATAAAGTATTTCTGATTCTGATTGACACAAGTAGGGAAGTGTTCTACCGAAAATATGTCTGTCAACCCTGAAACGTAAATTTGACTGGCAAGCATTTGTTTATTTTACCACCATCTCCAAATGCCTGTTATTTTTTTTATTACATTAATTTGCATTTGTTTAAAATTAGTCATTACAAAAAACAAAAACAAAAAAAAAAGGTTATAAATAGGCTGCTGAAAATGTCTGGCCCATCTACATTTCCTGGTTTTAAAATTTGGCCCAACTGAATTTGTAATTGAAAAGCCCTGCCCTAGGGGATAGGTAACTCCTGATATGGGTAACTGATGACAGCTACCACTGAAGCTCCAAACATGTGCAATATCAACTCTTCTGTTTTGGGTGATTGTGTTTCATCTTCTGCTTGTGTGTGGGTAACTGACAGCTTAGAACAAAACATTTTCTCATTTCTAACTACTTGTAGACATATGTAAATGGTCTCTGTAAACAGTACACTGTGTAGTCTAGGCAGTAAGCAGTAAAGTATTTCTGTAAGTGAAATAATTTCCTTCACTTACCATAGTTTAGGTTAGACCATTTTTGTTTCTTTAGTTTTTATTAGAACGGTGTTGTTTTGTGATTTCATGTATTTTTGTTTTTCAAAAACTGCTCACCCTGAAACTACCTTCTGAAAAATAAAAACTCTTAACTTTGAATATGAAATTTGATATCATCATCCTAGGGAGCAGGAAAGAGCAGGCAGTATCACTGCCTCATGTTCAGGACACAGGAGAGAGACAACCTTCAACTCTAATGTCCTGATAAAATGCAGGATATTATTACCATTCAGAAACAAACAGGTATTCGAAGTGATTTGACAGTTCCAAGAACACAATGTACATTAGAAATTTGTACAGCAGACAACTTCCCTACTTTCTTTTTGTCAACATGGCAGCAATCAGACCACGTTTTTCTTTGTTTTCCAGTTGAAAGTGTCACTTTTTCCTACTTCAATGTGACCTAAAGCTATATCAGTTTCCCTTCCACTAAGGAAATTATGTTCAAGGACAGTCAACATATATGTGAGCTAGCTGGATAAATGAGGATAAATCAGACACATGTAAGCACACACGTGAACAAACGCATCATTATGGTGGACATACTTGGGCATAGGAGCTGCTGGCACTGCGGCTGAGCTGGAGGAGGAGTTCATATTCTGGATGTTGTTGGTGGTTGATGTGTGTGTGGAGTCCTGGGCCCGAGGTACGTTCCCCATTCGATACCAGATTCCCATGTTGTTAAGCTCTCTGTCAAACAAGTTAATAAGCATTAATAAGCAGAAAGAGCTGAAAAGACAGATAATATAGAAAAGTTACAGGCTTAAAATAAAGCATTTCCACTTTCTTTTGCTCCAGCCCCTCAAAATGTGAGTACATGTTTCGCGTATTTTCCGTTCTCATCAATACTTTCTCTGAGGAATTAAGGCTGGAAATGCCTCTCTCGGGATGCATTGTAGTGCTATTTATCCATCTAGATTGTTTTGGTGTGACGCCTAACACTAAGAACTATTTTCTTTCTACTGATAGTTCCTACATGAAACCGCTCACAACAAGGTCTGTGGATTATCTTGAGTAACTAGGTCATGATTTCTGGAAAGAGACATTGTTGTTGAGTTTTTCAAATATATATATTTTTTGCCGCTTTGTGTACCACAATACGAGTGCAATATACTTCCATTATGTTAAAAAAAAAGCAGACATCTCTACGGCCGATTCTTCCAAAACTCAGCAACTCACACCTAAACAATCAAGATGTATTTTTGATTTTGGGGTGAACTGTCCCTTTAATAATTCGCCTGGCCTCAGTCTTGCACCACCTCAAACATCTGAGGTGAAACAGTCTCTGCCTTTCCTGTCTCGCCGCAGGGTCAGGATGTCAATGATGTGGACAGCAAGGTATTTGAAGCTGTCCACCCTCTCCACCGAGGACCCCGTTGATTTAAAGGGGGGCGTAGTTCCTGCCCTGCTTCTTCCCAAAGTCTACTATCAGCTCCTTAGTCTTGCTGACATTCAGGAGGATGCTACTGTCCTGACACCAGCAGGTTAGGCTCTCTACCTCCTTCAGATAGGCCTTTTCATTGTTATCATTGATCAGGCCAACTATGTCGTCAGCTACAGTATGTCGTCAGCCAACTTGACAAGGTGTTGGGAGTCAAAAGTGGCCACACAGTCATGTATGTACGAGGAGTACAGCATGGGGCTCAAAACGCGGCCTTGGGGTGCACCAGTGTTATGGATGAGGGTGGATGAGGTGTGTCTGCCCACGCTCACCACCTGGGGGTCTTCTTGTCAGGACGTCAAGGACCCTCCTGTACAGCGAGGTGTTTAATCCCAGTTTCTTGAGTTTTGTGACGAGCCTGGAGAGGACTATGGTGTTAAATACTTAGATGTAGTCAATGAACAGCAATCTCACATAGCTTCCCTTTCTTGTCCAGATGGGATAGGGCAGTGTGGAGGATGTGTGCTATGACGTCTTCCGTTGATTGGTTGGGACGGTAGTCAAACTGTAGTGGGTCCAGTGTGCTGAGCAGTGAGAAGCAGATGTAGTCCTTTACCAGCCAATCAAAGCACTTCATCACCACAGAGGTGAGTGCCACTGGGTGGTAGTCACTCAGGTAGGCTGGTCTTGGTTTCTTGGGCATGGGAATGATGGGAAACTTTTTGAAGCATGTGGGTATGACAGACTGAGCCAGGGAGAGGTGAATATGATTGTGAGCACCAGTGCTAGTTGGTCAGTGCATAGTTTGAGGACCAGCCCACTGATACCGTCTGTTCCTGCTGCCTTCCTGTTGTTCACACACTTGAAAGCCCTGATGTTAGGCTCAGAAAAGGTGATAGATATGGAAGGTACCCCCTTCCACCGAGCAACCTCTGCTTCAGATGTTTTGGCTTGTTGGTTGCAAATGGCTTCAAAGCAAGCATAAACGTTGCTAGAGACACATCTGGACATTGTTCTTAGTCTTTGCCACATGCTTCTGGGCTTGCCCTCCTGGAATTTTTGTTTGACTTTCTTCCCATAGTCCCTTTTTGCTTCCCTTACTGCTATCCTTACACTGTGGGCTGCCCTTATAATTGTCCATGTTGCCAGACTGCATCCCTAAGTTGTAGGCTGCAGTGTGTGTGTTTATAGCGATTTAGCAAAGTTTTGGTGAAACAAAGGACATTACAGTCCCTGATATCTTGTTAGAAACTGATACGGGCACAGAGGTCGTCCAATTCATTATCCAACGCATGGACATTGGAGAGCAGCATACTGGGCAGAGATGGTCTGTGTGGCCGGGGATTGTATCTGTTGTTTAACCCCTGACACTTGCCTCGATGTTTACGTTTGAGAATCTGCATTGGCCAGGCAGCATAGTCAGTGAGAGAAGTGTTTAAAGTGGTGAGTTGACCCTTTTCATATCCTTATGAGTGACTCAAAGTCATATGTAATCATTGTTCTGTAGTATTTATAAAAGTACGACTAAAACGTGTAAAATAAACATAAAGAGCATTAATTTAGCAGAGGGAACGGAGAGGTGACGGGATATTTCCGCACCCATACTGTAATTTTATTATGTTGGTTTATTCTGTACACACATCTATTGCATGTCTGTCTGTCCTGGGAAAGGGGTTCTCTCCTCTGTTACTCTTCCTGAGGTTTCTTTGATTTTTTCCCCGTTGAAAAGTGTTTTTGGGGGAGTTTTTCCTTATCCGATTTGAGGGTCTAAGAACAGAGGGTGTTGTATGCTGTAGATTGTAAAGCCTTTTGAGCCAGACTTGTGATATTGGGCAACAAATAAAATTGCCTTGACTTACTCTCTCTGTTGCCTCTACCCTAGACTATACATGAAGAAAATAAGCCTGTCCACTATGTGACTTCTGTACTAAACTTCTTTTTAAAATTTTTTCAGAGATGCTCCAGCTTCATCACCTGAAACATGTCTCACCTACTGGCATAGTGTTTTTTGCTATCTTCCAACCTTCCAACAGAAACATTGAAACACCTGAAAAGTGTGAAGGTTCATCTTAATCATCCATGTGGCTCTATGTGTGGAGAAAGGCGAAACTGCAGTCGCCAACAGTTACAGTGGGTACGGAAAGTATTCAGACCCCTTTAAATTTTTCACTCTTTGTTTCATTGCAGCCATTTGCTAAAATCAAAAAAGTTCATTTTATTTCTCATTAATGTACACTCAGCACCCCATCTTGACAGAAAAAAACAGAAATGTAGATATTTATGCAAATTTATGCAAATTTATTAAAAAAGAAAAACTGAAATATCACATGGTCATAAGTATTCAGACCCTTTGCTCAGTATTGAGTAGAAGCACCCTTTTGAGCTAGTACAGCCATGAGTCTTCTTGGGAATGATGCAACAAGTTTTTCACACCTGGATTTGGGGATCCTCTGCCATTCTTCCTTGCAGTTCCTTTCTAGTTCCGTCAGGTTGGATGGTGAACGTTGGTGGACAGCCATTTTCAGGTCTCTCCAGAGATGCTCAATTGGGTTTAGGTCAGGGCTCTGGCTGGGCCAGTCAAGAATGGTCACAGAGTTGTTCCGAAGCCACTCCTTTGTTATTTTAGCTGTGTGCTTAGGGTCATTGTCTTGTTGGAAGGTGAACCTTCGGCCCAATCTGAGGTCCTGAGCACAAGGTTTTCTTCCAGGATATCTCTGTACTTGGCCGCATTCATCTTTCCTTTAATTGCAACCAGTCGTCCTGTCCCTGCAGCTGAAAAACACCCCCATAGCATGATGCTGCCACCACCATGTTTCACTGTTGGGATTGTATTGGGCAGGTGATGAGCAGTGCCTGGTTTTCTCCACACATACCGCTTAGAATTAACACCAAAAAGTTCAATCTTGCTCTCATCAGACCAGAGGATCTTATTTCTCATAGTCTGGGAGTCCTTCAGGTGTTTTTTGGCAAACTCTATGCAAGCTTTCATATGTCTTGCACTGAGGAGAGGCTTCCGTCGAGCCACTCTGCCATAAAGCCCTGACTGGTGGAGGGCTGCAGTGATAGTTGACTTTCTGGAACTTTCTCCCATCTCCCTACTGCATCTCTGGAGCTCAGCCACAGTGATCTTTGGGTTCTTCTTTACCTCTCTCACCAAGGCTCTTGTCCCACGATTGTTCAGTTTGGCTGGATGGCCAGGTCTAGGAAGAGTTCTGGTTGTCCCAAACTTCTTCCATTTAAGGATTATGGAGGCTACTGTGCTCTTAGGAACCTTGAGTGCTGCAGAAATTCTTTTGTAACCTTAGCCAGATCCGTGCCTTGCCACAATTCTGTCTCTCTGAGCTCCTTGGGCAGTTCCTTCGACATCATGATTCTCATTTGCTCTGACATGCACTGTGAGCTGTAAGGTCTTATATAGACAGGTGTGTGCCTTTCCTAATCAAGTCCAATCATTTTAATTAAACACAGCTGGACTCCAATGAAGGAGTAGAACCATCTCAAGGAGGATCAGAAGAAATGGACAGCATGTGAGTTAAATATGAGTGTCACAGCAAAGGGTCTGAATACTTATGACCATGTGATATTTCAGTTTTTCTTTTTTAATAAATTTGCAAAAATGTCTACATTTCTGTTTTTTTCTGTCAAGATGGGGTGCTAAGTGTACATTAATGAGAAATAAAATGAACTTTTTTGTTTTTAGCAAATGGCTGCAATGAAACAAAGAGTGAAAAATCTAAAGGGGTCTGAATACTTTCCGTACCCACTGTATTTAACTACAGTCCAAACACCTGGATAATAAACTATTGTCTGGTCCTCCTTATTTAGATTCTCGTCTGTGGACAACTATTTGTCAAGTCTACAACCAAAACTAACGTCCAAGCATGTGATCCCAAGCTGCTCACCCTATGAAGGTGTACTGGGGGGGAGCCTGTTTGGAGCGTCCCAGGATGCGGATGTCACAGATGGCTGCCTCTGTGGAGTCCCGTGGAATAAACTTGATGCAGAGTCGCCTCTTCCTGAAGGCCTGCTCCTCTGTGGGACACACAAGAGCCAGACAGACAGAGTCACTCCACTGCTCATTAACTATACATTAATGCCAGAGAAAGGTTCTCTGAAGATTAACACAGTAGTAATCAATCGAATGTCAATGTGTCACTGTGTGGACACATTTACCACACAGTGATACTATCAGTGCCTTTCTACTTGACTTGATAACTTACGAGTGTCAACAGTCTCCTGGATTGGGATGAAGCCCACAGGCAGAGTGTCCTTTATATCGATCAGCTTCATGTCCACAAGAACATTGCCTAAATGGCTCTGTAGAGAAAGGGATAGAAGACAGGGAGAAATGATGGGAAGGAGAGAGATTATGGGGAAAAATAGGTCAATGGAGAAAAAAAGAGAAGAAGAAATGGGAATAGAGCGGGGAACAAATCTCTTCATTTAAATGCTGTATGTATGCCATAAGATTGTAACATGCATAGCTGGTTGTTAAGGTGAGTCAACTTACATTTTCTTTAGAGAAGACCCTGGTGAAGCAGAGGTAGCGGGTCACCTTGGATTTGAAAAGGCCATCCTTCCACAGGTCAGCATCCAGGCCGTCCGATGTTGTAGAGACCTGGAGGCAGATTAATCAAGGGAGAAGGGGTCATCAAACTGAGACAACAATGACAAGATCAGAGTGCCACGGAATTCTTTTAAGCTGTCTCCAACCTTTTTTGTGAACCTTCCAAAGAAAAACATCTAATTTCAATTTAACAGGCTAAATGCCTGATAAATATCACTGCTACTTACAGTAGTTTTTAATTAACCTTAGAGTAAAAAGGAAAGTTATTCAGATGTCTAAAATCAGCACAGTTCTCATTCAGCAGCAGGGTTAAGCGGGCTCAGACTTCAAGAGTTTTAGGCTGATTTATCCCTGATTCACCCCTCCCGACAATCATAGGAGAAATCTGGTCTGGGACCTTAGTCGGTACCGATGTTCAGCCAAGATTATCTGGTAATGTGAGGGGTTTACAGATCCCGTCCTAAACCTCCCGAACTGCTCGCAGACATCATTGGGGGCACCCCAAAAATATCAAACATGTTTAGTATATTTAAAATCTGGATGGTTACATCAGTACTTTCCTAGCGGGACCACAATAGCATTGAGAGAGACAAGTCTACAAGGTGACAGAAGCAGTACAAGCCCAGAGCAGCTGAATGTGTTGCCAAGAAATGGTAAACATTCTAGCCCTTCAGTCTAACATTAGAAAGCATACTACTGCTGACAGATATTAAAACTGACTGTTAAAATGTCACCTCTAGTTCTTGCTGAACAATAGACAACCCATGTCTCATTTTCTTATCCACACTCGTGCCTTCTGTTTTTGTTTTTTCTCACTGCAAAGCATTACTACAGCAAGTTGTTGCACCATGTTAGTCTCTGTTCTGTTTACATCAGCTTCCCCGTGAGATCATGCGAGGTGTGGCATTGCTCCCTCTGGCACGATAATCTTAATATCCTGTAGTGTGTGATGTGCCATCTCTTATATACATTATTAGTGTGTGTATGTTTGAGATTAGAGAGAAGAACATCTGTGAAGTTTCTCCTTATGTGCGTGACAAAACCCAATTTCAAATCTGTTAGATTTTAAAACTCCTGTAGCCTGAGACCAGCATTATACATACAGCTCCTACCCAGGAGTTTGATAATGTTCTTATGAGATCTTCTTTGCTATGGACATCATATAAGGTGAGATGTCCATAAACAATGCTAAATGCATTAACTTGAGAATCCCCACACTACCTTCCTTTCCAAATAGACATATGGCTCAGAGGGAATAGAAGAAGAAAAGTACTGTGAGGTAACACAAAATATTGCGAGGTAACGCAAAACATACTGAGAAGGAACGCAAAATATTGCAAGGTAATGCCAAACATATTGCGAGAGAAATAGGGGGGCTCCATAACATACACATTAATGCAACTGTAACATTAATCCAAAAACATCATATATAGGCCTAACAGTAAAACACTGACAGGGACCATTTTACTGCGCAATATTACTTAATATTGCAATAATAATCACACACTATCCTTAGTAAGGTTTAGAACGCAGAACATTTACTTGTAGTGGAGTATTTTCAAAGTTGGTATTAGTAAGTAATGGACCTGAATACTTCTTCCACCTCTGGTTAGCACACCCACAGTCTAGCTGCACCTGTGTGTTACCGGCCGAGCTTTCCCCTTTAAGAAAGGTGGTCTTTTGGGTAACCTGTGTGTGTGACTGAGTGTAGCTGGATTGTTGTGGGAAGTGAGTCTTTCCCAGTGTGTGAGGGGGAGTTATGTTACTTTAATCAGCCATGAAGTGTCCAGATAAGCTCAGGTTGCAGTATAATAGTTACTGAAAGGCTGTGTATTGCGTTTACTGCCACAGAAAATAAATACGAACTCCCTGTTTGTTACTATGGCAGCGTCTTGTACTCTTCACAGCAGAGTTGAAGCTAGCTAGTTACCAGCTACGAGTAAGGCTTATATAAATTAAAATAGACTAAAACCGGAGGTCTCCCAAATACGTTTTGGAGCTGTGGAGCTGGAAGCTGCAGGAAGAGTAATCAGAGCTATCAGATGATTGATCGCTTAATTTTTTGTGATTTTTTCTCTGTGGCTCGTAACGTTAGCTCAGCTGTTAACTAGCTAACTTAGCTTTTCACCGTCTGGACAACTGTGCTGTGAAGTGAAGAAGACGCCGTAAGCTAGTACATGTGACATAACTGATGTTGAAGTGCAAGGAACCTATTGTTTTTGTAAAGATTATCATCATCATCTTAAAACGCATTTTTGGAGGGGCTTAGGATGAGCCAAAAACTGAGCCAAAAACTGTTTAAAATGTTGCACACGTCACAACTGGCGAAAATCACAAAGTTCATGAGATTTTCAGGGTTCATTACTTTCATCAGAAAGAATATATTTCAGTTTCTTATGAGAGACTTTACCCAACAGGAAGTCAGCATTTTGGATTTCATACGTCAATTTCAAATCTTTCCTGAGTCCTTTAGGATGCTAAAAAAGTCATGAAACTTTGCGCCCAGACTCGAACTGGTATATACTTTAATTCAAGTCCACTTTTGGGCTTGGGGGTGGCGCGTCGGCTCTATAGCGGCCCCTAATGACTTTTAGCCTTCAAAACAGCTAGGGATAGTCGAAAACTCACGAAACTTGGCACATGCGTCAAAAGTGATGTGGCTCGATAGCGCCCCCTACAAAATTTCAACGAAGCAGCCCCCGCGATACGTTTCAACTAGATGTACGAAATTTGGGAGGCAGCTGTATCATCTTTTGACAAAAAAAGTCTCTTGGAGCCATACATTAAACCCAACAAGAAGTTACCCATATAATGTGCTATTTTTAACCATTAACACGCTGTGTACTTTAACAAACCCCTCCTTAAAAATGTATCGGATAAACTTCAAATTTGGGCAGTGCAATCTAAAGACCTTTGCAACGCTAAATGCTACCTACAGTGCTACCTCGTTCCAAAATTAGTAACAGTGCTACCTCGTTCCAAAATTAATAACTGTGCTAACTCAGCTCCACATCATCAGATCTTTTCCAAATTTAACATGCTTGAAATGGCTTTCCAACAACCTGGAAGAATCTGGTTTAGTCTGGCAAGATAGTCTTAAAACATATAGGAAAGCCCTCCATAATGCCAGAGCAGCCTACTATTCATCATTAATAAAAAGGTAAATAAAAACAACCCTAGGTTTCTTTTCAGCACTGTAGCCAGGCTGACAGAGAATCACGGCTCTATTGAGCCATGTATTCCTATAACCCTCAGTAGTAACAACTTCATGAGCTTCTTTAATAATAAAATGTTAACTATTAGAGAAAAAATTCATCACATCCTGCCCTCAACCGGTACCAATTTACACAAGGTTCTGGGCTTGGACCGATTCTATTCAACTTATATATGCTTCCTTTAGGCAATATTATTAGGAAACACTCCATAAACTTTCGTTGTTATGCGGATGATACCCAATTATATCTATCGAACAAGCCAGATGAAACTAACCAGTTAGCTAAACTTCAAGCATACCTTAAGGACATAAAAACCTGGAACATTGCAAAATTCAGGCACATCCTGTCTCAAAATGATGCCGAAATACTAATCCATGCATTTGTTACTAGGTTTGACTATTGCAATTCCTTATTATCAGGCTGCCTGAATAAATCCCTTAAGACTTTCCAGTTGATGCAGAATGCTGCGGCATGTGTACTGACAAGAACTACGAAAAGAGATCATATTTCTCCAATATTAGCTTCTCTGCACTGGTTCCCTGCAAAATCCAGAATAGAATTTAAAATCCTTCTCCTCACCTACAAAGCTCTTAATGGTCGGGCACCAATGTATCTTAAAGAGCTCATAGTAGGACACTGCGCTCCCAGAATGCAGGGTTACTTGTGGTTCCTCGAGTCTCCAAAAGTAGAATGGAAGCCAGAGCCTTCAGTTATCAAGCTCCTCTCCTGTGGAATCAGATCCCAGTTTGGGTTCAGGAGGCAGACACCATCTCCACATTTAAGAGTAGGCTTAAGACTTTGCTCTTTGATAAAGCTTATAGTTAAGGCTGGCTTGGGTGAGTCCTGAACCATCCCTTAGTTATGCTACTATAGGCCTAGACTGCCGGGAGACTTCCCATGATTCACCTCTTTCCTCTCTCCTTCTCTCCCTCTCCGTCTGTATGCATTTTTATCCCATTGCTGCATGTTACTAACTCGACATCTTCTCTCTCCCCCGTAGATTTGTGCTTTCTTGTTTCTCTCCTCTTCTGTCGCTTTCAGCAGGTATTTCTACTTCCGGAGCTGCAGAGTCTGGATCTGTGGTTGTGGGCCACCTGCTGCCCCCGTGTGCCTGCTCGACAACTGCTACTACAGTTGTTGTTATTGGCTCTGTTACTATTATTGTCATTATTATTACTGTCATTCCTATTATTATTATTAATTATTATCATCATCATCATCATAATATTAACCACTACCATTACATTATTACTGTTCTATTCTAGTTGGTATTTGCATTGTGCTTCCCTCTCCGCGACCCCTCTCTCTCTCAAAACCCAACATGGCAGCGGTGGATGGCCACCCACCACTGAAACTGCTCGAAGGTTTCTGCCTCTTAAAAGAAGTTTTTTCTTGCCACTGTCGCCAAGTGCTTGCTCATGGTGGGATTTGTTGGGTCTCTGTAAATAATATTATAAAAGAGTACAGTCTAGACCTGCTCTATAGGAAAAGTACAATGAGATAACTTCTGTTATGAATTGGCGCTACATAACTAAAATTGAATTGAAAAATTGACTTGATAAGAGTCTTGGGCTGAGGACATTTAAAGGCTAATTTAGAGTTATATTATGTGATCTATCCACTTGATACACAAACACTGTGTATGATTAGTGCATGTTCTCTAGCGCCACATAGTGGACGCAGGAAGTGATATTTAACAAATTCATGCAGTACTGTAATGAAAGAGTTTCCCCTCGGGGATCAGTAAAGTATTTCTGATTCTGATTCCTAAGGAGTAAACCTCATCAGCTAACGTTACACGTCATAGAGGCATACAGGAAAAACACTACATTACGCCCAGAGGCAGGGTTTTGTGTTTTGTTTTTTTCTGCAGGCTGCTTATCTGCACAGACAACTAAGTCAACTTTGTGCTGCTTGTTAGCTAGCTAGTACAGCTAACCTGTATCTGCTCATCGTTGAGGGTGCTCACCACATCGTCCACTGCAATGAAAGCCCCAGCGCAACCTCTCCTCGCCACCAGGGGTATGAACAACCTGGAGCTGAGGCGGAGTGCGTTTCTTACAGCAAACATGGTGTTGCTTAACGCTGCAGAACGATAATGGAGAGAAATACTCCTGCAGTTGACACAGTGGATTGTTGTCAGATCCAGGCTAGCTTCTATTTAGCACAAACTAAGAGGTCTCACTTTGCCACTATTTCCCAGTACCACAAACGTCACCAACACAGTCATTCCCTTCTTCTTCTTTGGATTAGGCAAACTAGACGCTACGATGGAGTACTGCTGCCATACTGTTTGTTATTAATGTTCGTTTTGACATTTATTAATAGGTTTTATCTTAATGCATCCACAGGAAAAGGCATATATTAAAAGACTAATCTCTGGATTTTATGATTTGATATCGGATAATTCAAGAACATGAAGATCAATTTGAAATGGAAAATCATTTTTTTAAACCCAGCCCTACCATCTACAGTACATTTTTCTAGTCTTTGAAATTGTCATTTAAATCAGCACAACCTGCAGTGACGACAATTCTGTTGCAAATTTTATTTATAAATTATTCTATCAAATAAGTGCATAGGTAACCATACAATGCAGTCTTCTTTGAAGGCCCTGGTAGAATATTCCCAGAGGTTTTTATTGGAAGACTAAACATAGGCTTGGCAGATAATTTAACTATTTTTGTTATAAGTCATATTGGCAAGTGAACCAGCAAGTTAATGTGGATACACATCTGGTTACAGTATCCAATCAGAAGCAAAGTGTTCAAAACTAAGAAGTCCCCTATGCACTACGTAATTTTGGGCTGTCCTAACTATAAAAGAAACTTAGTGAAATCTTTCATAAATCCAAAAGAGTGGTCCTAGATCTAACTGTAAGATGGTAATGGTAAATGGACTGTACTTACTCAAAGTGCTTTAACTACATATCACATTCTCCCCATTCACACACATTCATACACTGATGGCAGGTGCTAACTGCTCATCAGTTAAAAGAAACTAATCATTCACACTCACTCACACTAGAAGACACATCTAA
Source organism: Siniperca chuatsi (assembly GCF_020085105.1). Classification (NCBI taxonomy): domain Eukaryota; kingdom Metazoa; phylum Chordata; class Actinopteri; order Centrarchiformes; family Sinipercidae; genus Siniperca; species Siniperca chuatsi. The sequence goes on along the minus strand of NC_058059.1, from coordinate 25,098,174 downwards.
CAATGGGCTATTTACAGCTTTGAAGACCAAAGACAGCCTGCACCAAAACCCTGACAGTGTCACAAATTTTGGACCAAATTCCCACTATTGCTAGTGATTGCTGCCTTGTCTATAAACCACCAAATCAGAATACAACATGCAATGACCCAGAATACACTAGCTGAAAATGTCACAACTTGATCAGCATAACCTGCATACACAGAAACAGGTAGATACCAGCTTGGCGTGGGTTGGTTCTGCAATCACTTTGACTCTTGACACTTTTGTTAATTAGGTAGTCTTGAAGTACACTGAAATGTGCATTTTTAGCTATTATGGTGGGCATGCTTGTGGCTTCAAGAATTATTTTGGGCTTTATCATCAAAATGTATTTAGGCTTAATTTAAATTGATAATTATTTTGCATGGTAATTTGGTCATTCAGCTGTCCATCTGCCCTGAGCTGTGTTCAGTGACTTACCACATCATATCCAGTGGGTGCCCTGTTTCTAGAGACTACTACTCCAACTCCAGTGATTGGGTCCATGGGCATCTCTGGCAAAGCTTCGGAAAGGTCCCGAACCTCAGGCATCTTTGTAGAGTTCTGCAACAAAAAGCACTATGACAGATGAACTTCTTGGAAACTGGCCTGAAGAAGGGTGTAATTACCTTGATCAAAGTCAGTTTACCTGCATTGAAAGTGAGCTAAAACCTGCCTTTGCCTCTACAGCACATACTGGGATGTTTTCTTTAGAATCAGAATCGGGCTTATTGCCAAGTAGGTTTTAACATACCATTTGCTATGGTACTTTGGTGCATAACAATAAACAGAAAAAAATAAAAAAGATAAAAAGATAAGCACAGGAAAAGTCATGAAACAAAGAGAAAAATATTAGAAAAAGTGTGAACAATATATCTGTTTTTAGAATGAAAGAGCTGTACAGTTTTGTGCAGGAATGTGCATAATATTGACCAAGGAAATGTGCAAAAGTTCACAGTATGAAGTATAAAGAATATGTCCAATGTACAGAGATAATAATCCAAAAGATGTGTGTTAATATAACATATTGAGACATTTGTGGTGGGGGAGGTGGAGCTGGTAGATGGAGTCATGGGGGATGATGTCATGACTGTCCCATTGTCATTCAAATCGACAGTAAAACTCATTCAGTTTGTTGGCCAGGCGCAAGTCGTTAATGGAGTGGGGGGCTTTAGATTTGAGGTTGGTGATCTGTCTGAGACCCTTCCAGACAGAACCAGTTGTTTGTTGAGAACTGCTGTTTAAGGCTACATCCATACTATTACGTTTTCATTTTAAAACGCATGAGTTTTGCTACGTTTACATCTAGTGTCCACACTACTGCGGCATTTGAGCCCTGAAACATTTGGAAATGCAGCTGGCCCCGTTTTCGTTTCAAAACTCCGGCGTTGCGTTCTAGTCTGGACATGCAAAAATGGAGGCTTTTGGAAACAATGACGCAGACATCAATGTTCGCTTCTTAATTGGGTCTTGTCAGTCACTACGAGTCCTTCGCTGATTCGTCACAGCCCTATCACGTGTCCCTTTTCTGGGAAGAAAACAAAGACATCAGCCTCGACTACCAGTTGCTCATTCAACATGGCGTTGCTGACCTTGTTGTCAATGCCTCGTCGTCGGTCCAAGCAAAGTAATATCTGGTCTTTCTTTTCCCCATTGCTCATTGAACTCACCCTTCAGGGTAAGGTTGGCCTCTATATACTGTACGTCCCGAAAATCACCTTTAGAGTTTTGATATGCTCAGACCACGTGTCTGAGTAGGCCACAAATCATCAAGGTAGACTTCAGTTTTTCACCTCAGCTTAACACGATGTGCATTAACCACTGGAATGTAGCAGGTACATTACGAAGACCAATGCATTAGTAATGTAATAATTATCCTCCTCCACCCAAGGTATGCATGCAACTTCCCCCAGCAAGTCCTGCTAGTTGACAATACCGTAAAACTTCAATTAAAAGCTTTCAGCAGGTATTTCTGCCTCCATTCCTTCATTCCTATTATTAATTTATTAATATTAACACTACAATTACTATTCTACTATTTAAAAAAAAAATGTATAGTGATATTTACATTGTGCCTCCCCCCTCCCCCAAAACCTCTCTCTCTCTCTCTCTCTGCCTCTCTCAAAACCTAACACAGCAGCGGTGGATGGCCGCCCACCATTGAGTCTGGTTCTGTCCAAGGTTTCGGCCTGTTAAAAGGAAGTTTTTTCTTGTCACTGTCGCCAAATGCTTGCTCATGGTGGGATTTGTTGCATAATTTTTATGCAGGTAATGTACAGTTTAGAATGACAGAAATTATGAATTGGCAGTCCTGAGTCCAATAACTAGCTAGGTTATGTGTGAACAGTGGTAAAGGACCTCAGTCCCTGCAGAGTCGTCCTACCTAATGCCTTTCCATTTACCTGGCTAATACTGCCACCTTGCGGGAATTCAATAAAAGTAATATTCATACTGGTTTAAATAAGCAATTTGATAGTATTTCCCATCTTTGCTGAGCAAGAGTTTTTAAAGGCCTGTCCCATATAGAAGCCTTTCCCAAATATAGGCAGGTTGGGTTCAGTGATTGGAGAAAATAAAAGCTGATTAATTCGAAGTTTTACAGTAATAATCCAATTGATAATAATCCAAAATATGCAATTCTCATAAAGTGACAGTACAGACATTAACACTTTCGTGTGAAAACAAAATACTTATTGAAACAAACAGTTTCTTTAATAGTTAGCACATTTTACCAAATTAAAAAGTGTGTCACTTGCCTTCTGTCTGATAGAAGAACATTTAGAGGGCCTAGTAATGATGAGCTGTGCCACAATATGTTTAACATTCGCCTACTTCTTTCATTTAGATTGTGGTCAGCTCAAGCTTACCCCAGCTTGTGAGTCCACAGCTCCACCCCGCGTACACCAAACTCCATTCACCCTGGTTGCCGGGAGGATACCATCTGATAAAGTGGACAAGTGTCACAGGGGGCCAAGGCCCTCAATCCATGTTCCACCCCTCCCTGCAGGACTGTTCTATCCAACACCCTCATCACCCTGCATGGTATAAGGTGGAGAGGCAGAATGTTATAACAGAGCTGGCAAATGTAGGCAAGGTAGCCATTACAAGCGATGGGTGGACTAGTTTAGCGCAGGACCACTACATAACAGTGACCACCCATTACAGCAGCCGAGACAAACTTAACCAAAAGGTCCTCCGGACCAAGGCTGTCTACCAGGCACAGACAGGAGAAACAGTGGCAGTGGAGATTGGGCACGTGTTGGATGAAATTGGCATTGTGCACAAGGTGGTTGTGATGACTGTGGACAATGTGTCCAACATGGACATTACTGCAAAGAGGCTGGACATCCTCAAACTTGGATTCTTTGCCCACACCCTCAACTTGGCAGCACAAAAACTCTACAGCATTGCCACAGTGACCCAGTAAGCAGCAAAACTAAGAGTGATCATCGTGTGGATGAAGCGATCTACAATGGCCAAGACTGTGCTGAAAGAGAAGCAGCTCCTCCTCAAAATTCCTCAGCACACCATGGTACTGGACATCAAAACCAGGTGTAACTCTCTTCCTGATGGTTGAGAGATTTCTCGGAACAGTATCCGGCTCTCCAAGCTGCAGCGTTGGATCCATGGCTGAGAAAGCCGATGGAAAGGGACAAACTAGATAGGATCACAGAGGAGGACTTCATCAAGGTCATGAAGGTCCTGTACACCTCTACACTGTGTGTATCGAGCGAGAACAGCTCCAGTTGTGGTCAGATCCTTCTGATACTTCAGAAACTGAAGGACCACTTCACAGGTCAGGATGGAGACTCTCTGTGTCTGGCATTAAACAGAAGGTTTGGACTAACCTCTCTGGATGTTACCAGGAGGACAACATCCAGGACTTCCTGGAAGAAGTGACTGCAATGGACCCCAGGTTCAAAGCCAAGAGTGACAGAGACTCCACTTGGGACCGTTTGCAGGAGACTGCTATAGCAGCCAATGCTACAGAAGCAGAAGAGGTCCCATTCCCAGACCCAAAGGTCACTGACACTAACCAGGAGGCTGAGTATGATGATGACGGCACTCTGATCTCAGGAAGAAGAAAAGAATCCTCCGGTTGCAGTCACAGCACTACAGCCTAAGACTGCCTTGGAGGACCTGTTTGCCAAGGAGGAGCGAGAGCTACGGACCATCCAGCCGAACAACCTGACCAGCGCTCAGACAGTCCTTCAAGAGATCCAGTTCGAGATGGAGATCCCTAGGGTGGAAGATCCTGTCCTCTGGCGGTGGGGAAAGTGAGACACCCTGGCCCTACTAGCTGAACACTAACAGCTACCTTTGTGTTCATGCCTCCTCCACCCCTTCAGAGAGAGTGTTTTCCACTGCTGGGGACAACATCAGCAATCCAGGATCATACCTGACAAGGCAGACATGCTTATTTTTCTACAGAAAAAACAGTGTTAAAAGCTGTCTATTATTTTTTCGTTTTGTAGTGTAAAGCATATTATTTATTTTATTTATTTATTTTTTCTTTATTGTTGGGAAAAAATGTTGGACATTTATTGCTGCTGATACATTATTTTACTACTCTCATAGTTGTGTTATACATTTGGTTCTATGTTATGTTGAATCACCTGTGTGTCCCTTATTGAATAAATGCCCAGCATCAGCAGTGTTTACCGCAGGCTAGGCAAATTTCATTCTGTTCAGAAATCAACAGTCACAGACTCACAGTTAAGCAATAAAACCATTACCAGTGAAAATGAACGATCCCTATCCCTGGTGCTAACCAGAGGTGGAAGAAGATCTACACAGCCATGTTTCCATGAAGCACAAAACAGAAGATGAAGATAAGTCTGTCTTTCCCCACCACCAGCAGAGGTTTATCCAGTTTGTTGCTCAGTGATCGCACACTGGAGAGAAATATTCCTGGTAAAGGAGTGCAAAGACAGCACTGGCGGAGACACACAAGCACACTGGCACGTTTTCCCTCTCCCCTGGCATTTCACTGCATGAACAAAGTTGAAGGCATGTTTGATGAGAATGTCCAATAATTCCACGGATGACGCAAGAAAAGTGGTAAATGAAGCCGCTGGAGTTCCAGGTACTACAGCAAAACACAAGAGTTTACAAATAAAACAAGACAAAACAATGTGCACCAACACACCAAGGGAGCCAACCGCGGCGCCATCTTGATGATCATCAAACCTACAGATACAGCTAGTGAGCTGACAGCTCTGTTATAATGCTCAAGTTACAATAAAGTTTTGTAAATACGCCAAAATGTTAATTATTACATACTGAGAATATATCCTCTAGGCCAGTGATTCTCAATGACCGGGCCGCAACCTGCTACCTGCAAATGTGTGATCTGACAGAAACATCATCTATCCATACCCTTACCCCCGCCGCCACACGCCTACCAGTAGGAACAATGAAGGCCAGATGATTAGGAATGACAGTGTGCATAAATGCACTTTCAGTTTCAGGGCTCGACATTAAATTTTTTGAGGCATTTGTCATTCGGCCAAGTAAATTTACCTTTGACTTGTCCAGGTACAAACGTCATTTGCCCAGGTAAAAATTACAATAATTTTCTTTTTTCATTTTGTTTGCAAATGCAGAATTCAGACTGCTTTGACCTGCTTTCATTATTTTATATTTCTCATGACAGACCGGTATTCGAAATGCCATATGGCTATTGTAGTTTTTATTTGAGCCATCTTATAATTCTTAAGAGCTGTCTTATCTTTAGATTTAGAATTCCCACAATTCCGAAAACACTCCCATGATTCCTATGCGGTTGCCTCTACATCGTTTCCCCAGCGAGTCAAGATAGATATGAGAAAATGAAGCAGTATTTTCAAGTTATCAACCAAAACCCTATATGAGAAATGATTGAAACACTGCCAAATGAACATTTGGGAGAAACGAAAGGGAAAATGTAACGCTATAATGCCGAGTGGAAAAAGGATTTCCCTTGGCTAACTTTCGTCGAGGAAAAGCAGACATGCTAGATCTGTGACACGCACGCACGCACGCACGCACGCACACACACACACACGCACACAATGATCCAGTTTCAGAATTTTAATAATCTCAAACTACGGTGGACGTGAACATACAGGAGCTATTGGTTTAAATGTTGTAAGGTATGTTTGTAAATATTGCTGATTTAAATTGAGTGAATAGCCTATATAATGAGTCGTAGAAAAGGTTTCAGTCATAGTCATCTGGACACTGTTTTCAGAATCAAGACGTTTCGGCTCCCTCCGGAAGTCATTCTCAATTGTGAAAATGGTCTGATAACTCAGAAATTTAAGCTACTCTGTGTTGCTTAGGCCCTGCCCTCAGGGAGGAGTCTTCCTGAGTGTCTGCTGTTAACCCTGCCTAGTTTCACCTGAAACTGACCTTCTTTTGTTTCCATGATGGCCCAGTAATCAAGCCTATTGTTTTCTGGCAGCAACTCCCTCATCACTGTTAAGTACCTGATTAGCATATGATTGGCTTGACCATGGTGTTAATACACTGTGGAACACTCCTGGACAAATGAGGTATTACACCGTCTTGTTATATAATGACTCCTTTTATTATGTGATATCTGCCCATTTTGCCTAATGACTTGAATCTGTTGTATGCTGTTAAAGAACAAAGAAATCTGTTGGATTCTAGTTTTTAGTTGTTACACTGCTTCTTATGTTTGTGTAAATCACTTATAAAGAACAAAAACACTGCAGATTTATACTGTATGATCAATATGAATTTTTATATATATATATATATATATATATATATATATATATATATATATATATATATATATATATATATATATATATTTATATAAAATATTGTATGTATGATGAAATACATTTACAGAGATTTGTACTGCTCATTTGAAGCATAATATATGGATGTTTTGTATAGCAAGAGGTGTTAGTACCAATTTACCATTATTGCCAGTCACATGCCTGTTTAAGTGATGAACTGCACTAGTTGTGGTTGTTTTTAGAGATGGTGTGGCCTGCACTACAAAACTTTCAACCTCTGTAGCACCAATGCTATGTGCAAAAATAGTTGAAGTTGAATAGTACAGCCCTGAATGATTATCTCTGTGGCTTAATCAATGAACAGATGTTTGTTTGAAATGGTTTCCTGACACATTTATGTAAAGTGACAGGAGCCTAAATAGGAAAACAGGACAAAATAACAGGTATATGGGTATGATTAACTCAATTCAGGACAAGGTCCATCACTTCTACTACTGTCACCTGTTGCCAAGCATAAACCAGCTCACATAGCTCCAGCTGCCAAAAAGAACTTTGAAAAAAAATGTTTAGGAAAAGTTAGTGTGGCCAAGTTTACCACTTAAAATATTCTGTTTGGTCTGAATGTTTCTCTGTTGTCATCTTTACATGTTGTTTATAAATACGTTTAACATGTTTGGCCTAATCTTTTTTATTTATAATATTATGGAGGATATATTACCAGATTAACTTTGATTGCACTTCAAGTAACTGTAAGTATCCTCCGAAAACTACACTCAATTTACATGGCTGTATGAAGCCTGTTTGTCCTCTCTAATGACAGAAGGTGGAACATGCAGTGGAACTCATCTGCATGCCAGGTGACCTTAGAAGCAAAAAAAAAAAAAAATGTTTTTGTCATTAACATGAAACTGTGCTTGTTTTTAGTGAAAGCAGATGTGTGTATTGTTAAAACTGGTAAGATGTGCTCATGCACACAACAACAAATTCGTTTGTTTAAAGCCATCTTGTTTAGTAGCAAACAAATAAGTGGTAAGATGCTGTTTTTATTAAAAATGCTACTTTTATAACTGGTTTTAGCTGATACTATACTGCTGCCACTTGAATACAAATGAGTAAAGAGCAGCATGAACAATTTCTAAAACAATTAATTGAATAAATGCATTGCTTTGATTATTAACTAGCTATATACCGAATTCACCACAACATATTGACCATTTAGATAAATGTAACATAATTTTGTATCAAGTAGCATCTCTGTTGAAAAGAAAAGAATCAATAACTGTGACCATATTGAATATGGCATGTCCTCTTCAGACCGGGCAAGGTATGCATTGGAAATAACAAACCGTGTAGATAACTAACCCAACTAGTTAGCCCTATCCACGTCGAAGTAACATGTTAATTAAACGATAACCAGCTTGCGTTCGTCACTCTTGTTCTCTTAACCGTGGTTTGTCAACTGTAGCTGAAAGGTAGCGGATGTGGCTTAGCTATGCGACACAGCTAACAAGCTAGTCAGCAAGCACACTAGTAGTAACTAAACACCAGCTGCGACAAACGGTCAATGCCGTCAAACGTTAATGTTGATGTTCCTGGCCAGCCCGGTGGGCAAACGTTATCCACCAGGCGATTTAAGAGCTTACCATGCATATTTAAGTCATTGTAGTATACCACCATCAAAGACAAAGGGTGCTTTACATGCTATAATGTCGCTTAAAGACACCGAATATAGCACCATAGCTGCTAATGTTAGCTAACTAGTTTAGCTGATAAATTCACTTACCCAGCGAGGTTAACAGTTGGATCCGACCGGTCGTCGTGTATTTTCTTCTGCGTTATCCTCTCTCACACCTTTTCACAGCTTTGGGGAGAGTCGCATCTTTACGAAATTGCTATAATCAACGAACCATTCCAAAACCTAAGCTGCTTTGAATATATTTGCATGGTAGTTCTCCAGCTAGCGGTTTCAGGAAGTGGGCCATCAGTGGAGCTGTTGGAGGGGATTGGGAACGGGGGGAGTGATCAGTGAAAGGGCCTTTCCCCCCAGTCCCGCCCTGGTGCCTCTGTATTGAACATACATGTAAACGCGAACACTTGCCAATGATGCAGTATCTTGTGTGTTTTGATGCTCTTTCTTAAATTCTTAAGACAATTTGTCATTGGAGGTCTGCACGCAATCTCTTACAAGCATTTCTGCAGAAAAATAGATGAATGTGGGTTTGCAGGAGTATATCAAGCATGAAACATTTTTTTTTTTTTTTTTAGATGCACAAGGCTGGATTATCAACCAGGCAAATATGGCCACTGCCCCTGGGCCCTGGGGCCCAGACCCTCAGGGGCCTAAAGATTCCAGGTTCACCATGAGGCAAATAGTTTGTGGGAATTTAATTAATTGCAAATTTGCTTGTGAACATTATATGCACCACCAAATCACATTACATACTGAAAACCACAAATGTATAATCACAAGATATAGCTCTCAGAGGGCAAAAGTAGCAACAACGTTACTAAACCAGTGGGAGGCACCAATGCACTAAATAGTGCCTAGTCTGCCGGAAAGGAGAAGAAGACATATGTAATGCGAGTGCGAAAAGACACTTGACAGAACTGTCTTTTGGGATTCTGTTTCCGCCCGTCAGACATTCTTTGACACACAGCTAAATTATGCTTGACAGTTAAGGCCTTTCTCATTTCTCAGTTTGTACCTCCTCGATTCTTCTCCTCGCTCCACTCCATTCCTCGCCTGACATACAATATAATATGACTGAGGGATATACAGTATATTATATATGTGATTGAGTTATATAGGGTACAGTATATTATATAGGCCTACACACAAACACACTGACAAAGTAAAATTGATCTCAAAATGCAGCCCACTGCAGTTTGTGCTGTCTTACCATTATTATTTGTCTTATGCCTCAGCTCAAATTGCCATGAGCTGGAATGAGCTAGAAACACAAAACTTGGCCAAATACCTGGAAATTATGTTCATGTGCTTCAACAGAAATATTAGCCCAATCGGCCACATGGTGGCGCTATAATTAAGGCCCAAAAATGCAATTTTGAACAGGCCACGTCCCTCACACCGTCCAAATGACTTGAAATTTCTCACAAGTCCAGATCAATGTCCTCTACAAAAAAGCCTCTTGAACCACTAAAGTCCACCTAACTAGATTTGCCGCCATTTTGAATTTTTTTGAAAAACATATTTCTGACATCTCCTCCTAAACCATAGGTCTGATTGCTACCAAGCTGTATAAAGCTTGTTGATATCATATCTTAATTAGTTTTCAAGATACTGACCAATGAACTTGAAAAGGGGCGTGGCTTAGCACATAAATAGACCAAAGTCAACAATTGTTGGGCCAATCATCACAAAACTTACAGGATATGTCCACAGAAGTGCCTTAAACGTACCCTGAAAGTTTCATTCAAATTGACTGTTAGGGGTTGCAACAAATGAAAAAAAAGGGTGTGGCATAACACAAATCAGACTAGAAATCAGGCATTGTTTGTCCAGTCATCACAAAACTTCCAGGATATGTCTACATAAGAACCTGAAACATGCCCTGAAAGTTTCCTTCAAATCAACCGCTAGGGGTGCTAAAAGGGCAAAAAATGTGCGTGGCATAACACAAATCAGACAATGAATCAGAAATTGTTTGTTTTCATCATTCAATGACTTGAAATTTCTCACAAGTCCAGCTCAATGTGCTCTACAAAAAAGTCTCCTGGACCACTAAAGTCCACCTAACCAGATTTTTTGCCATTTAGAATTTTTTTGAAAAACATATTTTTGACATCTCCTCCTAAACCGTAGGTCCGATTACTACCAAATTTTCGGTGGATCATCATTGGATGAAGATTATAAGAAATTGAACTAAGCTTGTTGATATTTGATTTAGTTTAAGATATTGACCAATGAACTTCAAAAGGGGCGTGGCACAGCACATAAATAGACCAAATCATAGTCTGATTCGTGTTATGCCACCCACATTTTTTGTCAAGCCCCTTTAGAATGCTAAAAAAGATACAAAACTTTGCACCCAGACTTGAACTGGTATATACTTTAATTTGAGTCCAATTTTGGGCTTGGAGGTGGCCCGTCAGCTCTATAGCAGCCCCTAATGACTTTTAGCCTTCAAAACGGCTGGGGATAGTGTAAAAGTCACGAAATTTGGCACACGTGTCAGAAGGGGTGTGTTTTGATTTCTGGTATAGTCTAGGGCTTGGGTGTGGCAAAATGGCTCAATAGCGCCCCCTACAAAATTTCATCACAGCAGCCCCTGCAATACATTTCACCTAGATGTCCAAAATTAGTAGCAGTGCTACCTGGTTCCAAAATAAGTAACTGTGCTACCTCAGCTCCACATCGTCAGATTTTTTTTTTTAAGTTTTCCATGTTTGATAAGAGTGCCAGCCTGAAGATGCCAATATTCAGACATAGTCATAACACCACCTACTGGCAACAGGAAGTCACAGTCCCTAGACTCTTAAAAACTCATAGTAGGTTAACCAGATCCACCTCAAAATTGACGATGCTTAATAGTGAAGATTGTGAGTTTTCATCTAAAGCTGTTGCCATGATGGCTCATTATTCGCCATGAAACAGGAAGTTGTTGTAACTTGAGTGTACATTGTCCAGGTCTTCCAGGCAACAGGAAGCAAGCCACAAGTAACAAACATCTGAATGACATGAAATTGAAGTTGTGTGGTCTACACTTGATATATGGAAGGCTATTTGCCCAAGTAACGTCTTAGATATTTCTTGTTTAGACTACATTAAAATGCATGTTAACAGGTAGAATTTGGTCGTGTTAACACTATATTTTTATGCGTTAACACAACAAAAATGTATGCATTAACACTTCAGGTATATTTTTTATGCCTTAAGATGTCATGGTTTGGTGTCTTAACATGCAAATACCTGTCACAGCCAATGGGTTATTCCATTCTTATCTAATAGGGGTGTTAGAAAGGAAGTCTGAGGCACAGCAATTTTTGTTTCCAGCTGAATAGTTTGTGGAGCACACAAACCAAAATATTAGGCTAAGCTATGGCTCACATTGTGTGCCTGCCGTTAACTTTATCATGATGATGCACTGTTTCCTATTCAATTTCAACTTCAATATGAGTTACAGTCATTTCTAAATCTGTCTGCTTGTAATGTTACCAGTCCTACCGCTAGGCATCACTATGCACAGTCACATGTTTGTGCCATCAATGAATAAAGATATGTTACCAACAAATATGAGCAACCATATATAATGCTGCATGCCTTATCTTTAACATGGAATTATGATTTATATTGATGATCATGACATGTTTTGGTATGTACTTATCAGTAGGCTACATATGCATTACAATATTTCTTCAGAGGAAAAGAAAATTAGATTTTTTAGAGATTCTACCATCCCCTATTTCCTGGGTCTCATAAATTACACAGATTAAATAAATTATTAGAAGGCCTAAGTGGTGGGCGTTGGGTGGACAGCCCGGGGGCTGGACATGTGTGGAGCTGAGGACCTCGGGCGGAAAGCCCGGGGGCTTGACATGTGCGGAGATGATCTCATGAGGTCTGTGACAAAGATCAACACCATCTGGAAGCCTGGCGGAATGCCGGTGGCACAGGAGAAGGTCACAGGAGGCCGGCAGCGAAGATGGAGACCTTCTGGAGACTGGCGGCGAAAGCAAAACCCTTCAGGAGGCCGGAGAACCAGGTCAGGGCCCGGCAACAGGACAGCAGGACAGGGAGCCGGCGACAGGACATCAGGACAGGGAGCAGGCGGTGGAGAGACTGGTAGAGGAGCTGGCAGAACCAGTGATGTCCGGGAACCTGGAGCCTGCCACTCCGGCAGAGAAGGAGGGTACTGCTGCGACCCAGCAGAGAATTCAGTGGCGTGCTGTGACCCAGCAGACGGTTCTGCGGCCTGCTGCGGTCCAACCGGGGCAGGAGGTGGCTGCGATCCAGCGGGGCGCCCAGGAACTGAGGGCTGCTGTGATCCAGCAAGGAGTCCAGGAAGTGATGGCTGCTGCGATCCAGCAGGGACCAGCGGGGCAGGCGAGCGGCTGTGGGAGCCACGCTTCCTCCTGGGGGTTTTCCCAAAAGGCACCAAGACAGCACAAAGAACTAGCAGGCAGGGAGTCTGGCTGGAAAACTGGCTGAGCAGTAGCAGGCTGGGGTGTCTGGGTACGCAGGTAGTCCGTGAGCCACACAGGGATGGCCTCCCTCAGCCCAGGCAATGTTGAAAGTCTTGTTTCTACCCGACATCTGATGGCCTCTCTGCGGGACGTATTTCCCCCATATGTCCCTTAGGCACATCAGATCACGGACCACCTGCTCCGCTTCCTTGGACAGCTCTGCTGAGTCGAGGATTGGTTGGATCATTCTGTCGTATGATGTGTAGTGGTATGTGGACCCAAATGCAGATGACCAGGAAGCTGTATGAGGGTGAAGTAGCCGGAAGGCCACAGTGTTTATTGGGGGTGATGGTTTACAGGCAGATATAGGCAGGTACAGGCAGAGAGACCGGTAGGCAGACAGGTAACCAACAGGTAATAAGAAAATGGGTTACCGGCTGGCAGTGGTGGAAACAGGGAAGTGAGTCCAATGTGGCAGTCCAATAGGGAGCAGCCAAGGTCCAAGGGAGACAAAGAATCCAAAACAGAACTCAGTGAGAATGCCGGGGAACAGGGCACAGGAACCAGGTACAACCAAAAGTGCACGAGACAGTGACACACGCTAGACAGGAACAACGCCAGACAGGAACAACAATGATCCAACACCAAACAAAGACAGAGACCGGGACTAAATACCCTAGGGGAGGTGAGACAATGAGACACAGGTGGACACAATCAAAGAAGGGCCAACAATCAAAACTGGAGGGAAAGCAAACAAAGACAGGAAGTGAAACCACAAGACACACAAGAGAATGAACACACTACAAAATAAAACAGGAAGTGACAAAACCTTAAACTACTGCTGTAGTTAACAATGTTATGCAGGGATTTTGTCTGAAATACTCTCAGCTCAATGTATACAGAACAAATGAGCTAGTAGTGGGCTATTCGCTAGCAAGGACCACACCATCACCAGATGTGTTTAAGTGATTTTTTTGACAAAAACGAAAGATTATGAGTGATGCTTGAACTCTTGTTCTTCTTCTGTCTATTGATTTGTGTGGGGAAGCTTCGTGGGGAATCCACTATAGCACCCGGGCATGACGGACCCACCCGGGACCCTACAGAGAGTAGCAAGGAGGGGAAAAATAAGAGAAAGAAAGGGGTGGGAGGGAGGTGCACAGAATACAACAGTGAAAGAGGAGGAGATGGTTTAGGTGGGTATTTATGGGAATGCTGGAAGTGGTGTGGTTTAGGTGCAGTCCTGCTCCTGAAACTCTACTAAATAGGTCCAATTCACTAGCAAGGACCACACCATCAACAGATGCATTTAAGTGAATTATTGACGAAACGAAAGATTATGAGTGAAGCTTTAACGCTTGTACTTCTGTCCATTGCTTTGTGTGGGGAAGCTTCGTGGAGAATCTGCTGTAGCACCCTGGCGCGATGGACCCCCAAAAGCCTCCAGTTACTTGAGACAAGATTGAGCGGGTCTGAGATCTTTGAGATCTGAACGTATGTAGCAGTGATGTGCTTGTGCAGTCCATGATTTGTATTACATGTTCGGGGATGCCGTTGTGGCAGTTATGAGTCTGAAGGAGTGAACACCGGAGTACTGGACAGGAGAAATGCAGGACGATGAGAGTCTGTGGCGAAAGTGCTGGTGGAACCAGAATCACTTTTCCGGACTCAGAGAAAATCTGTCATGGTTATGCTGGGATTTCTGGAATTGCAAGAAGTTTGCAAGGGTCTCGAAAGGATTCAGCAGTGATTGGACTTTGAAGTAAAAGTCAAGTGTAAGCTGACTGGATTGGTTGGTTTTGGTTCGCTTTAAGTAAATACCATGGTTTTGACTGAGAAATGCAGGTGTGACAGCGTGGGTCAAAGCAAAGGTTAGAGGCGGTGAATCCATCCAGCATCTGAGGAGACTGAAAGCAAGTGAGAACATGGCTTCTACAGTTTGAGCAACATTGGGGATGCTGTATCCAGAGCAGATGGTTTGGATGCAGACTGACAGCAAGTCAGCGGTAAGAGGAAGGTGGCGAGGACTTGAGCTGGCCAGAGCCTCTGAACTTCTGAAATGGGAAACAGGAAAGAGCCAGCGATGGCATTGGAATCGAGAACATGAGCTGCATGGAGAAAATAAATGGTGTGTTAACGGAGTGCCATTTTAGGCATGCATGGACGGTATGATAGATGGGGCAAACTTGTTGATTACATCTGCGATGTTGTCAAAGTATACACGAATGGGCTTTGCAGAACTGTTAGTGGCCCCACGGAATAGCTGCGACTATTATGGGCTAGCTTTTGAAGAGAGTGGAGGAAGCAACCTGGCATTCACTTGCGAGCTCCGGGGCCATTCTAGTTTCTATTGTAGAAACCCCCAAACCCAACAGAAGGAGCAGGTCAGTGTAAAGATGGATGTCGTGTGGGTGAGCCAGTTGTACATCGTAGAAGAAGGTGATCCCGTTCCATTTGGCGAGAAGTTTGAACCAAATACAGAGTTTGGCACGGCTTGGACTGTCCAGGAAAATGGAACGGTTAGTTTATTCATTGACGATGGAAAGCGACTGATAGTAAATGAGAGCTAAGGCTCGCCCTTGGAGAATGATATGTAGGCAAAGTTGACATATCATGATGAGGAGAACAAGATCTGTGTATGTCTATGATCTGTTGGAGTAGACTGGTGGGCCCTGGAGAAAGACTGGAGATAAAAGTTAGGATGATGAATGGGAGGACTGGCTGTAGACGGGGTGAAGTTGACGGTTGCCTGCTGGGCTGGAATAGGTTGGGAGGGAAGACCAGAGTTAAGTATCGAAGGAATGTGGTGTGCTGCAAGGGCTGTGGAGGAAAGCCGGGCACCGGCATCCTGGTGCGGAAGGCTCCAACTAATGAGAGCTGCAGGGACTGGGAGACGGAAGATCCTGGCATCCTGGTGCCATAAGCCCTGTCTGGAGCAAGCTGCAGCAGTTGCTGCAGGGGGCTCTGGCACCCCATCGTCAAATGCCCCGACTAAAACCAGCTGCTGTGGTTGCTGGAAGTACTGCAATTGCTTGTTTCTGGGTAGCAGGGAGCGATCCTGGTGCCCGGTTCCCATGCTAAGGTTGGCTGCTGTGGTTGCTTGAATAGGGCGGCAGGGGGCACTGGCATTCTGGAGCCAGGTTCCCCTGGTTGTCCTGTTAGACAATGGAGTCAGAAAACTGCAACGGCAGTGATGGACTGTCCTTAAATTGCCTCTTCCTCTCTTTTCTGCTGAGGGAAGTGGGCAAGGAAGGGACTGTGTAGGGGCTTGCTGGATTCGTTCACTTTGTGGACGGCTTTTGGATTATGGAAAGGGGGATAGTGAGACAAAGTCCATGTTCGAGATGAGGTGAGTGGATGGATGAAGTTGCTCACAGGGTAAAGTAGTAACGTTAGCTCACTTTTCTGAGTGTGCTCAGGGCGATGCTGCGTGATGTCGGTTCTGGTGCAGAATACGAGAGTGAAAGAGGAGGAGATGGTTTAGGTGGGTATTTATGGGAATGCCAGAAGTGGTGTGATTGAGGTGCGGTCCTGCTCCTGAAACTCTGATAAATAGCTCCAATAGCTGCCAATCCTGAGTCTTGAGGCGTGGACAGGAGGTTAAGGTGGCTCACTTTCTTCACTCACTTTCTCAGGGATTTGTCAGTGGCTAAGACAACATTTATGGCACATTGGAATATGAACATTAGAAGTAGAAGTAATGACTCTTCTACTCCCCAGAGTGTTTAGTTTTTGATGGAAACTGGTAAATGGACTTTGTTAACATTTAAGCACGGTGGAGGAAATAAAGAGATTGTTACTCTGCAACCGAACAACGGCCTGTGGATTCTGTAATAAACTGCAACACACAGCGTACAGTAACATTAAGCCAAAGCTAAGCTCATCAACCAGGTCACTCCTGGGTTAGACATCTCAGTAGCTAAGTCATAGGCTGAGCTTTAATAATGTCAATAAATCCATTAATCCAATAATTCAATACAATGGACTTGACTCAGAACTAGGGTGTGTGTGTGTGTGTGTGTGTGCTTGTGTGTGAAGACTCATATATGAGACTCACTTTTTTGTACTTGTTCCCATAAAACTATTTGCATATACTCTGAGTGACAATATAATGGCTCAAAATAATCATAGGCAGCTGACAAAATGTCTGTGTATCAATATCGGTATAAAGCATTTAGAGCAAGAAATATGCCATTTTAATGACTTTAATGACTTCCTTGTATTCTCTGCATATCTAACTACAAAGATGAAATAGATCCCCAGTAGGGCACCAACTCCCACTAAGATTTCATCTGGCTTTGCAATGTCAACTCCATCTATGTGAAGAGAGACTTTACCTCCGGCACTGAAGGGGTTCCCGCTCACCAGCAGCACAGGTGCACCACCTTTGCAAATGACCTATTTTTTATTTTGGGGTGAACTGTACTTTTAATAATCAAACATAATGCATACAGTGTTCACTTCAGTCTCAGTTGTACTGTATGGCCAACTTTGAGGACCTGCTGCGTTTTTTTAAACCACTTGATTTGTACATTCAAGGCTGAATTACCAAACAGGCAAAGCCACAATATAAATTGAAATGATTGGGACCTTAAAATGACACCTGCATTATTACACAAGGTCCTACAGTTTATCCTGTGCTTACATGATGATTTCTTAGCAGGAACCGACTCTTAAAAATGAAATAAAACCCTGCACACAATGGGAACTATTAGATATGATTGTAACAATATGTTGCGTGTCATCTGGATCTGGTGTTTGTTTGCTAACATGATAACATGTCAAATATGTGTGCTTAATCAAGTTACCATAAACTAATCAGTAATTAACAAGTAATAACACAATGCTCAAGCACAATGAGAGCAGGAGAAGTTGGTGGTCAGTACAGTCCCACAGCTCATTTTTGCCCTGGGGCCTCTAATCTGGCCCTGCCTACATGTAGCCAAATACCAGCATTTCTCTGATTAATACAGACATTTACATAGAACATTCATTAGCATAAAATGTTGCAATTAATGTTTGGTTGCATTTCACTGATAAATTAGCTGATTTTTGTGCAAAAATGTAATCGTTCTATATCGTCTTTTATTCTGTAGAAATGGAACCGGAAGTGAAACTGGGCTGCTACTGCTAGGCTGAGCACCGCAGATTGCTTTGACTTATACGATGATTTTGCTATAGTGCGTTATTGCTAAAAAAAAAGAATCATTTGTCACTACTGGGACTATGAATGGATACAATGGGGTAATGTGGACATTTCTCTCCCTCATCGGGTGTGACTTTTAAAGGTGGGGCGTCGTCATGAACTACTACTCTGGGAGGCTATGATAACAGCTAACCACAGCCAGCTAACCAAAGAAAGCTTCAGTGATGTTTGCCTCAACAAGCTTACGAGTTAAGTAGATACAACCAATGCCATTTGGCATTTGGTGAATAGTGTTTACAATCTGAATACCAAGTATATACCTTGTTGGTACTTTTAGGAGGTGAACCCTGCTTTAGCTAAGTTAATGTGTAACGTTAAGAGTTTTAAGTTAGCATATAAGCGAGGTTTGGAATAGCCAGGAAACACAATAGCTACATCAGCTAACGTCAAACAAGCTACCGGGAATCATTACTAGTTAACCAGGTTGTTGGGTGACGGTATTTAAGAGTATCACTAGACATTATTACCACATATAAACCACGTCTGCCTTTAGAGAAACTAACCATAAAACTGTCAACATGTAATGGTTTGTCTCAAGTGACAAAGCTTGACAAACTTGACATCCCACTGCAGCTTAGCATTAACGTTAGCTCCAATTAGCATCAGTCGAAGAAGCTCTTTGCAGTAAAGCCCCAAAGTCACAGTGGGAACTATTAACGTGTCACAGCATCCTGCATTTAACATGCTAATTTAGGTAGTTCAGTTAGGCTAATGTAACACCGTGTGATGGGGTTGTTTTTCCCTTGCTCACGGCTCACCAACAGCTTTGTGTTCAAAGTTTAAATACTCAGGACAGTCAAACTTATGTTTTGTAAGAGGCCATTTGTTTACCGGTCATGTATAGCCTTGACCAATGACATTATCTAATATGTTGATGTAACATGTTGAATGGCAGATGATTTATAAAGAAACTGGATGTGTGAATAGTCTATTCCCTCCTTGTCATAAACACACAAAAGATGTACACTGTAATGCATAAAGGGATTGTGCTATACATTCAGACTCTAGGCTGACTGTTCATAGGGCTGTGTTACCAACATTGGACAAATTGAAAATCTTTGAAGCCTAAGTCTTTGCTTTACTTCAGGTTTTTTTGCATATTACTATATGCTTTTGATTTTTAAATATGCTGTTGATCACCAAAGTGATATTTATTCTTTGGCTTGATCTTTGGTTGGAATTAAATCAGTGATCCAGTGTTTCTGGAACTTGACCCAAAAGGACTAAAGGTCGGATTATGCTTGAACAAAACTTCTTACAAGGTGTTGTGTGACCATGTCTGAAATCAAAAGTGTTTTATACCTGATCCGAACAGCCACGCTCGAAGACGGGGTGAAAAGCGGGGCTCTCATAGAGAGGGGGAGGTGTGATATTGTTTAAATATGGGGATAACAGCACACATTTTCAGTCTTTCCTGGAAGGCATTCATAGTGTTACATTCAATTGTTCACAAGTGGGAGAAACAGTTAGGTCCAGAATGGAAAAAAGAGAGCTTGAGAGAGCATTCCAAACCCTGACTCCTTTCCCACCTCCACACAGCTGACCAGTCAAGGCATGAAGTGAGCATGAACGTTGGATTGTTAGTTTCGGAAAGTTACAGGAGTGGTCTTTACTTCAACATCAAGTCAAAGTGATAGGTGCATGAAAAGGTCCCCATTACATGTTTGGAACACGCCAAACAGAAGTTGTGCCCTACCATACCTAACTGAGCTTTAGAACCATTTAGAATCGTAAATATTAATATGTTTATTTTTTAAACGGATTTGGTTCTAACTCTCAAGCTGAATTCACCATTTCCATTCTGTACCATATAATTAATGTTATCTCATTTCAAACAGGTACTGGCACCGTTCCTGCCTTGAGGCAGAGAGAATAAGCAAGAAAAGGAGATGGAAAAGATGACTGCTCTTCACTTGTCATCAGCCACTACTTTAATACTCTCACAGAGAGAGATTGAAAGGAAGTAAAAGGGATCCTCTGGCATACAGGCAAGAGAGTGAGAAAAAGAGAAATCATCCAAAGCTATAAATCACACTTTATAAAGCAGAAGAAATGGCTTTTTTGGACAATCCAGCCATCATTCTGGCCCACATCAGACAGTCTCATGTGACCAGTGATGATACAGGAATGTGTGAGATGGTACTAATAGACCAGGATGTGGATCTGGAGAAGTGCCAGCTGGCTCTGGTGCCTGGCAGCAGCTGTGGATCAACAGGGTCGGGGTCCTTGAGCGAGGGGGGCAGCAGTGTGACAGACAGTCATGCCTGTGATCTCTCCCAGTCCATGGATATCACCTCCAGCTGGGACTTTGGCATCCGGCGGCGCTCCAACACGGGTAGGCTCATCTCCAGGCTCTGGCTGGTTAGCAGGGCAAGCTTTCTGTCAGGCAAACCTCCCTCCTGTCATTATGGTGGGGGCAGCCAGAAAGCCTGTTCTGCTGTTGTTTGGAGGGGTTTTTGTGTCTAATCTGGGCCAGTGGTTTAGTGAGGTTCAAGTCAAATTGTGTGTTATTGAAGGTTGTTGCCGCACAGGTGGAAAGCATGGGGTAAGATTGCAGTTTGCTGTGTGAATTTTATCAACTGCTATAAAATGAGTAGCACAGATCACATTAACAATGATTAATGCTCCTTTTGTATGCCAGTATACTTTGTAAATCAAGCAGTGCCAGATTGTTCTTTTTATCATGCCATCAAGTAGACAAGTGACACTTTGTAGAACTTTATATATGTCAGCGGCTATGGCAAAGGAGTGGGACTCTTTGTTTTTGGGTGGCATTTATGCATTTATTTGATAGTTTGACAGTAGAGATAGACAGGAAACCTGGGGAGAGAGCTAGGGAATAATAAGCAAGACAGGTCCCCAGCTGGAATCTAGCCGCGGCTACATTACTAAAATTAGGTCAGACCGGTCAAGAAACACAAGCAGTCAGACAACCAGACAGGTTGGAAACAATCCATAATTAATATTATAAAGAGTACCGTAATTAATATTATAAAGAGTATTATAAAGACTAGACCTGCTCTACAGGAAAAGCGCAATGAGATAACTTCTGTTATGAATTGGCGCTATATAAATAAAATTGAATTGAATCCAGTGAATGGTAAAATTATCACTCAAAGAGTCTATTGTAAACTTTAATGGCAGTTTACAGACCCACTTCCTGCTTTAACTTTGACCTATTGTACTTACTCAAGGGAGCTCACTTTCAGTTTGACCTCCAAATAAAGGGGTTCAGATCATCTGGACAAACTGTTGATTTGTTTTCAACCTGTCTGATCTTCTGACTGCTCCAGTTTCTCGACCTGCTGGACCTATTTTTAGTGATGTTTCCGTGTTACCAGATCTTAGCCATTACTTTGGTGAGTACATTGGTGAGTTATTATTACTGATAAAAATTATGGCCTGTGAAAATAAAGCCCACATTTTAACAAACTGGAGTTTCCCTTTAATTAGTTTACTAGATTCTGCAGTTTTTTCCTCAATTCTAGCAATTTTTCTGTAAGAAATGTTCAAACTGGAAGAAGGCTTGCCAGTTCTATCTAGGGTTGCGCTCTGCGTTTTATAGTGGTGGCGCTCTGCCTTGCATGACATAAAGAGTGCCTCCTCTTAGAAATTACTACATTTTAAGAAATATAACATTAGGCTTATTGACCTTTAGCGATAACAACCAGTGGTGCTACATCAAACACCAAAAGCCACATGTTTATAAGTAAGAACAAAATATAACAAAATGAGATGAGTAAGCATCTGTCTGATTCAGCTCAGTAGGAGATTGATAAATCGATCAAGTTGTATGTACTTCTCAGTGATTAATCAAAGTAGCATGTCGCAATGTCTGGGGAAATGGTTATTGTCTGATGCAGTTTGGTTTTTGTCATTCCTCATGTTTACATTCAGTTTTGCTGTTTTTGATGCCAATGTGTGGTAGCAGCACTCTCAACTGCCTAAGCAGACAATTCTACACCAGTCACCAGCGGGACTATGTTTGTCGGATTTCAGACTCTGTCACATGATGTTCCTATGTTAGCCCTTTAAATCTCAAGGTTTGGTGTGCTAATCAACATCTAATAATCAAATCAGTCATCAAATGAGTATACTGTGTTTAAGTTGGGATGTGGGTGTGTAATATGATGTGTTGTAAAAATTCAGTATTGTGAGTTTGAATCAAATGAAAAGAGTGAATCTTTTTAAAGCTACATTCAGGTGTTCTATTTGGAAGGTAAATGTGGTTTTGGTGATAGAGGGAGTCCAAAGGTAGACAGCATGTCTCCTTTTGGCTCCCTTGACTTTTGTACAAAGTTTGGTGGAGTGCTGGTCGTGGTTCTGGCTTGTGGGTAGAAAGCTGCAATCCTCTGAGACTTTCAGATTTGAGATTGAGTACTGACCTGTGGCGGCTGTCTCATCAGGACTCCAACAAGACAGCCGTGAGAAACCAGGGGCTGCTGGTAAGATAAGAGGGATGAACCAAAAACTTTTGAACAAAGTATACGAGTTTTTTTTTAACATTAGCTCTTCTTGGTGTGTGTACTATTCATATTTGTATGTGTGACTGTCTTTATAGGGTTGGTCATGTCAGTCAAAATATCACATGGCAGAGATTAAGTGTGTCAAATTGAAAAAACAAATGTCCTTTTCTTCTCATATTGCTCTCACAGGCTCAATGAGAACAAAACAAAATGTATTATTTCACCAGGTGTTTAGCTACTTTGGCTTGCTTGCAAATGTTAAATGTTCTTCTTTCTTTTCAGCCCAAAGACTTGAACGGTTAAGGAAAGAACGGCAGAACCAAATAAAATGTAAAAACATTCAGTGGAAAGAGAGGACATCCTCCCAATCAGGTAGTGTTTCTTACCAGCTGCACTTGTTACTAATTTTGTAGCAAAACCCTACGTTTCACTTTTCATCTGAGGTGTGTTAATAGAATTGTTATGCATGCCCCCTGGGATAGGAAAGCAGAAAAAAATTATTTACAGCAAATGATTTAAAATTTTTTAAGACTTTCCTCTAATCTTTACTTTTTTTCTTGTGAATTACTGGATACTTTTACCTCTAACAATTCAAGTAAAACAAGGAAGAAAATCACCCTCTGGTTGAAGTGGTGACAACTGGTAAACACATATATCCGGTAATGGAGATGCTGCAATTTTCTGCAATACTCTTAGTAGTCTTAACTAGTTTGGATCACAAGAACAGTTAACAGTTTTTCCATCCAGACATAAAATCCTTTTATCTAGATATGTTACTGCAATAAGAAGAAAGTAATTACTGTGTTCAATGTACTTAAAAAATAACCAAGTATTTGCTGCATGTTGATTTTGCTCTTATGCTTTCTATCCAGTGGAGGATCTGGGGTCCTTGTTTGAAAAACGGGACTTTAAAGACAGGCCGCGGACAACTGGTACCAAATCCACCCTTTCACTGCGGCTGGAGCAGTGTCCACAGCAGCTCAACAATCCCTTCAATGAATACTCCAAATTTGATGGCAAGGTGAGTTATTCCATTTTGGTTCCTGTTTATTTGTGTCTTCCAGTATTTCTTTTAAAGAAGTCATTTTGTAGAGAAGGAAAAATAGGCAGTTTGGTAAAGTTTGTTTTTATAATTTTCCTCTGTTGGATTGAATTAATCCAATACAGCAAACCTTCTGTCTAATGAGGGGACTCCC
Source organism: Siniperca chuatsi (assembly GCF_020085105.1). Lineage (NCBI taxonomy): Eukaryota > Metazoa > Chordata > Actinopteri > Centrarchiformes > Sinipercidae > Siniperca > Siniperca chuatsi. The sequence continues at coordinate 25,074,392 of NC_058059.1, read as the reverse complement.
TAAAAACTTGGTATTTCACTTGGGGGCGGTGCCTTATGTCCTGCATCACACAAAGTGTTGTGTGCCTGATGCGCATTCTCGTTGGCTTGCATTGGGTCATCTCGTCACTTTTTGGATAAGCTAGCAAAACTGTAACCTAAAAAGTTGTTTATTAACCTAATCTTTGTGAGCTCTTCACTGCACTCTGAACAACTAGATGCATATATACATAAAACAAAGCAAGGTTTGCACTCAGGAGCCATTCAATTGAGTTTACTTAATCATGTGTCTGGTAACATACAAAACGTCGCTCTGCCTTCATCACTGCATACAAAAAACAGGGATATGATCCTATTTAAATAGGTCAGGTGAGTTAACAGGTAATCACTAATCACTGCAGCCTCACTCAGAATGGAATCGCGCATAGTCAGCAGGAGAATACAATCATCACGATTCTACTCAGACTGGAGCTGCATATAGCCTCAAAGTCAATCTTTGTTAAGCATTGAAACTCTATACATTTTCAACTTGAAACTATCAGTAGGTCAGAGAGTTCAAATAATAATCATTAAAGATCATTTAAAAACATTACAAAACAACAGTGGTAATCACTGTGGGCATCAGGTTTCTTACTGTTCATAAAACATGTTAAACCAATAGTTGGCTAAACAAATATATTCGAGTATCAAAACCAAATGAACATTAGAACTTCCAAAAGATTCATTATTCGTTATTCAAGTCATTTGTGATATCCGCCATGAAAAGTAACCTAATCTTTGCTTTAACCCCAAGATTAAACCTACAGGGGACCTCACACCTAATTGTAACTTCAAACAGAGATTATTTTTTATTTTTTGTGATCATCTAATTACGAAGATACACTTAGATTTTGGCTCCTTGTACTGCTGGCACAGCTGCAATCGGGACTAGACTTCCCTACAGATTTTCAAATTACTTTTACCTGACTGTTGATAAATTCTCAAATTGACCATCATAATGTTATACTGGAAAATATGTACAACTAAATAGTGCTTAAATATATTGACATTTAGATAAGCTAAACTATGTCCATAAACAAAAATCTACTACGACAGAGGGTCTGTATTCTGATATCAATGTAGTATCTTACATCAATAGATGCCCGGCCCAGCCCAAACAGGCTTACAAGGCAGACTTGTTCTGCATTCTGCATTCTCACAAAGGTATACGCAGGTTATCATATAAAGTAGCCTACAATAAAACTAAGTGCAGTTTATTTTCATCATCTCCAAGGTCACAGACCAAATACACTCTACCTTCCTCACGTGCACTCAGAGCATGAGGCGGTCATGGAGCTCGCTGAAGTGTGTACTGCTACGTCCTGCAAAACCACGCCCATCTGGGTGAAATACCAAGTTTTTAGGGAGTTCCGTCTACTGATCAATCACAGGAGTTTAGATTTAGGAATGCAAAAACACTTATTGTGATTTAAAGATAAATACCTTTCAATCAACCTTTATTCATAGGTTTACTTCATACATTGTGAAGGCAGTTTTAGTCAATTTAAAATGACAATTTTGTTCTTAAATAAACTGTTAAGACCAATGTGTTTACATTAGTGCTCAACTTTTGTCATTTGAGTTAGGAGCATTTTATTGTAACTGTTAATAAAAGGAAGCTATTGGAATGTACCAAAATATGAATCCACACAAAATAACATAAGTCAGAGACAGACTTTCATGTCTATAGAAAAAAAGAAAGATGATAATAATGATGATAAGAATAAAAATAACAGGGTAAATAAAATTTTAAAAATGAATAGGCTCACATCACTCACAATGAACAAACTCCCTGGGATTCTGGGGGTGATTCAGTATGGGGAACAGGATGTTGCCTTCAGCTGGTCAACCCCCTCCTAATCAGAATCAGCTTTTTTGGCCAAATATGTGTACACATACAAGTAATTTGACACCAGTTTTTGTTGCTCTCAGTGTTGCACACCGTTCCATGAACTATTTTCAGGAAGATAGGTAGAAATACACATATAGCTAAAAATATAGATGCATATATAAACACGGTGGTGGGAAAATGTGTTTGCCCCCTTCTTGATTTCTTTTTAAGTTATGTTTTAACAGGTGCGGCAATCACTTTTTCATGCAGGGCCATGTAGGGTTTGGATTTTGTTTTCCCTTAATAATAAAAACCTTCATTTAAAACTGCATTTTGTGTTTACTTGTGTTATCTTTGACTAATATTTAAATTTGTTTGATGATCTGAAACATTTACGTGTGACGAACATGCAAAAAAATAAGAAATCAGGAAGGGGGCAAACACTTTTTCACACCACTGTATATATAAATGCAACAATGAACAACATCATACAATGTCTACATACAAGTCAAACTTTCTGTAAATTGTAAACAAGAATACAATAGTGCAAGGGTGCAGAGTGCAAAGAGTGCTGGAATAAATATTGAATGATTAATGTAATAGATTCCTTTATCTAAATGAAATAGGTGGCTATGTATAGTATATCCTGTACATGTATACATGTCTATATACAGTATATACAGCGTGCTTAGATTTATATTTGATGATGATGGTTAAAAAAACTGTAATTTGTCGGTAAGTCGACATTTATAGATATACAGTATATACATTTTCCTCACACACACACTCACGCACCATACCTATAAATGAATTTTGGCACACTTCAGTGCACTTTACCCTCTGCCTGTCTGAGAATCTTTGTAATGCAATGCTTCTATCTTCTGTCATGTCTATCTCTGTTGTGGTTTGTCTTGCATCATCACATGATTAAATGTTGATTTACACTGTAAGGAAGCTCCCCTTCAGAGTAAATACTAAAGTTTTAGGTAGTTTATGCTGTTTTTTTCTCTGCATGATGTACTCAGTGTCTCTTCATCTTTTAGGGCCACATTGGCACAACTGCTACAAAAAAGATAGATGTCTACCTCTCAATGCAGATGGCTCAGGAGAAAGTACATCCAATGACAGTGGTGACCATCGCCAATGCCCGCGTCCAAGACCTCATCGGTCTCATCTGTTGGCAGTACACAAGTGAGGGACGAGAACCCAAACTCAAGTGAGTACAAACACATTTCAACACCAGTTTCATAGAATGTCAATTTCTGTGTAACAAACTCTTCTTCTGTCTGTCACATCTCTCTACAGTGAGAATGTGAACGCCTACTGCCTCCACATTGCTGAAGATGATGGCGAGGTGGACACTGACTTCCCTCCACTGGACTCCAATGAGCCAATCCACAAGTTTGGTTTCAGCACTCTAGCCTTGGTGGAAAAATACTCCTCACCTGGCCTAGCTTCCAGACAGTCGCTGTTTGTCAGAATGTAAGTATGAATTAAGTAATATATTCATGTGTATAATCATCACTAGGGGTGAATATGTGAATGTTGTGGTTATCCTAATTTTTCCAGGCCTGTGGTAACATACAGCCATTGGTGCAAAAAATGTTAATGTTTGATGATGTTATGTTGTGAGGAGACTCTCTGCATGCTCCAAACAAGTTTGGGCTGTTTTTGCGCTGTAGTTAACGCTATAACAGCCTGCAGGCGCTAGGAAGGGTTATTTTCTACATGTAAATATCAACACTCGTGTTTTCAAAAAGAAGTTGCTAACTGTAATGTTGTCTAATTTATAATACAGAAAGTTGTGTTTATCAAATTATATTTGTTGCTAACTTAGCAACAAATATAATTTGTATCAAGTTTCTTGGAGGACACACGTTGCAGCAAGCATAGTGTTTTTCTTTTGCTGCTAATATAGCCAATAGAACGGTCAGTGTATGCTAAGCTCTGACCTGGCTGCTGTTGAGAAAGAAGGAATGCGCATAGAGACAGAAAATCCTTGTCTGCACAGGAGGTGTGTAGTGTGTAGCTGTGTTAGTAAAAGAGATTGATTGAAAAGTCATCTGGTCAAGTTTGGAGTTTTTCAAACGCCAATGGAATTTATTAGGCTATGGCAATTTTACTACTGTTTTTTTTCCTGATTGATGCGCCAGTGCATACAGCATCATGCTGCACACTATCTGCACTGTTGTGTATGCTGCGTTTGTACTGTGTGTACTAGGAGTGCAAAGGTTAACAGATATTAGGGGTGAATAATACTTTCAAAAACATGTTTTAACATTTGCCATCAGAAGGTGAAATTATTCATGATTCATATTGACCAATGATGCAGTGCTGGTTTGTTTTAGTTCTAAATATATCTAGCATGCGGCGTTACGGGCTGGGTATCAAACCTAAATACCTAAATAATATTTTGGTACGTATTACTATTTAGTACGAAATATGTCGGCAGCATGAGTATCAAACTAAAGTTAGCATTGAAAGTCTGGTCAGATTATGGTCTTGTTTACTTATTCTTTTATCAGATAGTTCCTGTTTTAAATCGTTATTTCACCCATTTTAAAATTTTAGACTGGACGTGTCATTTAGACAAAGTTTGTATGTGTTCTTATGTGTAGAAAGCATTTAGCAATTATTAGGCTCCTTTTGTTAAATAAAAAAAGGCTTTGTAGAAGAACATGTTTATGTTTCTCAAAGTAGCAGAAAGGATACCCAGTCCTATTGGTCTATTAATCATATACTGCAGGCCTTCATGGCTGTGGCACAAATTAATTAAAATGTCTCGTGTTGCTGGCCCAAATCCGACAGCTAACAAACATTTTCATATCAGTCTTTTTTATCGTATTGTGGACCGTGTGTCTAGATACATATCAATCATAGCACTTTAGAAAGGGTGCGACTTTTCCCTCACTCAAACAGTTTTATGGAGTGAGGAGAAGTATTAATTAGACCATAACATATTGATACTTGATCTTCTCACATCACTTGATCACACATGGTTTCATATGACTTTACACTACAACTGCCATGTTGTGATTTGTTGGGTCTCTGTAATTAATATTATAAAGAGTACGGTCTAGACTGCTCTAGGAAAAGTGCAATGAGATAACTTCTGTTATGAATTGGCGCTATATAAATAAAAAATTGAATTGAATTAATATGTGTAAAATATGATAGAAAATCATCTGCGAAACATACATGCTTTTCCTACACGTCCCCTCCTCCTGTCTCATGTCCTCAAGTCTCGACAGCTCTGGGGCGATGGAGAAATCACCCACAGGAGGTGGGTCTGAGTAGCAGTTTAGCCAAAGATATGAACGTATGACATAAAATTTAGCCAGTCAGCATCCTCAAATCTAATCCGAAAAGGGCGACTCGCCCTAAGCGAGCCACTGCTAGTAGGTCAGGACCATAGACTGTACATATAGATGGACGATGTGTCTCCACTTCCTTCCCATAGACTGTAATAAAGCCAAAATATCCCAGATACGGGAGCAGCCATTTTGCGCTTTTGATGTCATTTGGAGCTAAAGTTCACCTGTGTGGGTGACCAAAATAAGATGTACTGATGTGTTTGTCAAGGCGTTACTTACTGCTTTATTTTATGTTGGCATAAAATAATTGTTAAATATTTTCTGTCAATCAACTAATTGATTAATTGATTAATCAGCTGTACTTTTATAAACTGTTAGGTAGTTTAATTTATAACAAAACATCATATATTATAAACTCTTCATATGTTTTGTGTGTAAAAATCTAAATTTGGAAAATAACTAAAGCTGTCACATAAATGTAGTGAAGTACATATTTCCCTGAGATGTAATGGAGTAGAAGTAGAAAGTAACATGAAAAGAAAATACTCAAGTAATGTACAAGGCCTATGTTTATGTTGTGAATTCCTCATTTTCAGACATTTATGTCCAAAGACCTTTATTTTGAATATAGAATATAGAAGTCACTGACAGTGTAAATTGTAATATATAATATGTGTGCCGCATACACACACACCTATGTGAATATATGGGCTTTCGCCGGTTGTTGGGCTCATGGTGGCTGGTTGGAAAATTGTAACATGTTGCTCAGCCCTAACCTTAATACAGCATCTCTGTATCAGTTTAATAGAAAGACGAGCGTTTGTATTTTTGACGGTATTGAAAATCATACCTTCGGCATTTATAAATAGCCTGGTACACCGTAATACCTTGATACCACCGAAGCCTACCCTGTATTACTGTGAACACAGTTAACGGATTCAATGTGATAATATAGCAGTGGTGGTTACCGCAACAGTTGTTTAGTGATTCCACAGTCATACAGAGTATGCCAACCTCATTTTACAGTCCTTTAATTGCTTTTAATTAATGCTGGCTATCCGTAACAATTTACAGATATGCATGCATTTGTTTCTTTGTGCTTTATTTCAGAAACTAGAGAATTATGCACCACTATGCTGTACCATGTGTGCTACTTGTACCATTTCCATTTTGCAAATAAGGAGCTTAAATCCAACTGATGACTGTTCTCTGACCGGAGCCCTGTAGTCATCAATTTTCAAATAAGCCAGTTTCAGTCCCCCCCCCCAAAGCAGTCAACCTATGGGAAACACTGGGATATTTTTTTCACTTTACTTAAAGCAAACAATGGCCATTTATAGTGACTTATAACCAGCTTGTAATGTAGTATATCTGCCTATACCTCAGGAATTGCATTACTTTACTTAAAGCACCTAATGACCACTTAGAGTAACTTATAATCACATTATAATGCATTGTAACATTGATTATAATGCATTGTAAAATGGTTATAATGTATAACAACTATGAGAATTAATACACTATGATCCTTGCCAAAAAAATGTCAGCAATTATGAAGTATTATGATACTTGACCTTATAAGTCATTATAAAATGTTTTATATATTATGATTATTGTTATAAAGAATTATGAATATTTGAGTTCTTATAACTTTAATTATACATTGTTATAAGCACAGTATAATGTATTATAGACATGGGCTTCATAGAAAGTATTACCAAGAGGTTAAGCTAGACATAAGAAGATATATATATTTGTTGTAGCTACAAAGATCTGTTCTGTGTATTCTTGCATCCTATTTTGGCGGCTTAAAATTCACACACACACACACACACACACACACACACACACACACACACTGCTGTGAAACCAGATGCCCACATGTCTATTCAATCAGAAGAAGCCATTACGATGAACAGCCATGTGTCTTCAGTTGTGCTGTTCCAGAGCCAGTGGATTGTTGTTTACTGCATTTTTCTACTCTGGATGATTGAGATGATGTTTCTATTAATATTGCCGCGATAATACAACACAGAAATATGGTTCATATATTGTCAGAATCTGTAGATTCTCCGCTTCCGAGTCATTATTCTCACAAGATTGTACGTGACTCACACAGCGAGCTAGGAGCAAGAGAAGAGAGCTCTCATCTGTCTCTCACCATACGTAATTGGTGGGTTCGTATGTCCGTCTGCATTGGCTGAAACAAACTAATGGACACTCGGGAAATCACTAAGGACCTTCCCGTCACCTTACGCTGCAGAAAAACAGGAGGAAAGAGAAAGTCAGCGAAAAAACACATATAAGAAGAAGAAAAAGAAGAAGACGAGGAGGAGGAGAGAAAATGGTGAAGAAGTACAGTTAGCGAAGTTTTAGCAGTGATTTTGGAGAACAGCGACAGGGATGAGGGGGAGTTTCAGAGCCTGAAGGGTTTGATTCCGAAGATAGGTAAGTGTATTTATTTTACAAAAACCTTGTTTGCAATATTACAGTAATAGTGCACTTCGTGCTAAGCTAAAGCTAAGTCTGAGACTCTGGGCCTCCCCTCAGAAAAAGGAAAAAGGCGTCCCCTCACCCCCACTTATTTCACTTGCTTAGTTTTGCACAATTCTAGGATCATGATTATGTTATATTATACCATAGAGATTCAACAACTTCATAACACCAAATGCATAAAAAACAAGGAATGTATTAGTTTCTGACTCTGGGTAGTGGGGAAAAACAGTAAAATTCCCCAAAAGTAACGTACTGTATCTCTGAACTACCTCTTCATCCAAATCACACACATTTAGGCTATTCTATGTGATCTCCTTTTGATAACTAATGTAATAACTAATGTAATATTTTTTTTCACTTCCATTCACACTTTGAAAACATGCTTTGGCCATTGACTATTTTATCATATTGTTCTGTACAGTTGAGACATTTCATAGAATTGTATTTATTTATATTTGTGATTTTTATACTAAATGTGAAATTGCTGGAAATTTCTGTAGAGTTTTGAAATGAAACAAAGAGTATCCCCATCCCCACATCTCATTCATGTGTGATTTGATGTGTGTGGGGGATCTGGAGGAAGGAAAGAGAAAGGGGTGAGAAGTTTCTTTCACTTAGTAGTAGTGAATGTCCTAAATTGTTATCTTTTTTTCAGAGAGGATTCACCTCTGCCTGCCACCAGGTCACCACCAGCCCCTCCACCACAGCCATCACCAGCCTGGCCCGCCAAGAGGTCCCGTGCCCCCCGAGTACAGTACATACAAGCAGGCTGATAAACAAATAGCACAGAGACAAAAGTACAAATAGACAGACTTGAACACTGGGGATTTTTACAAGTACATTGGGCTGCTTCTGTATATGGCCATGGTGAAACTCAACAGCATCAAAGATTACTGGAGGCAGAATTGCCTTTTTTCTTTGCCACTTCCATCACAGATCATGTCATGGGACAGAGACAGAGCAATAATTTATCTTAGCGACCCTGATGAGGATGTCCATAACAACAGAAAAAAGGGCACAGCCGACCATGACAGACTCTTCCAACTAAAACCCCTGATGAACACCATCAAGAATGTGCACAAGACATTTTATCATCCCCACAGAGACGTGGATGAAAGAATGGTCGCCTCCAAGGCTAAAACTGGGATGACACAGTACATGAAAGCAAAACCCACAAAGTGGGGATTCAAGCGGTTTGTCTTGGCTGACTCAAGGAATGGCTACACAGTGGAATTTTCCATTTACACTAGGAAAAGTGACATCTCCTCTGGACATGGCCTGTTCTACGATGTTGTGATGTCCCTGGTGCAACCATGTTACCTTGGCACAGGCTACCGGAGAACCGCAAGGACTGCCCTAGGACAGAACTGAACGCCCTCACAAGGAAATCAGAAAGAAGCTCCATAAGAGGGATCCGGGATGGCCCCATCATCTATGTGAAATGGATGGACACGAGGGAAGTATCAGTCTGCTCCACACTTCACACAACACACTCCGGTAAAACTGTGCACATGAGGGTGAAACGACGAGATGGTTCCTGGACAAAGGTATCAATCCCCTGTCCCACATCAGTTACAGAGTACAATCAACACATGGGTGGAGTTGATCGATCAGATCAGCTCATTCAGTATTACTCTGGACAACACAAAACCATGCGTAGAAACCTGTTCTACCATTTTCTGGACATTGCCACCACCAACAGCTTCATTCTACACAAGGAACTCTCTTGCCAAGAAAACAAAACCCATGACACATAGCGCTTTCATGGAGGAGCTGACTGCTGAGCTCTGTGGCAAGCCTCTCCGCACAACTCATACCCAGACACCTGCAGGTCATCTTCCTGTACCTATTGCTGATGTCCGTGCAGCAGGCCCCTGCGCGAAAGCCACCGTGGGTCGCAGGAGATGTGAACATTGCCAAAGCCAAGGCAAACGAAAGAACACACCGTGAAAATGCAGGGAGTGTGATGTTGCCCTCTGCATGCAGCTGGACAGAAACTGTTTTGCAGCATGGCATGACAGTTGAAACATGCACATTATGTAAATATTGTAAATAATGTGTTTGTTCTGTGTTTTTTATACATAGTAAATATTTGGTTTACTGGATGAAAAAGTGAAACATGAAAACATGCACATTATGTAAATATTGCTAATGGTGTGTTATTTCTCTGTGGATTTTTATATACATGAATGTTTGGTTTGAGAAAAAAAATTGTTGTAATGCTAATTTTTCATTTGCACACATCCATGAAGCTTGATATGTTGTATGAAGTCATTATTCAGTCCCATTTTATCTCTCCATTTTATCAGTCCCTCTTACATTTGGTGAAATGTACAACAGACAACGATATTACAAAATGTCATTTTAGACATTTATTATGCATTTATCTACTATTTTATTCATATATTCCACTACTTTTGTGAACCTAAAACTTTGGTAAACCCATTTCAAGCACCAAAAAAATTTGTCCACATGAGTAATGGTATGTTTTCACAAGAGATTTGAAGAATTTCAAAAAATCGGACTTCAACTCATCTTTAGGGCCAAATTATCTCTTTACACAATGCTCTAGGACAAGTGGTGCCTCATTATACAGTGAGCTGAGGTTTTTCTGCACATTTAACATAAAACACATGGGTATCATGTTATGCATTTGCCTTTTAAAAGGTGAAATTCAGAAGATATGTAAAATCAAAAAAATGCCCTCAGACCCCAGAGAGTTAACCTTTTCCGCTCTTTTCCATTTTAGAAATGCTGCTCATGGTTTCTCCCTAATCCCCGTGGACAGTCTGAAGGTAACCATGAAGGAAATTCTCCAGAAAGCACTCAAGAAGAGGAAAGGCTCACAGAAAGGCTCAGGTAATGACATTTGTATCATTTACTGCCCTCTCCCTTTTATGTAACCATGGAAGCTATAGACCAGAAAGGTGTGATGCCTTCTTTAAGTACATTGTGTCTTTATATGTCTCAAGTTTGTTTGGCTCTCTCTCATCTACACCCTTGTACACCATGGATTACAAATAAAAACTGAAGTTATTTTAGTTTGAATTGACTCAGTTTGTGAGACTGCCAATTACAGCCTGAAGTCTTTTTGAGTATGATGCTACAAGCTTGGCACACCTATTTTTGGGCAGTTTTGATTGGCTGAGTAGCGTCAAGGCTAGAAAAGCTGCGCCGGTTAAAATAGAAACACATCAGCATGCTACAATGATTTCTATCACTAGCAGCTCAGCTTTTACGCCCCCCCCTTGTTCACAAATATCATATACCGTATACCCCGGTGAAATGTCAGGAAGGTATGAAAAAATAGATACCTCCCAAGCCTAGCTTCTTTGTTGATACTCAACATAATCAAAATTTGTAAGAGGGATAATTTCGTTTTTTTCACAATTCACTTTATATCCTGAGATGGCCCCAAAAGCATCTGAGAGTTTGTAATTTAGCAAGGGAATTGTATGGATTTGTCAAATAAAGGATTATATCTGCTAGAATGTTAATTTTGTGGATATTGGATCCACTTTGAAAACCCTTTATGCCTGCTTCTTACCCGATTGCCTCTGCCAGAGGCTCAATTGCTAGGCCGAAGAGCCCAGGAGACAAGGGTTAACCCTGCCTGCTAGATCTACTCAAAGGAAAGGCAGTGGACATTTGTTGGCTTGAAGTTTTTTATAAAGCGTACTGACCCCATTATTATAAGAAGGACCAAACCCAAACTTAGCCAAGACACTGAGCAAATAAGGTCACTCAAGCCTTTCAAAAGCCTTCTCAGCGTCCAGAGTAACGGCTATACTAGGCTTGGCCCTTGAGGTTACCAAGTGGATGATGTTAAATAACCTACACAAGTTACTGGCAGAGTATCTCTTTGGAATAAAATCAGTCTGTTCTGAGTTTCAGTTTTGATATTATTATATGATTTGATATTATTATTTAAGTATTTACTTAGCCTCTTGGCTAGAGCTTTAGAAATCAATTTATAATCTGAATTCAACAGTGAGATAGGCCGGAAAGGAAGAGCATTTTAACGGGTCTTTTTTTTGTGGATTCCCATAATTAAAGCCATGGAGAATAAATCAACTAGAGTTTGAGTTTTGGATGCTAGATTAATTACACCCATAAGGAGAGGAATGAGGAATTACTTAAACTCGTTATAAAATTGGGGGGGGGACCATCTTCCCCCGGTGACTTATTAGATCGTAAGGAAGTTAATGACGTGTAGTACGATCTAATGATAGAACCCTCAATGCAGAACACACGAGCGATAGTGAATACAGTCACTCTTTATTGACAAGCACAAGGTGGAGGGGAAAGGGGGAAGATCTTCGGAGCGGAGTCCTCTGTGTTGTCTTCGTAGGTACCGGAAAGGTAATGGTAGCCTTAGTGTGTAGACTGGTGGCAGGGAGTAGAGACGGACCGTCAGCGTGAACACCAACACGGAGCAGGACGGTTTCCCTGGGTCTGGCTCCGTGGATAGGTAGAAGGGAAGAGGCATAGTGGAGTATAGGCGAGGCAGGCAAACAGGAATCCAGACAGGAACAAAGACGACTGTAATCACCGGCACAGAATAATCCTGTGGCAGAACAAAGACCAGGATTGCACGAGATATCAAACAACAGAGAACACAGGGCTGGAGCAGATAAGGTGGCAAACTACCACAGTATCCCCCCCTCAACAGGAGCCTCCTGGCGACCCACCAGGATACTCCGGGTGAGCCCGGTGAAATTCTTTCACCATCCTAGGATCGAGAATGCGGGAGCGGGGAACCCAGGACCACTTCTCAGGGCCATATCCCTCCCAATCCACGAGGTATTGGAACCCCCTCCCACGGTGACGCACATCCATAAGACGTCTGACGGAGAATGCCGGCTGGTTATCAATGACCCAGGCGGGTGGAGGGGCGACGGAAGGAGGGCACAGAGTGCTGGAGGCGACTGGTTTGAGCTGGGAAACATGAAAGGTGGGAGAGGAATGAGGAATTACTTAAACTCGTTATAAAATTGGGGGGGGACCATCTCCCCCCGGTGACTTATTAGATCGTAAGGAAGTTAATGACGTGTAGTACGATCTAATGATAGAACCCTCAATGGAATAATTCCTCATTCCTCTCCTTATGGGTGTAATTAATCTAGCATCCAAAACTCAAACTCTAGTTGATTTATTCTCCATGGCTTTAATTATGGGAATCCACAAAAAACCCCTGTTTCCAGCCCAAGAGAGTGAGCTAGTAGTTCCATCCGTGCAAAACCACCTTTGCCATTGCCGAAGGGTCTGGAAGGAGACCCGGGCCGGCCGAAACAGGGGTGGCCAGCCGAAACAGGGGTGGCTGATACCCAAGCGAGGATTCAAAAGGGGAGAGTCCGGAAGCTGCGCACGTTAGGGAGTTGTGTGCATACTCTACCCAGGGGAGTTAGGAACTCCAAGAGGAGGGATTGGAGGCGGCCACGCAGCGAAGAGCTGCTTCAAGGTCTTGATTAGCTCTCTCCGTCTGCCCATTAGATTGTGGGTGGAAGCCGGAGGAGAGACTAATGGTTGCCCCCAAAGCTTGGCCAAAGGATCTCCAGACCTGAGAAATGAACTGGGGACCCCGATCCGAAACAATGTCCAAAGGGATCCCATGGAGTCGGAACACTTGATAGGTCAGGAGTTTCTGCCGTCTCCAGCGCGGAAGGAAGCTTGGGTAAGGCCACGAAGTGCACCGCCTTGGAGAATCGATCCACAATGGTTAGAATGGTGGTGTTCCCCTGTGATGGGGGCAGTCCAGTGACGAAGTCTAGGGCGATGTGGGACCAAGGACGACTGGGAACTGGGAGTGGTAACAGTAAACCCGCCGGTGGTCGGTGAGATGATTTTCCACGAGCACATATGGAACAGGCGGCCACGAATGCTCGGGTGTCGGCCTCCATGGTGGACCACCAAAGTGCCGTCGGAGGAGAGAAAGGGTACGGGTGATGCCAGGGTGACAGGCGAAGCGGGAGTTGTGTACCCATTGCAGTACTTGGGAACGAGTAGTGTCCGGAACAAACAAGCGGTTCGGGGAACCGTTGCCTGGGTCGGGCTGATCCTTTTGGGCCTCCTTTACCCTGGTCTCGATCTCCCACGTGAGGGCGGCCACGACACAGGTAGGAGGCAGAATAGTGTCTGCCCCGGTTTCGTGGTCCAGGGGAAGATCCTGACGGGATAATGCGTCGGCCTTGACGTTCTTCGACCCGGGTTGGTAGGTTAGGGTGAACTTGAAACGCCCATCGTTCTTGGCGTGAGTTTAGTCTCTTAGCCGACTGAATATACTCAAGGTTTTTATGGTCAGTCCAGACTATAAATGGCTGCTCAGCTCCCTCCAGCCAATGGCGCCACTCCTCTAAAGCCATCTTGACAGCCAAGAGCTCTCGGTTGCCCACATCATAATTACGTTCGGCGGGGGTGAGTCGGCAGGAGAAGAATGCACAAGGGTGAAGTCTCTGGTCGGCGTCGGAGACACTGGGAGATACTGAGAGAGTATGGCTCTGACCCCCATGTCCGAAGTGTCCACCTCCACCGTGAATTGGCGTGTAGCATCTGGTTGGATCAGGATGGGCGCGGCAGTGAACAGGCCCTTAAGCTTGGCCCAGGCCGTGTCAGCCTCTGCGTTCCATGCGAAAGCCACTTTAGAGGAGGTGACTTTAGTGAGGGGAGCCACCACTCGACTGTAGTCCCGAATGAATCTCCGATAGAAATTCGCAAATCCGATGAAGTGTTGAAGCTGCTTTCGGTTGGTAGGAATAGGCCACTCCGAAACCGCCTTTATTTTGGCCCGGATCCGTCCTCATCTGCCCACTCTCCAAGATGTAACCCAAGAACCGGACAGAGTCCGCATGGAATTCGCACTTCTCAGCCTTGATGAAAAGACGGTTCTCCAAGAGCCGTTGCAATACTAGCTGGACGTGGTTGACGTGGCTGGCTGGGTCTCGGGAGAAGATGAGGATGTCGTCGAGGTAGACGACAACAAAGCGGTTCAGGAAGTCGCGGAGGACGTCATTCACCAGAGCTTGGAACACTGCTGGTGCGTTGGTTAGTCCGAACGGCATGACAAGGTATTCGAAATGTCCCAGGGTTGTGTTGAAGGCAGTCTTCCATTCGTCCCCCTCCCTTATGCGGACCAGATGGTAAGCATTGCGGAGATCCAGCTTGGTGAAGATGGTGGCCCCGTGGAGAGGTTTGAAGGCCGAATTGATGAGAGGCAGGGGGTACTTGTTCTTCACGGTAATGAGGTTAAGACCTCTGTAGTCTATGCAGGGACGTAGTGTCTTGTCTTTCTTTGCCACGAAGGAAAAACCCTGCCCCGACTGGTGAGGAGGACGATCGAATGAGGACAGTCCGAAGAGAGTCTCTGATGTATGTCTCCATGGCCTCTCGTTCAGGTCGAGACAGGTTGTAGAGGCGACTCGACGGAAGGGAAGCGCCAGGCAGGAGATCGATGGCGCAATCATAAGGTCGGTGTGGTGGAAGGGATAGCGCCCGGTCTTTACTGAACACCTCTCGTAGATCGTGGTATTCCCTAGGAATAGAGGTTAGGTCCAGGGAAGCTGGAGGGGGTGTGTGTGTGTCTTGACCTCAGAGGGGGACCGGGCAGACTGGAGGCAGGTGGAGAGGCAGTAAGAGCTCCAGCTCAGGATTCTTCCTGTCTCCCAGTCAATGTGGGGATTATGTTGTCACAGCCAGGGATAACCCAGAACAAGAGGTGTCCGAGGCACAGAGATGAGTAGAAAACGAAGCTCCTCGCGATGATTACCGGACAGGACGAGAGCCACCGGGAGAGTACGATGGGTTATCTGGGCTAGGGAATGACCATCTAGAGCCTCCACCTTCCGCGGGCACTGCAACAACTCCGAGGAGATGCCTGCCTGTCAAGCTAGCTCCACATCCAGGAAGTTGTCCTCAGCCCCTGAGTCGACCCGAGCCAGCAGTGGAAGAGAAGTGCATGGGAGATGAAGGGTTGCTGGAACCTGTAGTCGGGAGAGCTCCGCTCTGATGAGGGCTGTTGTGGCTCACCAGAACCCCCACTGCAGCTGGTGAGCCTAATCTTTTGGCCTCTCGGGACAGGAAGCCAGGAAGTGCCCCCGTTGGCCGCAATAGTAACACTCCCTCGCTGAGCGTCTTCGTAACCTCTCCTCCGGTGTGAGGCTAGCCCGCCAAGCTGCATGTCTTGTAATACCATTTGTGCCTCGAGGCGATATTCCAATAGTATAGCTCAGGTAATTCCAATCGGGAGATTCGGCATCAAGTTCACTATGTTATACACGCTCTGCTTTTTTAGTCTAATTTTGTGATTTTAATAACAAAATAAACTAACAAAATTTCAAGAAAGCAAATATTCTTACACCTATTTTCCTTGTCAAACAGAAAAATACAACTGTACACCTTCTGAATTCATGTTTCTCTCTTTCACCAAACTAATACCAGCTTAATTGCCTTGTTAACTCATCTTAAAACACACTTCATTCAAACTCAACAGAAACAAAATAAAACTCACTAAAACCGTCTTGGTTACTTTTTAACCTATTCCAACAATCACCAACTCTGGTGGTTTTGTCGAAATAAATCGTTAATCCACCTGCCTCCACCTGCCTCTCTGATGCCCAACCTCCCTCTCGCTCCTCTGCCGCATGACGCCTCTCCTGTCCCCACCTGAACATGGCGTATATTCGCCAACCCTGCAGTCCTGGTCGGAGCCGCTGTAACACACATATCGGTGCTATATTCACTGTTTTCAAACTAGCCTCTGTCGGTCTTAGAGGCTGTGTTCGGTCTTAGTCTGGCCATGTTCACTGGGAGGCTGCTGATCTCGGTTCCGTTGTCCGCTCGCCCGGCTCCAGTTCTCATGCTCAGTCAGGACTGCTTTAGGACCGCTAACTGCTAATGGCAGTTAGAAGCAGTTATGACCTGATATGTGATATGCTGCCCCCTATTGATTTGGAGTGTGAATTCGACAGGTGGAAAGTAGTCTCAATTCTTACATACAGTGCCTTGCGAAAGTATTCGGCCGCCTTGAACTTTGTGACCTTTTGCCACATTTCAGGCTTCAAACATAAAGATATGAAACTGTAATTTTTTGTGAAGAATCAACAAGTGGGACACAATCATGAAGTGGAACGAAATTTATTGGATATTTCAAACTTTTTTAACAAATCAAAAACTGAAAAATTGGGCGTGCAAAATTTTTCAGCCCCTTTACTTTCAGTGCAGCAAACTCTCTCCAGAAGTTCAGTGAGGATCTCTGAATGATGCAATGTTGACCTAAATAACTAATGATGATAAATAGAATCCACCTGTGTGTAATCAAGTCTCCGTATAAATGCACCTGCACTGTGATAGTCTCAGAGGTCCGTTTAAAGCGCAGAGAGCATCATGAAGAACAAGGAACACACCAGGCAGGTCCGAGTTACTGTTGTGGAGAAGTTTAAAGCCGGATTTGGATACAAAAAGATTTTAAACATCCCAAGGAGCACTGTGTAAGCGATAATATTGAAATGGAAGGAGTATCAGACCACTGCAAATCTACCAAGACCTCCCTCTAAACTTTCAGCTCATACAAGGAGAAGACTGATCAGAGATGCAGCCAAGAGGCCCATGATCACTCTGGATGAACTGCAGAGATCTACAGCTGAGGTGGGAGACTCTGTCCATAGGACAACAATCAGTCGTATACTGCACAAATCTGGCCTTTATGGAAGAGTGGCAAGAAGACAGATATCCATAAAATGTGTTGTTTAAAGTTTGCCACAAGCCACCTGGGAGACACACCAACATGTGGAAGAAGGTGCTCTGGTCAGATGAAACCAAAATTGAACTTTTTGGCAACAATGCAAAACGTTATGTTTGGCGTAAAAAAAGCAACACAGCTCATCACCCTGAACACACCATCCCCACTGTCAAACATGGTGGTGGCAGCATCATGGTTTGGGCCTGCTTTTCTTCAGCAGGGACAGGGAAGATGGTTAAAATTGATGGGAAGATGGATGGAGCCAAATACAGGACCATTCTGGAAGAAAACCTGATGGAGTCTGCAAAAGACCTGAGACTGGGACGGAGATTTGTCTTCCAACAAGACAATGATCCAAAACATAAAGCAAAATCTACAATGGAATGGTTCAAAAATAAACATATCCAGGTGTTAGAATGGCCAAGTCAAAGTCCAGACCTGAATCCAATCGAGAATCTGTGGAAAGAACTGAAAACTGCTGTTCACAAATGCTCTCCATCCAACCTCACTGAGCTCGAGCTGTTTTGCAAGGAGGAATGGGCAAAAATTTCAGTCTCTCGATGTGCAAAACTGATAGAGACATACCCCAAGCGACTTACAGCTGTAATCGCAGCAAAAGGTGGCGTTACAAAGTATTAACTTAGGGGGGCTAAATAATTTTGCACACCCAATTTTTGAGTTTTTGATTTGTTAAAAATGTTTGAAATATCCAATAAATTTCGCTCCACTTCATGATTGTGTCCCACTTGTTGTTGATTCTTCACAAAAAAATACACTTTTATATCTTTATGTTTGAAGCCTGAAATGTGGCAAAAGGTCGCAAAGTTCAAGGGGGCCGAATACTTTCGCAAGGCACTGTATAGCCCTTTTAAGGCTAAATGTATTTTTTTTCCTTTTGCCCCACGACTGGTGGTACACAAATTAAGTTACTTTTTAAAGGTAATTGATGTTTTAGCTACTATGGTTATTTATTGTATACTATATATATGGTTCAATTCATTTTTGGGTCAAAATCTTTTAAATTCTAAGTATGTTAATTAAACTTTACTTACTTACTTTATTGCCCCGGCTGATGTTTAATGAAACAATAAAAACATGAATTATCCTTTTTATACTACTGAAAATGAGTGTATACTTTACTGGAACTGAAATTTACTTCCATCATATTCCATATCAACAAGTTATACTGTAGGTCATAAGTTATTTTGTATGCCAAATATAAGATTCACTATCTAAAATGCATAAGAAATTTTATAGGTCTAAACTAAACATTTTCAAATCAAGTGGAATAAGTCAGTTACCTCAATGCTACAACAAGCCATTGTTTAGATTCAGTGGATTCCATGAAGTTTGCCTCTGAAGTTCTGTGCCTATGATTGAAAGGACATGGTCCATTTGCTGTGAAGTCATCCTGAAGTATCTGTGGTGAAGCTCACCTTCAAACTGCAGCTCTGCAACCAGCTGATTTTAAAAAGCACCTTGTTGTCTCCTGTGCCTCCTCCTCCTCCTGTTGATTCTCTTTAGTAGTAGAAGCAGGGCGAGTGCCTTCCTCCTACTTACAGCAGGTGCTGTAAAAACAATATGTGATATCTTTACATAGCAAATAGTTTTCTGCTATATTAATGTTCAGAATCTCATATACAGAACCTTTAGTATTTCCTGTCAATTTATAATTATCTTTGATAAGTAGCAATACTGTATATCGGCTACTTTGTATCAAACAGGGCTTACACTTTGGGGTCTTGATAATCCTGTCTGCATTTATTTTGCCAGTACCAGCGGGAGGTTACTTAGTAACTTTATCCCTTACATAACATCTACAGACCACAGTAGGTTAACTTACCTATATAACAAAAATTTGGTAAAAAGGTTCAGGTTTAACTGTGCTATGCTGAGAAATGAAGACACAATCCCAAAATGAAAGCTCACAGTCTTGTTTTGCCTGTGACTTACACAACCCTACGGCGTACGCAATATTTTTTTTTCCTAGGATGGCGAAGGCATGACCTGCCCTACTCCGCCTCTAATTAGCTTACACTGACATTCTTACCCTACCCTATCTCACTCCTTTTGCCTAAAACCTAACCAAACCAGCCAACGAAGGCAACGAGCACTAGCCAGTAAGAAGCAGAATAGGGCGGGTCATGACTTCACCATCCTAGGAAAAAAATTGCCACGCCATACGTGCACTGCAGGTATAACCAGTAAAGAGATATATTCTGTAGCACATACACTCTGCGAACGGTACGCTCAATGCAGCCAAAGCGTTACACTGGCTGCCTGTTATGTTCCGTATTGATTGTAAAATTTGACTGATCAAAGCATTAAATGGCTTTTTAAAGCATTAAAGGGCCTTTTAAAGCATTAAATGGCCTTTCTCCAAATTATACCAAGGATTTATTGACCCCTTATGTGCCTTGGTGTTCCCTTAGATCGGTTGATGCAGCTCTGCTGGTTGTTCCTAGATCCTGGCTTGTAACCAAAGGTTTTATCATCCCACTGTTGCCAATTTTAATTTTTTAATTAATTGATTTTTTAACTTTATTTTATGTTGTTTTAATTGTTGTTTTTGGTTTTTATCTGCTGTTTTTTCTATAAAGCACTTTGTATCCTTGTTAAGAAAAGTGCTATATAAATAAAGTTCATTATTATTATTATTATTATTTATTACTATCAGAGAACAAAATATATAATAAACATTTAAGGTGCTTGTTGGATCATTGAACAACATTGGAACAACGACTACAAAGACAGAGTTGTTGGAGAGAGATCAGGGAGGCAGTGTGATGCAGCCAGGAGGCTATGAGTGTGGCCATTTGTAACAGGTATAAACACTTTTGCCTTAAGACGTGGTCAGGTGACACATCAGACAAACTAGTTTGTTTATAGCATTCTGAACTCCCAAAAGTGTTGGTGGATAATATGATAGAGATAGGGCTATTCCAGTGTCATTGCATGTGAGGACTAGGGCTAGAAGATATTTGCTATGTTTGCTAAGCAGGCAGTTTTACTGGAATGCAACATTCTCCAGGACAGACTGGAGACTGGACAGTTCTTACTCAAATTGACATGATAACATGAAAACTAATAGCTGGAAATTTTGGGACTGAAAAAGGAGATTCCAGGCCAACAAAAGGTTAAAAAAACATTGTGTATCCAAAATGTGTGTTTGTTACATGCTGTTTACATGGAGATGCATTGTGTTTAATCAGTTTAAAATGGTTATTACAGATAGGAGTGATGGCCAAAAACTGAACTGAAAATAAGATAAGATAATAAAAAAACAGAATCATCCCTTTGCAGCATCAGCAAGAATGAGAGCTGCCCCCCACCCAACTCTAAGACTTTGACCAAGAAAAGCTAAAGTGTGTTGCTGTCGTCTGACTCCATCATTCTCCAACAGGGCCCATGTATCGTCTGGAGAAGCAGACAGAGCCGAACGTCGCAGTAGACCTGGACTCAACACTGGAGAGCCAGAGCACCCTGGAGTTTTGCCTGGTCAGAGAAAACAGTAAGTAATCTGAGTAGGTCATTTGGGATCCACTACTACCACAACTGCCTTAGCTTCTCAATGAATGACTCCACAGCTGGTTACTCTCCACCAGCTTCACTTCACCTCTTATCTGGAGTTGTAGATATAACTGTATGAACACTGATTTCACATTTCCATTCAGATGAGAGATCAGTTTTCTCCCAAGAACCTTGGTGACACAGTTGTTTTTTGTTTTTTTTTAACATAAAATATTTATTGCGATACATATTTTATTCAGTGCAAACAAAATGATCATTAGCTACTGGTAAAGGACACACTGTTTTTTATTTAAACAGAAACTTCACAAAACACTAAATTCAAGACTAATCAACTCAGTCTGTTGTCCACTCTTTAGCACACTTTTGATAAATATTTTCCTGAGTGTTTAAAAAAAAAACTAGAAAATATCAGGCTGTCCATCATAAAGTCATTATTGATAAAAATGTGTCAGGTTTTCAGGTCAAATTTGCAGTGTAAGTTTTTAGTTGCAAAGTAGTGTAGGTGCTTTTGACTGTCATCGTCTTTGAATCCAGTTTCACACAGCAGACTGCACTACATTTTTACAGTACAAGCACAGTGTTTTGTCAGAACTGGGGGGGATAAATATATTTGTTCTTCCTCAGCATTGCTGGGTTTCCTCATCTCTGACATATTTTGTTGTTTTAAGAAGCTTTTTCTTTCACCAGATTTTACCCTGCTGTCTCTGATGTAATAGATTTATTTACATCAGTGACCTGCCATTTGTTGATGCAGCTCAGGAAATATGAAACTAATATAAACACGGCAGAATCATTGTCACATAAAAATTTAATTGCATAGAGGGCTGAATCGAGATTGTAATCGTATTTTGATTAATTGTGCAGACCTACTCCTAAATTATAGATCATGGGTTAAAATCAAGGCTTAAGTTTTTTTTGATTGCTTTTCCCTCTGTCTCCAGGCTCCAGGGGCGAGGAGAGCTCAGAGGAAGACCCTCCTATTGACATCACCACAGTCCAAGACATGTTGAGCAGTCACCACTATAAGTCCTTCAAGATCAGTATGATCCACAAGCTGCGCTTCACCACGGATGTCCAGCTAGGTACATACTCCTTACAGCAGGCTGTAAAACTCAGATGTGTAATCATTTTTCTCCTGCTCCAAAAGTTAAAAAAATATGTTTGTAGGAAATATTTCACAAAATTGATTGTATGCCGGTTACAATGAAATCGTTGGCAGATTTACCACACCAATTCATGGAACTTCTTGAAACAGTTGGTCCATGACAAGACAAAAGTAGCATTGCATTTTTAACAGGCAACCATCAGCACCAGGACATTTTGCTAAAAGACTGAGGCCAAAGCTAACAGTTCCCAGGCAAAAAGTTAGCATCCTCCCCAGCTGATTATCCATGTACTGTAGAAGACAATGAAAATAATATAATGAATGGCAAAGCTAGTTATCCCTAGTGTTATAGTACAGTATTATAAGGAAAATTGTAAAATGAGACTATAGTTGCTATCTAAAATAATCATTCTCACCTGCTTACTATAGAAAAACACACTTGTACAAGCATTGTTTTCAAACAATAGGTTTCACCTTCACAAGAGAAAGGGCTTTAAAGAAGTGATGACTAACTGATGAGTTCGTATCATATCTTAGGTAAACTACCCCAAATTCAACATAGAGCAGGACAGAGCCATACATATTAGCATAAGCAACATTAGCAACTCTCTTTTTCTATCTGGGACTGAAGTCCTTTGAGAAGCTTTTTCTATATCACTTGTAACCTCACAAAATATTGTTGTTAGCTAATGATATTCTAACTCTTGGCCTTAGAAGTCTTAGGTCACTATTTTAGCTTGCAAGCTAGGTAGCTAGGCATGCTAATATTAGCAGCTAACATTGGACCAGATAAATTAATTTTTACAGTCAAAGTTCTCATCATTTCCCAGACTTCCATGATGATGAACAGCCCCGTTTGGAAACTGATGCTGCCTTCTATAGACACCTGGGTTTATGTCATGTCTCTTTATTTGCAATCACCCACATTCAAAGATGTGATTGACAGCTGACAAACATTCCATATACCAGCAGCTGTGTGTATTGGTGTGTAGAGGAGAGTGTGTCTTCTGTGTTTGGCTCTGTAGTCCGTACCTCCACTACTTACATAAAAATCATGTAAGTGCATGCAACACAAACGTGTATTCTATAAACATATTCAAACAGAGAGATATTCTATAATGTAACCACACATTATAGAATCTCACCGCTGGTGACATCTGTGTGGTGATGGAGCTTGAGATGTCCCCATTCTTTCGAGTTCCCCCTTTTTCACGGACCTTCACATGCTGTTTAATACCATTCTAAACAACAAAACAGGAAACTAAACAGTGACTATCAAATGAAACTTATATTTTCAAAGAATTTACAAGTGCATGTCAGCTTCACAAGGGATGTTACATCAGCAGGGTGCGCATACAATATTTTGCTATAAATTATTTTACCATTGGTAAAGGTCTATAGTTGAAACAGTTCATTGATGTTTCATAAAGGTTTGTAACATCTTTGCAGTTCATTAACTAACAGGGCATTGGTCTGCGCTATCTTGGCTAAGCAAAATAGTCAACAAGTTACGAAAACAAATTCCAGATAAACATGACAAATAGCATTGTATGTCAGTTACTCTTGGGGTTAGTGAGAACAGGAAGGTTATGTCAATTAGATAAGGTGAGATGCAGAGAGTAAAAATGAGTACGACAGGTGTATGACTAGCTGTGTGTCATAATGGGGTGTATCCCCTAAGCTAGTGGTCTTACTAACAAAATACTACCAAGGAGCTGGTCCAAGTGTACTTGTTGACACAGTTGGTGGGTATGGCAGTAACGCTCTGTGTTCCTATGCTGCCTTTTGTCTCCCCCCTTCGAGCTGTTGTGAGGGTGATATTTTGAGGCAGTAGGTCTCTGTGACGATGCAGAGTTTGAGCGTGCAGGCTCAGTAGTTTTCCCTGCTGCTTTAGAAGTAACAACAGTTTACCAAGCCATCTGTGTCATTTTCCTTAGCTCCTGCATTGAGAGGTTACCTTGAGGTTACGTGAGTGCATACACCTGGGTGAAGGTTGCACAAGAACAAGCACTTGAAGGTGGAGCTCTCTTCTAAACCTGGTGCATTCTTGCCCTGGGAGTACACATACCTCAAATGTTTGTAATAATCTGTGGGATGTTCACGACGGGAATGTTTAATTTGGAGGGCTGCAACCATTGAGGCGATCTCATCAGCAGTAGAAGATAATTCTTCTGTTAGTGCTTGATGGAGCTCTCTGTTGTCATTTCTGACTCTGGGAGGTTGAGACTGAATAAACTTATGGACAGCTTTAGAGCTGGTCTTCCACACAAGTTTAACTTTATCCCTTTGGGTTGCATGGGGCAAGTCAATTAGATGGTGATCTAATTCACTAAAATAGTCATCAATATGGCGATCACAGTTGTCTGGATCAAAATGTTCAATATCCTTAGCTATAAACTCAAGCGCTTCAAGGCCACTGTGAGGTCATTTCCGGGGGAAGGCGAGACTAAGCTAGCACTATTACTACTATACTACTACTATACACTTCTCTCTGGTTGAGAGGCAGAAGCTGAATAGTGTGAAAAGAGATCTGATTCTGCTGAGTGCAGGTCTTCTAAATAGCGCATGGCTTTCTTATTTGCCATCTGAACTTTGTAGAAGAGAAAAGCACTTTAAGGGACTCTATCTCCATATCTAGGGCTGCTTTGCTCTGAAAAGCAAGGCTGGTTTGCCTTTGGAAGTTCAGAAGCAAACATGTCAACAAGGGTCCCGTGGATGTGGTCTGCACATTACACTTTTTACTGAGGAGCACGTCTATCTCTTTGCTGCACTCACTGAAATTCAACCTGCTGATGAAATCAGGGTAGACAGGCTTTAGGCTCTGTGCTAAGGAAGCAATAAACTGCTGTACACAGGGGCTCTCCATTGTTAAGTCTGGAATGGAGAGTGCAATTAAGTTGGTTGTTAATACAACGAAGCAATGTGGTTGGCTATGGTGTTGCATTGGCAGACACCTTGTAGTGTAGTTTGGGGAGTACACTGGCCTAACCTAATATTATAGCCTTCACTATCAGAGGTAGCTCTCTGTGGAAGAGGGGTAGCTACAGCACCACCTAGTGGGTCTAGTGGGCATCAGATTGCGGTCACTACAGGCAAAGCAGGTTTACAAAAGTAGGTTTTCCAAAGTTTTAACATGCACTAACTGAGATGCAGGGCATTAACAGTAAGAGGATGTTTCTTAAAGTTTACACAGACTGAAACACATGGGAGTTACTGCAGGGTACAAGACTGAATATAAACACTTTAGCTAGTCTAAAACATTTTGTTTAATCTAAAATTTTGACATTTGCCAAAAATTATGCTGAATAAATTAATAAATTACACAATTATGAATATTTGCCAATAATAATACGCCTCACATAGGGGACCATTTGTTGGCATTTACAATGTTTAAAGGGGGTGCACTTGTGTAGGTGCGATCAATTAATTATCAGAATTATCAAAGATAATCATAAATAACTTTAATAAAGTCCTCGGGCCACCATGCCTCTTAAAGAAGAGAAATCTCATAAAACACACTAAACTATCAATTTGGAACTCAGATTAATAATTAAATTAATAACTATAACCAGAATTACCATTAATAGAAAGTAGGTTGAAGGATTTGGAATTCAACATAGAAGAGGTTGGCAAATTACTCTTGTGCAACATTAAAGAAACCATCATAATTATACACAAGTATTTATTAAAGATAAACAAAGCAAAAACCCAATGTGAAGTCTAACTCTAAATACTAAACTACAGAACACTGTGTGTGTGTGTGTGTGTGTGTGCGCGCCATGTGTATGGTTCTTTGTTCTGCCTCCGTATGTCTTGCGTGCACGAGCATGAACCCACGTGGTCAGAAACAAAGTAACGTGCAGCTGGAGCTTAAAAGTGTGTGTGGTTGTGTTCAAGTCAAATTAGAGGTGTATATGTGTGGTCTGCTTAGGATAACGGTGCCAAGTTAAATAGAGTTAGTTAGGATGCAAAGACTGTGTCTGTGTGGACTAACATCCCCATGTAACTAACATCTACTTATCATGTGGCTACCAAATTAACCTAAGAGATAAACACGTCACAACAACAAAACCTCAGAAAAACACAGCAGTAATGTCACATGTACAAAATTTAAACAGTCCTTTGCTTAGCTATATACACTGTTACTCTATGTTACTGTTATGCTATGCCCAGTTGTTACATTACCCATCTGTGGGAGGGAAAGAGAGGTGGGCTTGGTGCTGCTGTTAGCTGGCGGTCAGTCTGTTGTAGAAGAACCAAGCTGGGAAGAATTGTGGTTCTGCTGTAGAAGCGTCTTTTGCTGTGCGGTGTCCGCTTGTAGAGATCAGAGGAAACTGGTCGCTCTGTCTGTGGTTGTCCTTTCAGAGTTAACCGCTCGCCGTTAACTTGCTTTGTGCTCCTGTTAGCATGTGAAGTTAGCTGGCAGGCTTTGTGTGTGTCAACCGTTGGCACTAAACTTCGGCTCTGCTGCGTGTTTCTGCTCTGAGCAGATTACACGGCGAAGCCAGGAGGAGAGAGTTCAGGTGAGTGTCTGCTGGTGAGCAGACACTGAGAGGGAGCCGGCTACCGTCGTCTGCCGCAGTGAAGGATTCCAGGAGAAAGAGAGTGAACAAATGATCGCTAACCTTTCTATTGATCTGGTGACACTCTCCTAACAAAGTTCAGTCACCCAAATGAATTAATTCATCTATGGAGTCCCAACATGATCGTGGAACTGGAAGTGAATATTTGTTTTGGGGGATTTGAGAAATATGCATAAGGATTCAGAGTTCCTGAGAGGAACTACTTTCTGTTATCCTTTTTGCCTGTACTTGAACTGTTAATACACCTAACTGAATAGAGATTTATCTGTTCTGGTGTTCAATAGTTTTTTCTAAAAAAAAGAAGATAATAAAACAAAGGTTAGTTCCATGGTATAACCCCAAAACCCACAAATTAAAGCAAACATCACGAAAACTTGAAAGGAAATGGCTTTCCAACAACCTGGAAGCCACTCGTTTAGTCTGGCAAAATAGTCTTAAAACATATAGGAATGCCCTCCGTAATGCCAGAGCAGTTTACTACTCATCATTAATAGAGGAAGATAAAAACAACCCCAGGTTTGCAGCACTGTAGTCAGGCTAACAGAGTCATAACTCTATTGAACCATGTATTCCTTTAGCCCTCAGTAGTAATGACTTCATGAGTTTCTTTAATAATAAAATTTTAGCTGTTAGAGAAAAAAATCATCATGTCCTGCCATCAACCGCTACCAATTTATCTTCAAACACAGGAATCTTAGAAACAACTGTAAAACCTGATATATTTAGACTGCTTTGCTCCTATCGACCTTCTTCAACTAACTTCAACGATTAATTCATCTAAGCCATCAACCTGTCTCTTAAACCCCATTCCAACTAGGCTGCTTATAGTCGTGCTGCGTTCGACACCATTGACCATCAGAATCAGAATCAGAAATACTTTATTGATCCCCCTAGGGAAACTCTTTGTTACAGTAGCTCGTCTTTACGTCAGTGCACACAGGAGAAAGTACTAGAAAACGATATGATACACTATAAACACTATAAAACAGGTCAGAAATAAATTAAGTATCATGTCGGTATAAGTATAAGATAAACTAAGTGTCAAGTACCAAGTGGGTTTACTGGTTGATGATGAAAGTACAGTCTAATACAATGTAACTCCTTATGTAATAAATAATATTAATAAGCGGGGGTGCATGTACTGTCGAAGAGTAATTGAGGTATAATCACATCCTATTACAGAGACTGGAACATGTAATTGGCATTACAGGCCGCACTAAACCGCACTAAGCTGGTTTAAAACTATCAGATAATTATCTATCAGATCGATCTCAGTTTGTACATGTGAGTCCTCTGTGCGCGCCAAAGTTAGTCACGGAGTTCCGCAAGGTTCTGTACTTGGAACGATTCTGTTCACCTTATATATGCTTCCTCTGGGCAATTTTATTAGGAAACATTCCATAAACTTTCATTGTTATGCGGATGATACCCAATTATGTCTTTCGATCAAGTCGGATGAAACTAACCAGTTAGCTAAACTTCAAGCATGCCTTAATGACATAAAGACCTGGATGACCTGCAATTTTCTGAAAACTCTAACAAAAACGCTAACTCTGACAAAACTGAAGTTATTGTACTTGTCCCCAAACACCTCCGAGACATATATATATAGTTACTCTAGATGGCATTGCCCTGGCCTCCAGCACCACCCTAAGGAACCTCAGAGTTATCTTTGATCAGGATTTGCTACTACAGTTGTTGTTATTGGCTCTGTTACTAATATTGTCATTATAATTACTATAGCTGTCATTCCTATTATTATTAAGTTATTAATATTTATGTTACACTACCATTACATTAGTACTATTTTAAAAATTCTAGGTGGTATTTGCATTGTGCCTTCCTCTTCCCCACCCCCCCAACACCTCTCCCTCTCTCTTATAACCTCTCTCGCTCTTCTCTCTCTCTCTAAACCTAACATGGCACAGCATCATTGAGTCTGGTTCTGTCCAAGGTTTCTGCCTCTTAAAGGAAGTTTTTTCTCTCCACTGTCGCCAAATGCTTGCTCATGGTGGGATTTGTTGGGTCTCTGTAAATAATATTATAAAGAGTATGTTCTAGACCTGCTCTATAGGAAAAGTGCAATGAGATAACTTCTGTTATGAATTAGGCGCTGACCTAACTGGTACCCCAAGCAACCGGTTATACCGTTACACTACTGATCTTTAATAAAACAACACACTAATCTACACATTTTTAACATAAAATATTTTCCCATTCACATGTAACGCTGTTACTTATGTTACCTTTGTCTTAATTCAGAAAATGTGTCAGCCACACAGGACTTACAATAAAAGTTACTTCCCAGAGGAATTACTCTCATATTACATTATTTCACACATCATTTAAACAATATATTTACTGAATATCTTTTTCACAAAAACATTTTCTTCTTAAATTCAATTCTTCAAATTAAAACAAATTCAAAGAAACATATTTTACTTACACGAAGATGGAGCAATCACTGTCCACAGCCCGTGTCCAGCCTTAGGCAGGATCCAGTCCTCCGTTTGTCGGGGCAGAATTGTCCCTGTGTGTCGCTGGACACTCCTGCCGGATATTAACTCGCGGTCTAGACTCCACCGCGCCGCTTAGTGAAGTGTCCGTCCTGTTCGTGATGCCACATGTAGAGAAATTCTGTCAACTTTAGGTTCTTAATAAAAGACTAAATCAACGTAACAGTGAATACAAGTTTCTTTATTCGTGTACACAGAGAGCGGACTCTTACATGAAAATCACGTAGCAAAATGAGCCCAGGAATGTATCATCCTTTTTATGAGTAACAACTTGCATATCTTGTGGGGCAGCTTGACCTTCACATAATTTGGACCCAATCCCACCCAAATAACTGTTTCTAACGGGGACCTTTCCAATCTGTCTAGTTCAAGGTGAAGATAACAGTTGTTCATCTCTGTTCCCCATTTTCCCACAGCAGAGAAAAACACACTTTCTTTCACGACAGTTCTTTTCCACTAGCCTACAGGAACTCAGTAAAACTCTACACAGCAGATAGACAGAGAGAGACAAGTTAATGACGCAACAAGCTGTTAAACGTTACATGTGCGCTCCAACAGTAGCAGTAAAACATGTGTTTTGTAACAAATATAGTAAATGTATCGCTGCCATTTCACTATTAATTAGAAGAATTAGAAGAAACCTCACCCATAACTGAGCTACACCAAATTCAAACAAGAGCCGCGGTACCGCCTCCTGAACTAAACAGTTTAGAGATCAGTTTGTTTTGTATCCACTTCCGTTTGAAATTCATGCTGCACACAAATGTCCTTTTTCTATGTCACTTGGAATATGCTCTGAGGAAATTGCATGGTGAAAAATCCACCAAATGTACGTTTCAGCTGTAATAGTGCTGCACTGTCCAACACTTCTCAGTAGTCAAGAAATCGCCTGTCAACTTTAATTAGACTAATGATTGTCAATCACACATCAGAGGAGATGCCCAGGTGGAGCAGTGATCTGTTATTCCCTGTGAAGAAACAGAACCAAATGGACTTAAAACCCAGCCTCTAAACCAGGAAATAAAGATAATAGAATTCAGGGAAACAAACAACATAGAAGCAATTTACAGCAATTGGTGACATTTCTAAGAGCTGAACATACACAATTAATACCTTTTAAGCTACAAAATCCATGATTTAGAGTTTCCTGTACCTTTTTAAAGTGTGCTGCATAAAAAAACAAAAAACAAAAGGTTAAAGACACACACACTCTAGTGTGTGGGCAGAGGAGGTCTCAACTGGACTGGCTTCTGCTCCGGCCTTTTTGCATGGAGGACTCTGGGCCCAGGTGTGACCCATGCCACTGATTACACTGCTACAGGTCTGCAGTCCTCTAGACAGAAAACACAGAGCAACAGCAGGGCAAACCAAGCTGATGTTTAGCAGGTGTAATGCTTATAGTGTTTACCATTTTAGTTTAGTGTGTTAGCATACTAACATTTGCCAGTTAGCACTAAACACAAAGTTATATTTACAACGTTATTCGTTTAGCAGGTATTTTGACCTGATGATGGCCTAGATGAAAAATCAATGCATCATCAAAGTTATTAAAATGTATCCTGAGTTGAACATGACTGTGTCTACCGAATTTCGTGACAATACATCCAATAGTTGTTGAAATATGTATGAGATACAAGTGACATTGCCATCCCAAGAGCCACGCAGCCAGTATGGTATAGAAATAACGGGAAGCTCTTCTAATATATTGGAGTGCAGTAGTTAAGTTTGTCCATTTAAAACATAAACTACAGGTGCTCTTTTACTTGTAGTCCAACAATGAGTGGTTGTCATGTGCATGAAATATGTTGTCCATTCATGAACTGACATACAGCTGTTTCTTCAGGCATTTCAGGAGAGAAAGTGGAGATCGATCCTGTCACCAATCAGAAGGCCAGTACTAAGTTCTGGATTCGACAGAAACCCATCTCTATCGACTCGGACCACCTCTGTGCCTGTGACCTTGTAGAGGAGAGAAGCCCCAGTGAGTGAGACAAATGCTACAGTCAAGTTTAAACAAGTTAAAACAAAAAAAAAAACATACGTCTTCAGTGTTTTTCCACAAACTGTATTTTTCCCCAAAAAATGTTTAGCCTTACTTAATTAAACTGAACACAACACATGACCATGATCTTTCCTTTAGAGATTAAGATTGAGTCCTGTTGAACTTTAAACTTAACCTTAAACTTATCTCACCTCAAGCTCCATTTAGTAGCTGTTCTCTAGCTTTTTTCATATTACATGATCTTCATGCAGCAGACGGAGTTTACCCAACTGTCCTAGAATTGTAGGAATTAGTTTGTTGTTTTGTTTTTTATCCAAGCAGCCAGTCGTCTTCCTCAGCTCTGAGGAGATCTGACACGTTTAATGGTTTACCTCTTAGATCAGACAAAGACATGACTGAAGATATGCAGACAGGAAGATAAGGGGTGATAGGCGTGATCAGTGCATCATTTCTGATGTCCATTTCTGTCTCAAACAGATTTTTCCTCTATGTCTTACAGGTCATGCAATATTTAAGCTCACTTATCTCAGCAACCATGATTACAAGCCTCTCTACTTTGAGTCGGATGCTGCAACTGTCAATGAAATAGTGCTAAAGGTGAGTTCTGGCTGGATGTCTGTGCTTTCTAAGGCAAGTTTTAATAGTTTGTACTTTGTCTGGGCATGAAAAACCCTTCTAGCTCATAATTCTGCCTTTTATGAGCTGTTCCTTGATGCCTTTGACTAAATTTTTTCTCATTCAAATATTATATAGTGACATCTATTGGATATAACAAAGCATGCATAGACTGTTAGTAAACAGATGGTGAGACCAGTCTGTACAAATGTGGAAGAAGTACAGTACATATACTCAAGTATAGTACCAAAACACAGTTTAAATGCACTGGTATTTGAGTATTTCCATTTTATGAATCTTTATTTTTTTGCACTGCAGTACTCCGCAGTCTGTGAAATCAGTTGTATAATATCTTCTGTGACTCTGGAAGACTTGTCTGAGAAAATAACCCTGATGTCATCAGTATGGGCCTGGATACTTGAAAGATGTGAGTGTTCACCAGGCAGGGACGGTCTAATGAAAAGATGCTATCATTTGCATTATGGGAAATGTAGGATCTGGTGTTTTTAGAGCTAAATCCATACGAAGGACTAAAAGTCAGGATATCTCAGCCTCTGCTGCTTTAATTTTGACCATTCCTTTTTAGTCTGTACCTTGTGAGTTCCTTAACTTTATGGAAGTTTTGAATACAAAACTTTTTATATAGAAATTTTCTCTTATGGTGCTCTTGCTTTAAAGCTGCACTCACTCAACAATGTGTGATATGTGACTATGACTATGTGTACATAGTTAACCAACAGAATTGTCACCAACTCTACAGTTACCCTCAGCTCTACAGAGCTTTATAGCGTCTCTCAGCTCATTATTTTGGTTTTACTTCTCGCAGCTTTACTGTTTTGGTTCAGTCGAATGCTCTTGTCAGTGTCATTTCCAGCAGCATCAGGCAGTTGCCTGAAAAGCCCTGATAAAGCCATTGTACTAGGGGTGGGCGATATGACCCAAAATGTATTTATTTAAAAAAAACAAACATTTTTTTACAGTGACAGTATTATATCACAGTATTACAAAAATAAAAGGGATACTCAAAACATGATTCTACCTCTTTTCACTCTATTGGCAATGTAAGGGAACATATCTTAAGAAAGAAAAAAATATTTAAAAAAAAAAACTGATTGTATAGACCTACATGTGTTTTGGGAGGAGTGGCTTGCCCCATAATGTAGGTTAATTAGTGAATGTAATTTGATTCATTCTCAAAGTTAGACAAGGGGTAGGATCAGGCATTTCAGCAGCATTTATTTGGAAGAAAACCCAAAGTACAATAGTCAGTGTACTACGGGGCATGTCTATCAAGTACATTTACAAACAGAAACAACAGACACATACAGCAGCACTTGTGGTCTGCCTCTGTCACCAGATTCGTCACACATTTGTAAACATATTATTGGCGATTTTCAAGTCGCATCTCATCTCAGAATCAGAATCAGAATCAGAAATACTTTATTGATCCCCGTAGGGAAACTCTTTGTTACAGTAGCTCGCCTTTACGTCAGTGCACACAGGAGAAAACGATATTATACACTATAAACAGGTCAGAAATAAATAAATTAAGTAACATGTTGGTATAAGTATAAGATAAACTAAGTGTCGAGTACCAAGTGGGTTTACTGGTAGATGGTGAAGAACAGTATAAATACAATGTCACTAATTATGTAATAAATAATAGTAAAAGCGGAGGTGCATGTACTGTCGAGAGTAAATGAGGTATATCCGTAACAATAAATAAGAAAAACTAACAAGGGAAAACTAATATTGCACTTGAGGAGTAAACAGAATATTGCACAATTATTATTAATTATGGCGGAGATGTAATGCTCAATGACCAGTTTAGTGACCTAGGGTCAAACAGACTAATCCTTAGAGGGAGGAGTTAAATAGTTTGATGGCCACAGGCAGGAATGACTTCCTGTGGCGCTCTGTGGTGCTCTTTGGTGGGATGAGTCTTCCGCTGAAGGTGCTCCTTTGTTTAGCCAGCACGTCATGGAGCGGGTGGGAGACACTGTCCAAGATGGCGTGTAGTTTGGCCAGCATCCTCCTCTCTGACACCACCGCCAGAGAGTCCAGCTCCACCCCCACAATGTTACTGGCCTTACGGATCAGTTTGTTCAGTCTGTTTGCGTCCGCTACCTTTAACCTGCTGCCCCAGCATGCAACAGCATACAGGATAGCACTGGCCACCACAGACTCATAGAACATCTTCAGCATTGTCCGGCAGATGTTGAAGGACCTCAGCCTCCACAGGAAATAGAGGCGGCTCTGGCCCTTCCTGTAAACAGCCTGAGTGTTCTTGGTCCAGTCCAGTTTGTTATCTAAGTATACTCCCAGGTACTTGTAGTCCTCCACAATGTCCACACTGACCCCTGGATGGAAACCGGGTCACTGGTGCCTGGCCCTCCGTAGATCCACAATCAGCTCCTTTGACTTTGTCGCATTGAGCTGCAGATGGTTCTGCTCGCACCATGAAACAAAGTTACCCACCACAGCCCTGTACTCCGTCTCATCACCACCGCTGATACATCCCACCACAGCAGAGTCATCAGAAAACTTCTGAAGGTGGCAGGACTCTGTGTGGTGGCTGAAGTCCGTGGTGTAGATGGTGAAGAGGAAGGGAGAGAGGACAGTCCCCTGAGGGGCCCCAGTGTTGCTGACCACGCTGTCTGACACACAGTGCTGCAGCCGCACGTGCTGTGGTCTGCCAGTCAGGTAGTCCACAATCCAGGACACAAGGGGGGCGTCCACCTGCATCGCTGCCAGCTTCTCTCCCAGCAGGGCAGGCCGGATGGTGTTGAAAGCACTGGAGAAGTCAAAAAACATGATCCTCACCGTGCTTGCCGGCCTGTCCAGGTGGGTGTGGATGCGGTTAAGCAGGTAGATGATGGCGTCCTCAACTCCCAGCCGGGGCTGGTAGGCAAACTGAAGGGGGTCCAGGAGGGGTCTGACGATGGGCCGCAGCTGTTCCAGCACTAGTCTCTCCAGGGTCTTCATTATGTGGGAGGTCAGTGCCACCGGTCTGTAGTCCTTGGAGCCACTGGGACGTGGCGTCTTCGGCACAGGAACGAGGCAAGATGTCTTCCACAGAATGGGGACCCTTTGAAGACTCAGGCTCAGGTTGAAGACGTGTTGAAGGACTCCACAAAGCTGGGGGGCACAGGCTTTTAGCACCCCAGGGCTAACGCCATCGGGGCCTGCAGCCTTGTTCGAGTGGAGCCTCATCAGCTGTCCTCTCACCTGGTCAGCAGTCAGGCACACAGCAGAAGTTACAGGTGGGGGAGGGGGGGAGTCGTCGGTCTGGAGAG
The DNA here is from genome assembly GCF_020085105.1 of Siniperca chuatsi. Lineage (NCBI taxonomy): Eukaryota > Metazoa > Chordata > Actinopteri > Centrarchiformes > Sinipercidae > Siniperca > Siniperca chuatsi. The sequence goes on along the minus strand of NC_058059.1, from coordinate 25,039,353 downwards.
GGCCGTTAGCCTGATGGGGAGGGGGGAGCAGAGTACTCAGAGGAGATTGAGGGCCGACAGCAGCTGAGTTAGAGGGGGGATGACCAGGAGCCGGTGTGTCGAATCTGTTAAAGAACAGATTCAGTTCGTTGGCCCTGTCCAAGCTGCCTTCAACTCCTCTGCTGCCAGTCGGTCTGAAGCCAGTGATGGTCTTCATGCCGCTCCAGACCTCCCTCATATTGTTCTGCTGGAGTTTCCGCTCCAGCTTCCTCCTGTACTTCTCTTTGGCCTCCCTGATTTTCACCTTCAGGTCGGCCTGGATTGCCCTCACCTCCTCCCTATTACCATCAGTAAAGGCCCTCCTCTTGGCATTTAGAATGTCCTTGATGTCTTTTGTTACCCACGGTTTGTTATTTGGGTAACAATGGACCGTCTTGGTTGGGACATTGCAGTCCACACAGAAGTTAATGTAGCCAGTGATGCACTCAGTGAGCCCGTCAATGTCCTCTCCATGAGGCTCACAGAGTGCATCCCAGTTTGTCACTTCGAAACATTCCTGCAGTGTCTCATAGGCCTCCCCTGACCATCTCCTCACTGTCCTTGTGGTCGCAGGCTGCCTTTTAACTAGAGGCACATAGCAGGGTTTAAGGTGAACCAGGTTGTGGTCTGACCTACCCAGAGGGGGGAGGGGAGAAGAGCTGTATGCATCCTTAACGTTGGCATACAGCAGGTCCAGTGTCCTCTCCTCCCTAGTAGGACAGCTCACATACTGGGTGAAATTAGTCAGTGTTGTTGAAACACTGACATGGTTGAAGTCACCCGAGATTAAAATGAGTGCACTCGGGTGTTGAGTCTGTAGATGTGCTATGGCGGTGTGAATGGCGTTGCACGCCGATGCCGGGTTAGCAGAGGGGGGGATGTAAACAGCCACAACAATGGCATGTGAAAATTCCCGTGGCAGATAATATGGCCGGAGTCCCACAGCTAACAGTTCAATGTCCGGGCTACAGATACTCTGCTTGATGGTAATGTGACCAGGGTTACACCATCTGTTGTTAACTAGAACAGCAAGCCCGCCGCCTTTCCGCGCATCGCCGCCCGGTGTGATCCCTGTCGGCCCGAACAGTCTGAAAGCCGTCGATGGAAACGTTATGGTCCGGGATATCCTGGTGTAGCCATGTCTCAGAGAAGCACATCAAGCTACACTCACGGAACTCCGTCTGGCTCCGGGCTAACGCCGTTAGCTCGTCCATTTTATTCGCCAGCGATCTCACGTTGCCCATGACGAGAGAAGGCAGACACGGCTTAAATCTCTTATTCTTAAGTCTCTTTTGTCTGCACCCCTCTCTCTTCCCTCGCCGCTTCGTTCCACCTCTGCATCCTCGGTGTGTTCTCCTCCAGATCTCCGTGGGGACATCAGTTGTCCTGGGCGCCATGCTGCCCGGCTTCAGCGCGATCAGCTGTTCCCTGGTGTAAACAATGCGGCCAAACAGCTGATCTGCAGCGGTGCCCCGACCGAGTAGCAGAAGAAGAAATTCCACGGCGAAAAAAAGTACAAAAACACTTTCTACCCTCATTTTCGCAAAGAGCGTAGTTTAAATTACACTTACACACAAGTTACTCAAGTTTGGAAGAAAAAAGTAAAGTTAAAAGTTGGAAAAAGTAAGACGACGAGACGGAGCTACAGCAACAGGCAGCATGCGGGCTGGCGCATGCGCACTCATTCCGATGTTTTATGAGTCTGTGGTGGCCAGTGCTATCCCGTATGCTGTTGCATGCTGGGGCAGCAGGCTGAGGGTAGCTGACGCTAACAGACTATCTACTGCAGCGAGTGAGCACTACATCACAGCCACCTACGAAAAAAGAAATTGAATCTGCTGTTAGGTGAACACAACTCGTGCACGCGTACAGGAACCAGTTGAGACATAACACCGACGAAAGCAGATGGAGCTTTCGTGTAACGACAAAGCCAGCTTAGCTTCCGTTGTAGTATGAAGTTCCACAAAAAGCAATGTGAAAAAAACTGTTTCCCACATCCAACCTACTACTTTGGTTATTTAATTGCCTAACCACATTAGTCCCGCAACATGTTAACGTCAGTATCGATCTGTGCTTGAGCTTCAGCTTTGAAGCAAATCCTGCTTTGTATTGGCCCTTGTTGAGAAAACAGTCCAAAGTAAAATGGTTAACTTAGCGCACACATACGTTTTCCAGTTGTTGTGGGGACATTTCTGTCAAAAATAAAGCTTTGCTTGTTAACGTTACCTTCCAAATCTTCGTGTTACCGGAGTCAAAACCAGGAGATCCAAAAATTAAGATTTCTCACTAAAATACATGCTGGTTGGTGGATCATATACACGCTGAATTAAACACCAACTCATAATACTCTTAATTCACCGTCTATCATGTGCTGCTTCCTATTTGGTGCTGGAGAGACATATGCGCAGACTGTAAGGAAAAGTTTTTGACAGCGACGTTTCTTTTGTTTATAGCTTGATTTCAACACGGATTTACTGTTCACAGTGTAACGTTAGCATTATCAGGGGGAAATACCATATGTGCACTCCTGTCGTGGCATCGCGCTTAAAAGTAGCAATCTGTCAGATCTACAACTTTTAAACTAAGTTATGTACGTTCGTAGTTATAGCCAACACTATAAAGCAATATCCTGGTAAACTTTAAAACACACATGTATTAATACTTACACTGTGCAGTGTTTAGCAGTTTGTGCTTATCACATCACATTAATTGTAAGCTAATGTTAGCTAGCTCGTTGTTAATGTTAACGTTAACACACCTATATTTGCGGTGGAAATCTCATGCTACTGTTGATGTCCAGCGTGATGACGGAGCGTATGGCATTACGGCCATACAGTGGGGCGTCCACGGCACTGGTCGTCCTGCCTTGGTGTGTTGTACCTCCCTCTGGGCGAGATGGAGTTAGGTCCCCTACCACAACTTTGAAATTCTTCGTAATCAATACAAACAAACTGTAGAGTTCAATATGATATAGGTTTAATGTAACTTTAGAGTACATGTTAAAACCGAGTTGGGTACCAGGAGCAACTGAATGGGCTCCAATGTGCACCTTCCTTATATTATCCCTTTACTCCGCCCTTGCTCCTCCTGTTGTGGGCCTTCAAGTAGGCCCACCTCTCATATGCTTCACCTGTCCACCTTAGACACCATTATTTCTTGTCTCCGTAGCAGTTGGTTTTCAAAAACAGCTGCCGATAACTGCGATTTCCTTTAGATGGCGTCCTATGCACATTAATTCTCTTTTGATTCTTATAGCTGTCGCTACTTCACAAAATAGCTATTTCATTATTCCATTGTGTGGTTTTAATTACAGAGCACATTTCTTGCAGTCAGAAAAGTGAACCATTAAGTCAGAAAGTGAACTTATTCATGTACTATGATTATAGCAAAAGGGGAAGCCATCTTGCCATTGTGTGCATCCATGCACATTGGTAACTCAGGGAACTGCCCAGGTCAGGAAGGGCAGAGTGCCTTCTGCACAATGGATACATCAATCACAGGTACGCAGGAGTAGCACAGGCCGGCAGATGTCTTTACCCTGTACACAACAGGGTACATATATTGCTACGCTTAATTGCTTAGCTGATCCAACAGTAGAATATTTCATCAGTAGAGTATTTTCTTTCCACAGGTGTATACACAGTTAATGAATGATTAATAACACTGTATAATAAAGCTGAAGTCATATTTAATGGTATATGATTACACACATAAACAGTTCCACAGTGTGTTATTAATTGTTTATACACATGTGCTGCTGCTTAGAGTGAAGAAGCATTCAGAAATAAATACATACATACTTTGTATGTTTTTTCATATGTAAATAAATACTTTGGATTTGGGATTTGTTGGGTCTCTGTAAATAAAAGTGCAATGAGATAACTTCTGTTATGAATTGGCGCTATATAAATAAAATTTAATTGAATAATATTCCATATTCAAAATACGAAGACATATTTTATAAAATACAGCTGTGTTATGTTGTCAACACCAGTTGCAGATGGTACACATCAGGAGTTGAGGTTGTTGACACATTACCACATTCTATCTGCTACTACTAACTAACTACATAATGGTGGGTTAGAGTGTTTTACCATGATGGAGAGCAATTTGATGATGTAGTGTCTTTGTTGGCCTGTAATGTCACAGATAAAGCTGTATGTTTCAAATGAACATTTTGAACATATCATGTTTTTTCTCACTGTTTATTTTCAGGTGAACTATATCCTGGAGTCCCGAGCCAGCACCTCTCGGGCTGATTACTTTGCCCAGAAGCAGCGGAAACTGAGCCGCCGGACCAGCTTCAGTTTCCAGAAGGAGAAGAAGACTGGCCAGTAGACAGACTGAGGCTGCTCAGCCTCATGTCTGTCTGTATGTGCACAGACAGATGCATAAACGAGGCCTGACAGTCTCAGCATCAGGGTAAACAGCAGTGGAGACTGACAGGAAAGTCAGGCAAAAAACGGACCAGGAAGATGTGTCTATGCTTCAGCTGCGCGAGGTGCAAGCCTGTGAAACTCCAAGAGCAAAGAGAGTCCACAAGCCAAAACAAACTCATTATTCTTTTTCTTAAAAAAAAAGAAAAAAAAAAGAAAAAGACTTTAAAAAACGAATTTTGGGACAGACTTTTGGCATCAATCAAAGCTACATGCTAAATCTTTGCTTCTGTCCTCCATCATAAGAGATTTAACAACATGAAAAGAAAACCTTCACATTTTTATGTACTGTGCATAGGCATTTTACATTCAAGAAATTAAATAATGATGATATAGAAATTAAATAGCCCAGTCTGGATTTTTAAAAACAGATCAATACCCTTCATTTGCCAGTTTAAGTACACCTAGCTAAAACAAATTCAATCTAATACAACAGTTCTGCAGTAAATTATACCTTTTATGAAGGTTTCAATTATCAGTTTTTGTTGAAGCTGTTTTAGAGAGGTTTTGATTCACACCACTTTGTATAATGCAATACAATTCAACAACACCACAAACCGTTTCAACAAAAACTAAACATTATAACCTTAATGAAGGTAGGATTAATTGCAGGACTGTTGTATTAGATTGCATTAGGTGTACCCAATACATTTTGGAGGGCACATAGCACATTATTACGATACATATGAAAGCTTTGACAAGATAGCAACTGCTAAGAGAAATGGAAAAAATTGTCTTAGTGGATAAATCATCACCCAGCACACAGGGAGGTCATACTTATATGACATTTGAATGCCTTGGTTATATGCTGTCTTTGTCCTTTGTCCCTGCTCATAGCTATACTCTTTCTCATTCAACAGTGACTGTAGAAAACATGGCTGTATCATCAGTGTCATCACTCACTGAAATGAGGCTCTGAGTTTTGGTTCACACCTTGCCACCATTTTGAAGCTAAATAATTCACATTTGGGCATTGAAAAACACTGCCAGCCAGTGTAACATGTAAGTAAACAATGCAGTTGTGGAAATACAAAAAAAAAATTCTCTTTTTTTTTTTAAAGATTTTTTTGGCATTTCTGCTTTATTGGATTGTCATAGTAGAGAGAGACACGAAAGGCATGGGAGACAGAGAGGGGATAATATGCAGCGACACGACAAAGTCCCTGCTTAAACATATACCGTCCATCATGTTAAAGTAAGAACCCGTGTTACACTGTATTCTGTGACTTGTATTAGTGCAACAACCATTTCACCTTCAGGTAACATTAAGTACATCATGAATGCAGAAAAATCTGCTATTTATTTGGTTGATAATTGCAGAATGATTACGTAGAATTAATATTTCACTGTGTTGTTTTTACTTACTGTAGCACCAGTGAGGAGCAAACGCAGCCAAAGGTAAAAATGAGTCAGGACAGGGTTAAAGACTGTCACAGAGCAGGGTCTGATTATGTGGTGAAAGCCCTACACTCTAAGCACAGTAGAATATTAATAATTATTTTATTTATTTTGTCCCCTGTGGTTTAGGTATGAAACTTAGTGAAATAAAACTTGTACATATTTTTAAACTAAATGTCTTCATTCCCCACTAAACAAACTATCCAAAAAACATTCTATGAGGGATTCGAAAAAGATTTGGATTACCTAAGCGGATTCGGAACTGCATTCAGATTCGATGAAATGCTATCTTACTCCATCCATAAAAACATTCTATCAGAGGGCCTCATTTTGCTGCAGCTAAACTTTAGAATGCATTTTTGTACAGAACAAGGACTGTGGATTTTGTCCCTCGTCATGTACAGCGTAGTGAGTATGTAAGTATGGGGAGGAGGAATGATTAGAGTGAGAAGTAACTCTTTCAATGTGGTTTTTCAATGTAAAAATCTGAACCTATACTTCAGTATCTTGATACCTCTTCAAGAGGGAAGCTAGAGATTTTCTCATTCACTCTTTTACAGCCAGTTTTCTTAGAACCGTCTAGTGGCGAGTGAAGGAAATGCAGCTCCAAGCACACAGATAGGTGTCAGTGTTCTGGTTGTAATGGTTGCTGCTTTTTTGTGAACCAAACAAATCAAAGCAACACCGTTTCTTTCTAACAAACACTTTATTGATCGTTCACCTGTTTCACTGCTTTACACACTCTGCAAATGTGTTCTTTTCTCTGCTGCTTAGGCTAATGTAACTAGCCTAACGTTACTTGATTTTGAACCACATATTCCCATATATCAACACACAGCAACCAGCAGGTGAAGAACAAAGCAAAAACATAATCCCTTGTAGAAGTGACTGAGCAAACTGAACCTGTAAAAATGGTGAATGTTTCACAGTACTTCCATGATTCTGTACACACACTGCAGTTTTACAAACAAATAGAGTAGTATATTTTCATGGAAGTGCAATGCCTTCATCAAAAATAATAAGTTAATTTGTGGATACTTGTCAGTACAGTACTATGTGCTATTGAAACTTAGATATATGTCTTTATAGTCAGATCAGCGGAACATGAAAAACTTTGAGCATGAAACTTCAAAATGAAGTAACAAAAACTAAAAAAAGAATCTCATCTCCACTTTTTCCAGGCTTTCAACAAATACGTGTGGAGCTTTAACAAGTGTGGAGCTTTGGTCATGTTGTGACAGTTGGTTGTATGTATATGTAACTAAGTCATCATCTGATTAAGACCATGAGATATGGTTGAAAGCTTAGAAAAAATTAAGTGTACATTCCGATTTTATCAAGTCTATAAAGGAAATTCCTGTGGAAATCAAACACCAACAACTATTTAACAACTATGTTATTTCCTAAAAGATGAAAAAAGTACTCTGTATTGTCTCAGACCATTATATCTATTGTGCCTATAATTAGTACCAGATTACATATTTCTGTGCACGAGCCATCTTAAATAATTATAATAGGACCCTTAAAAACAATATTTTTCTCATAATGCAGAGTAGTTTTGTCATAATTACAAGATGTCATAATTATGTGGAAATGTCTCTTTTTTTGTGTTGAAAAAAAATGTGCTTCTGCATATTCCTATGTCAAATGTGTATTAGGGGTGTTGCGATATACCGGTATTGACGATAACTGCAATATTTAAAAATGAAATATTGATATGTTAATAATACACATGTGATAATATTGTGTAAATAATCCAGCGCCTCTTAAATCATTTCTGTTTCTTTCCGTTCTCACTTTGTCATAGTAGGTGGTGGTAAAGTAAAGACAAAACACACAATAAACAAAGTTAAAGATGAATTTGACTCATAGCATTATTTTTTTTATTATTTTCTATAGATATCGCTATAATGTCGTTATCGTAAAATCTTTTGGCCACGATGATCATGTAGTAATGGCCTAATGTGTATCAGTTATTTTGGCTTGTTTACATTATCATAGGCAGGTATTAGTTTTATCTTTTGTTAAGCAGCCAGTTGCATGTGAGCAAAAAGCTTAACTGTGGGCACTGGTTTGTACATACCACTTTATTATTAGCATGGCTATGTTTAGGGCTGTCTACTGACTTGTGGCTAAAGGCTTCAGTATGCTTCAGACAGATAAGTAGTTTGTACATGTTGTCTGACCATGTCTTAAGGCAAAAGTGTTTCTACCTGTTAAGAATGTCCACACTTGAAGGCGGGTGAAAAGCCTGCTGTCATAGCCTCCTCCTGGCTGCATCCCGCTGCCTACCTGTTCTCTCTCCAACAGCTCTGTGTCTGAATCCAAATGTGCACCCTCAGACTTGCAGACTGAGACCTCACAGACTTTTGTCATATGTACTGTGGGGTGTTCACTTTCATCACGTCAAGTCTACGAGGGTGCTGGACACAGGAAATAATTCAATGCATTTTTGAATTTGCAATTTGTAAGATAGCAGCAACAAGATAGTGAAGATAATAATATGGTTATTATCGTCACATAAAATGTTTGACATCTGGAAACAGTGTCCATCCACTGCGCTTGAGCACCAAGCACCATCGATGTAAATACACAGTCCTGCTATGATGTCTGGTCCGGTTGATCCAGCTGGGTGGATCATCTCAAGGTCCACTGCTCTTTAATCCAAACCCCAGCTTCCTTCTCCGATGAATAGGTAATATGTGTTTCAGCAATAAAGCCTGAAAAAAATAAGATGACAGATAAAAACAAAAATGTAGCAAAGTTTGAAGGAGGTACCCTACAGGCCGCAGCATCTACATGCGCAGCCGTTGACATAGTCAAAATCTCCTGATCCAGTCTATTTGAACAATTTTGGCTTAGCCCTTTAAATCAAATCCAATCAGACATCATTCAATGATGTTTCAGCAACAAAGCTGGAAAAAACCCAAACATTTAAAACAAAAATGTAGCAAGTTTGAAGGCGCTACCAGCCGCTGCATCTACATGTGCAGCTGTTGCCATAGCAACCCGCTACAGTAAATGGAGTTGGAGGATTATGCAAATTAAGGGTTTATAATGAGCTGGTGTTCAGGGACCACCAAGGTTTCTTGGCCATCTTGATCAATAGCTGATTTAATTTATCAAGAGCTGTAGTCCTTGTAATGGACTATACTGATCCTTTGAAAGTGTTGTCACCTCTGGGTGTCTTTGCAGCAGGGACATTCCAGAGGGAGTTGGCAGAAAAGGCAGGGATTCATACTAACAGAGGTTTTTGGAAGCTATGTTAAAGGATAGTTTAGTTTTTTACAACTTGGGTCCATTTTGTTGGGGCAGCTCTGGCTTAGAGGTAGAGCGGGTCGTCCACTAATCAGAAGATCGGCAGCTCAATCCTGGCTTCCCCAAGCCCACATGTTGAAGTGTCCTTTGGCAAGATACTGAACCCCAAATTGTTCAGCCTTCGGTGTGTGTGTGTGATTAGTTTCTTTGTTCTGATGAGCAGTTGGCACCTGCCCCCAGAGTATGAATGGGGTGAATGACATGTAGTGTAAAGTGAGTGGTTGGAAAACTAGAAAGGCACTATACAAGTACAGTCCATTTATAATTTTTTCCTAGGGCACAAGGAGCCACAGTGAACACAAGTGAAACAATACACGAGAAAACTAATACACAATTCTTAGGTGGCCCGGAACATGAGAGTACCACTGTAGCTGAAACAACGATCTGGCAAAGAATGGATGAAGAGCCGGGGTAGATATATTGCAGAGATGATGAGCAGATTGATGGCAGGTGTGTATGCTGATCAGGGATCCAGGAGCTGGGAGAGTGAGAGAGGAAGCGCCACGCCCCCACACCACATACACACAAACACAGAGAGACAGACAGGAGAAATGGGAGAAATAATTCTGGGGCAAGGCCATTGGCCATGAGGGGGTGTGAATTTTGTGGAGTCTATCTTTAGGGGGAGATCTTTGGAGGAAAGCCAAACTTTCTGACCTGGTAGTTGGGTTCAGGGGTCCGGTGGCGGTCTGCGATGCATCAGTTGCGGTCAGCTGTGCAGAGCAAGGCGGCACAAGCATCCCTCAGGAACAGGAATACTTGATCCATGCCAGGTGAGTGCTCCAGGAGGAGGGGTTTCTGGTGGTGACACAATGGAGTGCCGGTCCTAGGTCTTGTTTGGACCACTCCGTCTGCTCATTAGTCTGGGGAGCACCAGGAGGTCGGCTGTTTCGAAGGCTATGGGAAGTTTAGGGAGAGCCACAAAAAGTACGGTTTAAGAGAACCTGTCCACAGTGGTAAGTACAACAGTGTTACCTTGGGAAGTTGGGAGCCCAGAAACAAAGTCAAGGGCAGTGTGAGACCATGGGCGGCCGGGGACCAGCAAGGGGCAGAGCAGACTAGTGGGTGGCTGATGAGAGGACACGAAGGCACGAGTATCCATAGAGGGCCACCAGAAGTGCCGCTTCAAGAGGGACAAGGTGCGGATGATTCCCAGGTAGCAGGCAAACCGGGAAGTGTGCACCCACTGGAGGACCTGGGAGTGGACAGAATCAGGCACAAAGAGACAGTTAATAGTTTGTTGGGCCTTCCTGACAAGGGACTCCATCTCCCACGTTGCATGGCGAACGAAGGAACGGTGTCTGGATTGGATGGTGCCTCCTTGGAGGTGTACTGGTGGGGGAGGGCATCGGGCTTGAGATTCCTGCAGCCTGGATAGTAGGTGAAGGTGAAACTGAAACGACCAAAGAACAATGCCCAATGAGCCTGACGGGAGTTCTTCACGTTTTTTGCGAACTGCAATACCAACTTTTAGGTGCATACAGCCACCAACCGTTCAAGAGTATGTAGAACAGGATCTAGTTATATAAAAGATGATCACGCACTCAGCCAATCATGTCTTGCATAGAGTTTAGCCTACGCGTTATTTGAACATAAAGTAAGCATTTCCTACAACTGTAAAATTTTTAGAGGTAGGCTATACGTAAACTAATTTGTTTAGATAGTGATCTAATGCCTTTACCACATAAAACACACACTCACTCTTTCTCTGGCGCTCTCTCTCTCCAATAATAACAAACATGTTGTAAAATATTATTTATTTAATCACAAATAAAAAAGTACTAATGACATGTTGATTTCCTGCACCTGTCTTGCACTTCCACAGATGTCTGTGTCAAACATCTCATAGGCAGACATTCAAATACTGAACTGCATGTCTACGTCCAAGAGGGGTCGTAGTTAGACGTCCAGATATTGAACCTGATATGCGCATCATGCAGACATATAGATATCCTGGACCAACCAACACAATATAGACACGATCTGCATTATAGACATGATCTGGCAGACATCTCATGTTCACTGGGTGCTTTGGCTTTTTGATGTTGTGTGGCTGGCTGGTCCTTTGTTTGGCGTGTCAGCAAAACTTTGCATGATTGCATGTACCCAAGAATGTGCATCCACAAGAAATCCACAGAATCCAACAAATGCTCCAAGAAATTTTCCACTTTTCTGTTTTCTTGTTCCAAAGTTGTTCGATCCAAGGGAGGGTTCTTACTTTGTTTCAAAAAAGGTTTTTTACTTAATTGTGCCTGGTCTGGTGCTCAGTGACCCTAGTGTCTACAAATAAATGCAAAAATAGCAAATAATAATGAAATAATCAAACTAATGAAATAGCTCTTACAGTATGAATTAGATTTGTGTGCAGAACTGTCTTCTATTCTTTAATGAATTGATGAATGTTGTGTTGCAGCAAAAAAAGCATCCCTTTAAGAACTGGCTTCTTCTCATTTTCCACTCCATGGAGCACCAATGAGACATTTCAGCCAGCAGTACTCTTAGTACAGTCTGCTGAAGAGTGCACTGACTACCACAATAAGTCACAGTGGAATGACTTCTCTTTGCCCCTGGACATTAGCTTCACATACTATCATTCCTGAGCTGTGTTTGAAATGTTTTCTTTTAATTTTCTCTTAAATAGCAATTTACCTCTTCTTTCACAGATGAGGCATCACATTCACATGCACAGAGTAAGTACTCAGATATTAAAGCAATGCAAAAAAGAATGATAAAAAAGAAAGAAATTTGTGATTAATCAAATTACCAATGCAATGCAAAGTGAGAAAAGGGGGTAGGCCTATGTGGTGTTCATTTTTGCTCCGGGGCCCCATAGAGGTTTAATGTATGTGCTTGTAACTTGAAATGCTGATATTTCCAGCATACACTTGGTGGCTGTGAAAAACTTTTTTTTTTGTATATTGCAAAAAAGTTAGAAAAAATTAGAAATCTCCTGTTGCAGTTAATTTTTAAAAGTACTTTCTTTGACTTATGTAATTGTTAAATGTTACATACATGTATTTTTTCTTTTCTCTTTTTCCCTTTCTAAACAATGTTTTGAATATACTGTAGATTAATAAAAAAGTGATAAAGTGCTTGTGAACTGAATTTGACCTGTATTAAAATAAACTTAATTCATTGATGTGAATGATCTAGGTTTGTTTTGTTTTGTTTTGCCTGACTCTTTACAAAGTTGAAAAATACACCTACCAACACCTCTACTCACTAATTAATATATTGTGTCTCGTGTGTTTTGCTGACAGAGTTTTTGTCCAGAGTTACTTGTTGGCACTATTGCTTGATGAACAACAGTTTATCCATCCGCCTAGCACTTCTGTACTTCTCCAGCTTTATTGCAGGTTGCCAGATGCGCTAGTGACCAGAAGTTTAGGTTTTGGCCTCTGTACAGGTATGATGGTACCAAACCTGACAACCTCTCTGTGACAACAAGACATCAGGAAGCTGCACATGAAATGACAAATATGAAATACTCCCCCTAATACTCACCCTAAAATTGTAATTTTTACATTCCTCTTTGTGTACGTATTAAACAAACAAGAGACAATAAAAACATATCAGTGAGCTTTAGAGGTGTTGGCAGGTGTATTTTTTAACTTTGGACAGAGCCAGGCTAGCTGTTTCCCCCTGTTTCCAGTCTTTATGCTAAGCTAGGTTAACCAGGTCCTGACCACTTGAGATGACTTAACACAGACATGAGACTGATATCAGAAAGTAAGTGATCTTACTATAACAATATTTCCCCAACTATCCCTTTAGTTCAGGGAACAATTGTGGTCATAGAGGTCATGGTTAAAAGAAGCAAAATGAGAAACAAACAGCAGTCTGTTGCGTCAAAGTCACACGCTTCATTGACCCATCATCCACCCTGACTTCCTTATGAGGTTTTGTGGCTCCATAACACACTCCTCCCCTGGATGCACCTCACAGACAACAGTCCTACTTCACAAGACCACTAGAGGTCGCTTGTCAGTTAAAACATAAAAAGGTCATATTAAGGCATTTAAATGAACTATTGATGTTATATTTCTTGCGAGGACACTCTCCAGCCAGGGGACCACTTGGGCTGTGCAAGCACTTTGGAAGTCAGACCTAAAAGAACGTGGGCACTTTCACACAAACCCCCAACAGTCTCAGAGATCCTATTCTTGGCGAACTGTGCTGGTTGAGATCAAATTGTTGAAACATTTCGAGTTCATATCAGAAATGTATTGTCAAATTCTATATATATAACCATTCAATCAGTGAAAAGTTTAAAAAATCATATCCAGGCCATTCAGACAGAAGTCCCACAGTGTAGTAAAGGGAACAGCTTAATGCCCAGCCAAAACACTGAGGCCCAGTCTACTTATCCCTTTTTGCCTTAGAGTCTTTTACTCACATGACCTACATTCTGTGTGAAAAACACACACACATTCACTGGTGGGTTTTCAGAGCACTTGTATTGACTGTGCCTGCAGCTGAATTGGTCTCTTGAATGCACTACAGTGCTGAACTTATCTGAGCCTCCACAATCCTGTCAGACTGCCAGCAGTCACAAAAGATGCTGAGCCAAGCGTCTTGATGCCCAGCCAGAGGAATGAGGACTGTTACCCTTACTGTTCTACATTCTTTCACTATCATGTCCTACATGCTGTCTGAACATATGTACACACACACATTCGCGCACGCACACACACACACACACACACACACACACACACACACACACACACACACTCAGCTGTAACAACGCCCATGCCTGATGAAGTTGATTGTGAAATCGAAGGTGGAGCATGCAGGGATGTAGAGCTGATGGAGGTCAGCGGCCAGAATAGTGGGGCGGGGGGGAATGTCATCTCATCTTCAGAGTCTGTGGCTCCATTTAGTCCCACTGAGGTCCCTGAAGAAAGAGACAGAGAGCGAGAGAGAGAAGACATAATAGACAGAAAAGGGGACAGAGAGGGGTGGGATGCGAAACTAAACCAGACAAGGAGAAGATCAGATTGGTACTGTAAGTGGAAAAGCCCAGGTGAGGCCTTGTACCTTAAAGGATAGGTTCAGATTTTTTAAAGTTTATCTTACACAACTTAACAATACTCACAAACCATACCATGTAAAATGAAAAAGTTATTGGTTCTTGTAAGGTCCCCTGCTCATACTGCTCCTGAAGTAATACTTGCATAGACTGACAAAAAAAATGTATTCTAAAGTTTAGCTGAATCTAAAATGAGGTTTCAACAGTCTGACTTACACAAATCATGTGGGGAGCTTTGTGTTGTTTCAGAGACAAAACACCAGCAACAAACCTGCACACTACCAGAATGTATCCCTCCACAATGACTCAGCAAGAAAACACTCTCTGTGGAAACACAAAGAGAGAATTTCACAATAAAAAGAAACATGGAAGATCCCCAGTTTGGATTTAAAATAGCCATTTTTTGACAATGAAGACAGACAAGAAATGTGGGGGAAATGAGACACAGGGTATACAGTCTTGGGCCGCTGTACCACAAGGATGCCCCAACCAGTAACTCTTTTTTTTCTCCTTATGAGGTTTTCTTTGGGAGTAGGAGATTTATATTTTTACATTCGTTCGTTCTTAACATTTCTTTAAAATTGTATTGTTTTCACCTCTCATTTTAAGTGTCATGGTGCTAACCCGTGCCCTTTGGAGTAGGTTGCACACTAGCTAAGCATATTCTTTTTTCGTTATTTATTCCATCCCACTGGCACAATAGATCTGTAGTCCTGGTTGTGTTGCTAAATGGTGTAGCTAGGCCTCTGTGGCTGAGTTATGTAAGCATATGTGGGTGTAGCATGCTAACCTGCAAACAAGTTGTTTCTGGTAATTTCAATATGCATACTGTCATTATTTACATTGTTGATGAAATAACAACTCAATTTATTAATGCGTTCATTTAAAATTAAGTTATTCGTAGAGATGGGCGAATGATACTGAAGCTCCGAGGCTTGTTTCACTCCTGTGAAGCTCACTGTTTCAATACATAGTACTTGTCAAATGAAGAATGTCACGCGACTCATGACATCCGAAGCTTTAAACGTCACTGGTGCTTCACAAAGCGCTTCATTCAGTTTGACGTTTCAGTTTTGAAAGTTTTACAACTGAACTATGTTATCGGCACATTAATGGGATAAGAGGAGAGGAGGATAATTGAGAAATATGGGGATGGAGATTAGAAAGACATAAAGTATGAGAACATTTCCTCCTGATACCAAGTAATAATTAATGAATTTAATGAATATCACTCTCCAATCACATCACATTGTGACTCATATGAAATGTTGCATAAATATCAACCATGAAGTTTAAAAACATGAGCCCACAGTGGCACTCTTACTAAACTACACCAAAAAGGTACTTTAATGTTTTGTGTCAGCAAAAATATTTTATATCTAGGCTTTTTGGAAAATGCAAAGTTATTTTACTGTAACATATTGCACAATAATATTTATATTTAATGCAGCACAAAAGTATACAGATTTCATAATAACACGCAGGCTTCTTGGACTTATAGTGCACACGTATGAGACAATAACTATTAATATCAGCGTGGTCTGGTGGTGCTTCAGCCCCAGTCTTTAAGTGCTGCTATATGTTTTACAAGCCACCAGATGTCACTGTGTTTACCAAGTTTGACGCCCCGAAGCATCAGATCTTTTTCGGCACAAATTGAAAGAAAGCCCCAAAGCTTCATAACTGTATACTCATACCAGAAGCTTCATGAGCGCTGCGTTATTTCAGCGTTATTTCAGACTGGACAAATGTCAGTTTGAAGATCTGCTGACCAAGGTTGCGCCAAGGATTCAGAGGATAGACACCAACTGCAGACAAGCCATTTGTGTTGTTCTCCTCATACTCTCTGGGTCACATATAATATAGTTCACACCACAAATAGTTTATTATTCCCAGCTAGAAAAAGTCCAAAGTGCACGGAAATTCAAACACAGTGTGATGAAGATGAAGGTTTAATTTCTCATTTAAAAATAAGAATTATATCAGCATTTTATATCAATAAGCTAACTACTTTTTCACCTAGGAACAGTTGATCTCTCACCCTTATGACATTGTCCTGTTTATAACACCACTTCCTATTACCCTCACTCCTTTGAAGAAATATGAAGGACTTGACTGTCTGATATGCTTGGACAGACACAGTGTTGTTGCACTTCACCTAAAGAACAGGCAGACAGCAGTTCCCATTCCATTTATTAGATATGGTTTATAAATAGACACACTCAGACACATACTGTATGTTGAAAGTATAAAAAATACAAGATTACAGAATTTTCTAGACATTTCAGTGAGGTCTCTTCTTCATTGCCTTTGACACGTTATTTTAACTTGAATGACAAAAATGGAAAATTCATTAATTTTTTTCTTACACAGCATAGTAGTTTTCACTTTCACAAGTCCATTCATCGAGCAAGTTACTATCATCAATGTCATATTAAAATGAGATCAGAGCATAGAAAACAGTCACATGCAGCCAGCAACTTATCAGCAAAACAAGTGTAACTCAGTGAAACAGATTTTCAAATATATATGTGCTTCAAGTTTCACTGTACTTTGTTTTACAAACTTAGGAAAGCTGATATCACAGGGAAAAAGGTTGATATGGAAAACAATGATTAATGACAGGGAGAAAACATCTTATTCAACCTTTACTGAAGACTGATTGACAAATGCTCCTTCACGTCTTCCAGATATTTGTTAAATGAGGTCAGTCAAACCATTTTTAAATAGTTTGGGAAATTAGCATTTCAAACATACATTATGTTCCAGCTAGACTGTATAGATTTATAAAACTCAACTGTAAGTTTCAAATCATCAACAATATGATTTGGGATTTAGGACACTACAAAAACAAAATCAAGAAATGTACTGTATCTGGATAGATGAGGCAACATGGATAAGTTGCACTGATAAATGTTATCTAAATCTTCTGCAACCAATGAGCAATGCAATGGTTCTGATTTGCTAAAACCAAAAAGGACCATATAAATCACACATGTAATAAACCTAGTGCAACACAAATACACAACTAATGTCTTCTTCAAGCATTTATGTACCATATAGCTACTGTGCCAAATCTGGCTCACCTATACAATAACTCCTGCTGCTAATTCATATATATTTATTTTTAAATATATCTAAAAATACAACTCATCAACTTCAGCATTATAGGAAATTGCAAGATTTCTTGGTATTATAGCAAGTTTTGTTTTTGTAGAAGATAACTCTCACTATTCACAGTGTTTAAAACAGTACAGGCCAACACCTAGTGTGTAGCTGGTAACTGGCACCATTTCAATATCCATTGTGGAGGTTGCTTTCTAGTCCAGTAGTGCTCCAGTAATTCTGCAGAGAAATTAATGAACTACTGAATTTAGCCTTTCTCCAAAGTACACCATTAGACACAGAGGAAAACATGAACTTTTATATGGTATTCCTACCTAAGCAACAATAAGTTTTTGTGCCTGTTTTTTATAGATGTTTCAAATAGAACAACTGTCTCTTTTTCAGTTTTCATTATTTTCATGGGATTTTTGTTGCCACCACAGATTTCAGCACTTTATCGCAATTTCAACAAAAATCTTCTTTACAGATGTGTTTAATATGATATAATATATAACAGAAACAACTCCTACAGGAATGTGGTACTTAAGTCATGAAGCAACTTTGCATAGAAAGTATTTACGTAGCTAAGAAAATAATGTTTAATATTTTCTGCCTGATATACCATTAAAGTCACCTATGAAAAATAGTCATGCTGTACTCACTTACAGAAATGGTCTCTCTCATTTAAAGAGGCAAAGTTTCAAAGAACATACAGTTGTTGCTAATAATTTGAAAAAATCAAGACCAGAATGTCACTTTAGGAAATCCCTATAAAGGGAATGTTTTGTAACAGTAAATGACCAGGATACAGATAAATGGCTTGTGGTTTTATTAAAAAGTATGTACTTGTTAAAAAGATTAAAATAAATAATGCACTGTACTCATTCTGCAACTGACAGGAAATATTCTGAAAAAGAATAATACTGACCAAGCAGACATGAATATATATATATATATATATATATATTTTTTTTTTTTAACAAAATACGTATCTACAAATGTTTTTAATTGGATTGATATATAAATATGTGTAACAATATATATGTATTTCTATACATATATATTTACAACAAAAGGTGCACTTAAATAATGTCATCAAGGAGATGCGGGGTGCCTACCCAGTCCAACGTCCTGGGCTCGGAGGCAGCCATAATCATGCACATAAACTGTTTACCGGTCCTCTTATCAATAGGATAAATAGTTGTGGGTGTGAACCTTCTGTTATTTTCCACAAACTCACAGAGCTGCTGATACACCTGTGGGTATTCATGGCGTAGGAAAACCCCTCTAATCCTTAGCTCCCGTTGTATATTGATAAAACAGATTTCCCTGGCTTTCCTGCCTTCCTCTCCCTCTTTGTCGATATCTGCTGTTCCTGGGGGTGGAGTGAGGATCAGAGTTTCCATGTCACTCTCTTTTTTGTGAACCTTTTTCTCTGGGCTGAAGGAAGCCAATGCTACCTTTGCATATTTTCTGACAGTTGGAGCTTGGTTCCTTGGTGATGGCCCATCAGGCAATTGCTCACCGACAGCAATGGATACATTCAAGATGAAACATTCATTTGGGTCGTACTCTTTACCAGCTTCCTGCAGCTCCTTACAGTACTCCCCTAGGTTGTCCTTGAAGCTTTCAAGCTCTCGGAGGGACAGGTATGTAGGAGACATAAGTAGACTATCCAGGCCATACTGCAAGAAATTACTGGATGATGCAGGGTTTGGAAAACCAAGGAAGAGAACTCCTCTACCTCGAGAAAGGTAGCCAACTTTGGCAATACGAGAGAAGGCTTTGTGGACTTCAACAGTCTCCCGGCAGTGTTTGATGATGTGCCGACATGTGCTGCCAATTCTTCCATACAGGCAGCTTTCTTTATGAATGTCCCAGTCTTCCCTGCGACAGTTACGAGAGCAGTAATAGGTGTAGCAGCTGTGGCAGGATTTAAAATATAGGCAAGCATTGAACAAGGTCTCTGTCCTCCGGCATTTGTTATTAGAGCACATCATTGTATCATCCTCATCTGGGCTCTGATCTGGGGAGCACTCATCTGCACTCTTCATTGCATCACTGGCACCATCCATGTCTCGAAAAGCATCAGGATTCATTCTTATTGAGGTTGGCTGCTTGTCAAGAGGAGCTGGTTCTTCTATACCTGCCTTTGAGCTCTTTCTGGACAGAGATACTGCTTCTTCCTCATCAATTAACTTCTTTAGTTGATCCAGAATGTCCTCACTTGCCCTTCTACTGGGTGGCTTGTAATCAGTCACAAGATCTGCCAGAAGCTCATCAAGTTGTTCAAGGCTTTGCTGTAGTGAGGGGTTGTCATGTGTTTTCTCTTTGGTTGAGCTTTGAAAGTCACACTGAGACAGTTCTGGACCATCAGTGCTTCTGGAGTCAAGAATGTCCCAACTGGCAGACCGTCCTTCAGCCTTATTAAGTTTCCCTGGTCGAATGTCATTATCAGTGATTGTTATCTCAGGAGTGACAAACCAGAGTTTACTAGTAGTGCTCTTTGATGCCTCTGTTGGGCTTTTGTCAATTAGTGAGTTATCAGACATTGATAAGGCTGCATATCGTCTTGGTGAACTGGAAAGATTGACTACCACTGGTTGTGGTTTGTCACCTGTGGCTGCTGCAGGCTTCCTGGACTCAAGAAGATCATCATAGCTCTGACCCCGTTGTACAGGAAGAGGTTGTTCCCTCTCTACACGAGAGTTGAGAATATTGTCCCAGGACCTTGAGTAAGATTTGGAATCTGTGCCAATTCTTTGAAGTTCTACACATGGGTTGGCATACCAGGGTGTTAAGACAGGCTCTTGACGGACTCTGGTTGGAGTGACTTGAGATACATATGAGGCAGGATTGGAATAACCAGATGCATCTGAGCCATACCAGTCATCTGTTTGTGCCTGAATGACTCTAGCATGTCTTCGACCCTCTGTGTAATATGCCCTTGCTGGAATATGATGCTCTGGTGGCATTGCATACATGTCACTGGAATAATAAAACCTTGGCGGAGCAGTCTGGATTTGATAAGACCTTGGATCATCCCCATAAAATATTCTTGCTGGAGGTGTCTGTATGATGTATGGCCCTGGTTCATTTGCTGCATAGGGTTTGGGATACCCTGTCTGCACAGAGTATGGATATGTCTCCATCTCAGGATAATGGGGTCTTGTAGCTACAGCATGCACCATTTGAGTTCTTGGATCTTGCACATATTGCACTTTTGGACAATATGTTTGTCCTGGTGTGTAACGGTCATCATGAAAGTAAGAACTTGGTTGAGGAGGAGCAGTAGTAACATATCTCCCTGGGTCATCTGCATAAAAGAATTTGGTTGGCACATTAGGACTGGAATGAGCTCTGCGTTCCTTATCATAGTAATCACCTGATGAAGGCATTCTTTGCAAGGGAATCTCCATGGGTTTTAAATAACTATTTGGCATGCTGCGGGAATATTGATAAACTTGCCTACTCTCTGTACCTAATGAATCAGTGGGAGTTGGTGTTCTAGAGTAGGAGAAATGGCGTGGCACAGTCAGACTCCTACTTCCCCCACTGTGGTGCCTCTGCCAGGGTATGTCTACTTGAGGTGTAGCCTGTTTCCGTTCTGAATGATGTAATGCAGCGTTATCAGGTTTGATGTCCACCCGACACCTGACATGAGGACTAGTTGCTTGTTTATCCAGCCCTCCGTCCTCAAAATTATCCACAGCATAGTTAGGTGAATATTTACTGCTGTCACTCGTTTGGGGCTGAAACTTAATGGGATGGACTTCATGCATATGAGCCCTAGTTGCTGCATAGGAGGACTCCCTACGTGGTGATACTTCTGGTCTCCAGCGAGAGTCTCTTGGAGCCCTTTGGGACTCCCTGCCCTTCCTTCCCGAAGACGAGGACCCTTCAAAAGTCATAGGGGTGAGACTGGTCTGGACCCGAGGGGCACTTTTTGACCTGGTCCTTCCTTTTTGTTCAGGGACAACTACCTCACTGGCGATATCTGCAGCCATTGTTTGAGGAGTTAACCTATGACTGAAAATGTCCGGAGCAGAAAAGCGATATCTCTGCTGGCGGCCCAAGGCATTCCAGGCAACATCTTGGTTGGCTGCATGCCTATCAGCCTTCCTGTATGGTGACTCCATTGAGTATTTGTGTGATTTTGGGTACTCCAATAACTTATAGTCAAAACGGCAGTGCCTCTTATTGACTTTGCTCTCACTGTCCTCCAGTGCACTGTAATTTATAGAATCACATTGTTTGGAGGGTTGCAAGGACTTGTAGTGTGAAGAAATGGGGACCACTTTTATATCTCGATGCACAGTTGATACCAGTATGTCAGGTGGGTCTGTGCGTGTCATCTTAAAGGGACTCCTCTAGTTTTCTCCATCAAGTTGCTTTAATTTTGATGTTGCCTGGAGAGGTAAACAAAAAAATTCAGTCAGTGTCATTTATCTGGGAAATATAAATTAACTGTGCATGGAGAAGAAACACAATTCATTATGGGTTAGTTGTTAGCAAGTTAGTCTCTACAGTAAACTTTGGCAGAAATATGTATTAAACAAAATTTAGAATATGTTTATGATTTGTGCAACATATTCAACTTGGCAGGTCTGGTTGTAAATTTTTTGATAGATTCAGACTTTATTGTCCTAGAGGGAGATTTGTTTTCACTGCCAGTTCAACATCGAAACACACAGATATAAACACAGATCCATCTCATATTTCTTTAATATCTTTCTCTGTAACAAAGCATTCATTTGAAGGCTAAAATAAGTTCCTCTAATGAGTTTTGATTTCATGTCTTCAATTAAATTCAATTTTATTTATATAGCGGCAATTCATAACAGAAGTTATCTCATTGCAATTTTCCTATAAAGCAGATCTAGAGCTGGTCTGTTCAATGATGGCAATGTCATCAAAAGTATGGCCAAATATAAATACATGAGTCTAAATCTGTATTAAGGCATCCAGCACTGCTTATTCTAACAAGCAATACAGCGCCAATTCATAACAGAAGTTATCTCATTGCGCTTTTCCTATAGAGCAGGTCTAGACCATACTCTTTATAATATTAATTACAGAAACCCAACAAATCCCACCATGAGCAAGCATTTGGCGACAGTGGCAAGAAAAAACTTCCTTTTAACAGGCAGAAACCTTGGACAGAACCAGACTCAATGGTGGGCGGCCATCCGCCGCTGCCGTGTTAGTGCAGTAGATGAGTTATTGCAGTATTCAGTACATAGTACTGGAGTGCAAATGATGCAGTATATGTATAAATAAATAGTCCGGTAGTGCAAATGAAAAATAGTCTCCTAGTGAAGACCAGAAGCGCATTTCTCTGTGCCGCTCAACAAGCATTATTAATTAATAAACTCCACTCACTCCAGGAGAACAGGAGGGAGAGGGGCAGAGAAATCAAAAGGGTTGGCAAGCATTGAATAATATTTATCCGAATCCAATCATTTATATCATATATAATATCAATTTATATTGTTTATTATAGAGCAGTGTGTTTTCTTGCCAGATTCATTCGCGGCACACAGAAAAAATAGACCAGAGACAAAACTATCGCTGTGCCTGACCCCAACCGAACTCTAATCCCTATGCCTGACTCTAACCACTATTTTCCAACACATAGGACCAGCAGTCCACAAGCAATGAAACAGGGCTCGTTGAAAAAGCTAAGCAGTGTTGAGCCTGGAGGACAGACTGCATGAAAAATATATGGAGTATTATGGGCTGGGATCACTGTTTTGTTCCCTCACCCAGAAGGCCTAACTAGCATCTTTTAAATATGTTATAAATTATTTTTTTGAATTTTACTTGTGCCTGTGCACCATGAATTACATCCTTGTGCTGTAGTCCGACCGTATCTTAACCTCCAGTTGATCCAGAATGCTGCGACACGTGTACTGACAAGAACTAGGAAAAGAGATCATATTTCTCCAATATTGGCTTCTCTGCACTGGCTCCCTGTAAAATCCAGAATAGAATTAAAAATCCTTCTCCTCACCTACAAAGCTCTTAATGGTCAGGCACCATCGTATCTTAAAGAGCTCATAATATCTTATTCTGCTGTTGCCTTCTCAGCTGTCTGCAAAGGCCTCTTAGATCTCTGCAACAAAGTTTAGCACAAATGGCTGCCACACACAAAGCCTGCCAACTTCACATGCTAACAGGAGCACGAAGGAAGTTAACTTCCTCCATTCTCTACAAGCGGACACTGCACAGCAAAAGACGCGTCCACAGCGGAACCACTATTCTTCCCAGCTTGGCTCGTCTCCAACAGACTGACCGCCAGCTAACAGCAGCACCAAGGCCACCTCTTTTTCCCTCCCATAGACAGTAACAACTGGGCATAGCATAGTAACAGTGTATATGGCTAAGCAAAGGACTGTTTAAATTTGTACATGTACTGATGTGTTTTTCTTAGGTTTTATTGTTGTGATCTTCTGTTAATCTTTCGGTTAATTTGGTAGCCACACTTTAAGCTGATGTTAGTTTATGTTATGCTCCACACAGTCTTTGCATGCTAACTAACTCCTTTTAACTTGGCACCATTATCCTAAACAGATCATATACATACACCTCTAATTTGATTCAAAGACAACCACACACGGCAGAGAAAAACTTTAAAACTCCAACTTCAGATGTTCCTTTGTTTCTGACCACGAGGGTTCATGCTCGTGCGCACGAGACATACAGAGGCAGAACAAAGAAACATACACAAATTCCTTTTGGTGCGCACCCGACCTGCACACGCACATGCGCACACGCACGCATGCACACGCACACACACACACACACACACACACACACACACACACACACACATTTGTAGGGATACTGGACTGGTTAAAGATCTGGCATTCTTCACCCCTCACTAACCATTATTTTCATATATATGGACATCGCATCATGCATCTGTATGTAAACTCCCATATACATTGGCTATGTACTCTAGAAAACAAAATACAGAGACAGCTACTGTTAACTTTTTTCCATGGCAACAGTAGCACCAGTGGAGCAGCCCAGTCACCAGCAACTAAAGTCTGCAATCATTCCTCATCTCCACAGCTACAAGTAGCTGCAGATATTCCTCTCCAAAAGAGTGCCCCCTCCTGGACTAAATTGCTGATTTCATTCAGTTTTTACACTTCATAGGATGTATCAACCCTCTTCAAGTAGAACCACAGTGTAACATATTCAGGAGTATCCTGTCAAAGGTACAGGAACCTGGTAAGCCCTTATCCTGGTTTTGAGAAACAGGGATATCTCTGCAGTTGTTGGTGGACTTACATGTGAGACAACAGATTATACATACACTGAGAGTCAATTCAATAACTGGTAGCTTGTTTACCGTTTACCGTTTACCACAGTGTATTAACACCATGGTCAAGCCAATCATATGCTAATCAGGTACTTAACAGTGATGAGGGAGGTGCAGCCAGAAAACAATAGGCCGATTATTGGACCATCATGGAAACAAAAGAACGTCAGTTTCAGGTGAAACTAGGCAGGGTAAACAGCAGAAACTCAGGAAGACTCCTCCCTGAGGGCAACACAGAGTAGCTTAAATTTCTGAGTTCTCAGACCATTTTCACAATTGAGAATGACTTCCGGATGGGAGCCGAAACGTCTTGATTCTGAAAACAGTGTCCAGATGACTACGACTGAAACCTTTTCTACGATGGAACACTCCTGGACAAATGAAGGACTACACCGTATTATTTTAAATATTACTACTATAGTATATTATATAGTGTTTCTGTAGTTGTTTTTTGAAAGCACTATAGAACATTCCTACAGTAATACTATGATGATGTTGCAGCAAATGTATAGCATTACTCTAGTGTCTTTAATTGTATTACTACATTCCCTACAAACACATTATGTAATGCTAACGTTGCACTTTGGTCATAATTTGGTAAGCTGCAGCACAACAGGTGACGTTGTGTCAGCATTGCTCTATGGTTGCAAAATAACCAGTCCTCATGGAGACTGTTCTTTAGAATAACGGAAATATGTTATATCACAGTCCTCATCCTTACTTAATTAGAAACGTTACTGGTACAAGCAAAGGAGTTTTGATGAGTAGAATTTTATACACATTGCATGAAGTCACCATTAGACCCCATTCCAACTAGGCTGCTTAAAGACGTTTTACCCTTAATTAGCACTTCGTTACTAGATATGATCAATCTGTCTCTATTAACAGGCTATGTACCATAATCCTTTAAAGTAGCTGTAATTAAACCGCTTCTTAAAAAGCCCACTCTTGATCCAGGGGTTTTAGCCAACTTTAGACCTATATCTAACCTTCCCTTTCTTTCTAAGATTTTCTATATAACAATAGTTTATTTGAGGATTTTCAGTCAGGATTTAGAGTGCATAGCACAGAGACAGCACTGGTGAAAATTACAAGTGACCTTTTAATTTGACTTGTCTCTGTACTTGTCTTGTTAGATCTTAATGCTGCGTTCGACACCATTGACCATCACATCCTATTACAGAGACTGGAACATGTAATTGGCATTTCAGGAACCGCACTAAGCTGGTTTAAATCCTATCTATCAGATCGATCTCAGTTTGTACATGTTAACGGTGAGTCCTCCGTGCGCGACAAGGTTTGTCACGGAGTTCCACAAGGTTCTGTGCTTGGACCGATTCTGTTCACCTTATATATGCTTCCTCTGGGTAATATTATTAGGAAACACTCCATAAACTTTCATTGTTATGCAGATGATACTCAATTACATCTATCAATTAAGCCAGATGAAACTAACCAGTTAGCTAAACTTCAAGCATGTCTTAAGGACATAAAGACCTGGATGACCTGCAATTTTCTGCAAGTTATTGTACTTGGCCCCAAACACCTTCAAGACACATTATCTAAAGATATAATTACTCTAGATGGCATTGCCCTGGCATCCAGCACCACCATAAGGAGTTATCTTTGATCAGGATTTATCCTTTAACTCCCACATGAAGCAAACTTCAAGGACTGCCTTCTTTCACCTACGCAACATTGCAAAAATCTGTCTCAAAATAATGCCGAAAAACTACTGCATGCATTTGTTACTTCTAGGTTGGATTATTGCAATTTCTTATTATCAGGCTGCCCGAATAAGTCCCTTAAGACTCCCCAGTTGACCCAGATTGCTGCGGCACGTGTACTGACAAGAACTAGGAAAAGAGATCATATTTCTCCAATATTAGCTTCTCTGCACTGGCTCCCTGTAAAATCCAGAATAGAATTTAAAATCCGTCTCCTCACCTACAAAGCTCTTAATGGTCAGGCACCATCATATCTTAAAGATCTCATAATACCATATTACCCGGCTAGAACACTGCGCTCCCAGAATGCAGGGTTACTTGTGGTTCCTAGAGTCTCCAAAAGTAGAATGGGAGCCTGAACCTTCAGTTATCAAGCTCCAAGGGCTGGCTTGGGTGAGTCCTGAACCATCCCTTAGTTATGCTGCTATAGGCTTAGACTGCTGGGAGACTTCTCATGATGCACCTCTTTCCTCTCTCCTTCTCTCCCTCTCCATCTGTATGCATTTTTATCCCATTACTGCATGTTACTAACTCGACATCTTCTCTCTCCCGTAGTTCTGTGCTTTCTCGTTTCTCTCCTGTCGCTTTCAGCAGGAATTTCTCCCTCCAGAGCTGCAGAGACTGGATCTGTGAGTATGGGCCACTTGCTTCCCCAGTGTTCCTGCTCGACAACTGCTACTACAGTTGTTGTTATTGGCTCTGTTACTAATACTGACATTATTTTTCCTATATTACTAATTTATTAATATTAACACTACAATTACTATTCTACCATTTAAAAAAAATATTGTATTTGCATTGGACAAGATCAATATACATATTACCCAGCAATCATCACTGCATATCTGTACATGACACATACCAAAGAAAATAAGAAAATATTCATTTACATGGAAAAAATGTGTTATAGTTTATTTACAGTTCTTATAGTTTATGTAGAATAAGCATATCATTTTGTTATAGATTTCTAATGACTATTTTACTTACTTTTACCAAAATAAATGAAAACCGTTATGGAGATGGGTTTGCCTTTTTGAGGGCAACTGGCAACAATTCATAAGTAATTCTTCTTTGAACACAGGTGTAATTCCTAGGTGGGCTCTTTCTCGACCCAACATGTTGTCGACCCCCACCTCACGGGCCCCTGTGCAACCACAGTGCCTGCATTGTCTCCATTTACACCCCTGCTCACAGCACTGGGTGTATAAGAGAGCTCAAGCCCCTCGCTGGCCTGGGAGGCTGGCCAATCTGAAGAAAGTGGGCTTTTAGGGAGGGGGGCCTTAAAGAGAAAAAGGATGAACTGAGGGTATGCATGAAGGGCCAGTATGAGATTAATAAGGATTTTTTTTAACTGAATGCAAAGCTACTCTAGTGGAATCCCAGAATAAAAATATGAGCATAATAGGTCACCTTTAAAATTGTTCCAAAGTTATACAATTAAGCTATGAATGTGAATGAATGCAAGGTTCATATTTTTGTTATACAAAAATTTAAATTGTAAAACTGACTGCTGTTGCTAGAAATAATACACCTATCTATCTATGTATCTATCGGCATACATATTGTGGCCTCTGTACAACTCTGTAGCATCTAGCTAGGCTATTCTCTTCTCATGACCAAATCAGAACAACCCATGCAACCTATACACTTAAACAGTGCAGTGCTGATGGCCTGTCTTGAAATGAACTTGGGTGGCATGGTAATGCATCAAGTCCGAACAAACGTCGCATTGATGCGCTGAGGAAACACTGCGTAGTATATCCTGACTGCTGCTGCATGAAGAGCTACTGCCTAGAGCCACAGTCCTGATGAGGATGATGTCAGTGTTCGAGGATGGAAGCACATTGTCCATAATCAGCCAGCAGGGAAATAACTGCACTGGACAGTAATGAGCAGGACAAATAATCCACTGCATCCCCCTCTGTGCTCAGAACATGCAATCACAAACAGAACGACACGTTCGATTTTATATGTGCACAATCCATATTGTGCTCAATCTGTACAACCGTCGCAATGATGTCAAATTAAACCTAAATGAAGAGGGGAGACAATCGTGCAGTTAGTGGAGGTAAAATGCATAATCTGATCTATATCTCCTTGCATAGGCTAGTAGCCGTGCACAGAGCACGACAACACGGTACTGCAAATAAAAAGCTCCATGTCTTACCGGATCAGTCCGGACTCTCAGCCTGTGCTTATCCATTTTTTCACAGCGATGCGATACTAGGCAGTGAGATAGTGGTTTCCCAATGACGACATCGGACATGTGCAAAAGGTAAAACTGCAATATCTGCCTTATTGGTCAAACTCAACGGATTTTTTCTCTCCTCCTCCCTAACGTCACATCGTTGGTGAATTGCTGCGGAACCTCGCTGCACCATTTACATATAGATCTATGTGATCGCAACCACAACTCTCTCTCTCTCTCTCTCTCTCTCTCTCTCTCTCTCTCTCTCTCTCTCTCCCTCCATGGCGCCTGCAGCAATGACAGAAGTAGCCTGTTCTTTAAACCTCCACCAAGAAGGCTGTGATTGGCTCCATCCTCCATCTGTTTGCCTGTGACAAACATATTTTCATAAAGGAAATCTGCTGATCTGTTGAGCACATTCATACTCCAATCAGGAAGGAACCTATTAATTTTGGTGACCCCCCCCATGACCTTGCCCTTTGCACCCCATCAGGATTATACCAGTGTTTTGTTGCATGTTGTAGCTGAATAATGAGTCAGTTGACTGATTGAAAAATTAATTAGTTTTGATAACTGATGAATGCTTAAGTCATTGTCAAGCAAAAATTCATTGGTTTCACCTTGTGTGAATATTTGCTGTTTTCTTAATCTTCTGTGACTATTCTGTGGGCTTTTTATTGTTTGTCGGACAAGTAAAACAGACCAAACGATTATGTAACAGCCTTATATTGTCAGTTTAGTTTCTAGTTGTCCACCCTGCTATTTTTGGTTCCTACCTGTAATAAGTAGTAATTCTACAGGGGGAAGTAATGACCACCATACGTCGTAATTAATCATCACTTTGCAAGCTAAGAACCAACAAAGCATGGCATGAGGTGAGCTCTCCAGCTAAATTTAAATATTAAGCATAACCAATACAAGATTAGTGTATTGGTTAAATTTAGTATATATTTCCTTAATGTAACAATTTTATTTTGTGTTCAGTATAGCACTAAAACTCTTCTTGTAATGATTTGCTTTTCGTTTGTAGAGTGAACACAAACTAGTCATTTTATTGAACAAGAAAAAACTACATTTTAAATTACTACCAAAATTATTGACAAGTGTACAATGTATGTGTTATTCGTTAAAGTTCCCCTCCAGACATGTTTTAGGGGAGATATCTATGTATCTAAAACACTGCTAATAAATAGTACCCACAAAAGTTTAATTACCTTGTTAAAATTCTTAAAAATGACATTTACTCCTTCTCACTCATTGAAAAATCCTGAATCTCCCCACACATGCATTACCTCATAATATCCATTCATGTGGTACATTTTCAGTTAAAAATGACACCATGAATATCAGCTGGGGACTACTTGCAGAAAGTGGCCATGAGCAATTCTTGTGGCACCCTCCTCAAGCAAGTCTGTGTGAAAGATGTATAGATAGGGCAGACAAAGACAGTCAGATAGAGAGATAGACGGACAAATACAATTTCAACATTAGACACTCTTGAGTTGTTGTGAGCATTTAAGCCTTTACAGTACATTACTCGGTGTATTAAAGCTGCAGAAGGAAGTTTGAACATACACAATGTAAAACCTTCTGTCTTAAAAAAGGTTTCAGTCGTAGTCATCTGGACACTGTTTTCAGAATCAAGACGTTTCGGCTCCCATCCGGAAGTCATTCTCAATTGTGAAAATGGTCTGGGAACTCAGAAACAGTCATGAGGGAGATGCAGCCAGAAAACAATAGGCCTGATTACTGATTACTGGGCCATCATGGAAACAAAAGAACGTCAGTTTCAGGTGAAACTAGGCAGGGTAAACAGCAGAAACTCAGGAAGACTCCTTCCTGAGGGCAGGGCTTAAGTAACACAGAGTAGCTTACATTTCTGAGTTTCCAGACCATTTTCACAATTGAGAATGACTTCCGGATGGGAGCCGAAACGTCTTGATTCTGAAAACAGTGTCCAGATGACTACGACTGAAACCTTTTCTACGATGGAACACTCCTGGACGAATGAGGGACTACACCGTCTAAAACCTTCTGTGTCTCTCTCTGCTGCTTGTATCACTCCGCTAAGCCCCTCCCACCAAAATATTAAATTCAAATTACTTACATGGCACAGAAGAACACTTTACAGCTGCTGTCAGGATCTGGACCATCTAAGTGTGACAATAGCTTGAGGAAGGGCCATAAGAAACAAAAGATGAAACGAGTTAACAGTATGCGGGGAGGCACATTTCCCCTACTTTTTGTAGGTACTTAAGTAAAAGTAGCAATACCTGTAGATAAAATCTGTGTTCTGTCATATGTTGTGCTGTGTAGTGGCATGTGGACCCAAAAGCAGATTATCAGGAAGCGGTATCAGGGTGAAATAGCCGGATGCCTACAGTGTTTATTAAGGGTGATGTGGTTTACAGGCAGGTACAGGCATACCAGTAGGCAGACAGGTAAACTAACAGGCAAAAGGCAGATAGGTTAAAGGCTGGCAGTGGTGGAAGCAGGGAAGTGAGTCCAAGGTGGCAAAACAGTTCACTAGGGAGCAGGCAAATTACAGAAATCCAGAATCCAACCAAGGTCCACGGGAGACAAAGAATCCAAAACAGAACTCACTGTAAAAATGCCGGGGAACTGGGCACATGAACCAGGTACAACAAAAGGTGCACCAAACACAACAAGGGCCAAGTGGTGGACCTCAGGCGGATTGCCCAAGGGCTGGACATGTGCGGAGCTGAGGACCTCGAGCGGAAGGCCCGGGGGCTGGACATGTGCCGAGCTGATCTCCTGAGGTTTGTGACACCATCTGGAGGCCTGGCGGAAGGCCGGCGGCGAAGACGGAGAGTCACAGGAGGCCGGCTGCGAAGACTGAGACCTTTG
The DNA here is from genome assembly GCF_020085105.1 of Siniperca chuatsi. Lineage (NCBI taxonomy): Eukaryota > Metazoa > Chordata > Actinopteri > Centrarchiformes > Sinipercidae > Siniperca > Siniperca chuatsi. The sequence continues at coordinate 25,007,933 of NC_058059.1, read as the reverse complement.
GGAGGCCGGCGATCCAACAGAGAATTCAGTGGCATGCTGAGATACTGACTGGAGACTAGCACATAGGAGGTAAGTATGTAGGGATATGAACCGGGGGCCAGCAGGCAGTGGTGGAGGCTGATGGCTGGCAGGCCAGGGTGCAGTCCGATGGCTGTGAGGACCACCGAGAGCATATGGTATGGGTTCGGGACTGGGACCGGTTGAGAAGTAGCTGGCAGGGTGGCAGACTGGGGTGTCTGGGTGTGAAGGAAATCCGTGAGCCATCCAGGGATGGCCTCCCTCAGCCCAGGCGATGTTGAGAGTCTGGTTTCGACCCGACCTTACCTCTCTGCGGTACTCGTCAGGTATTTCCTCCCATGTGTCCCTTAGGCACACCAGATCTCGGACCATCTGGTCCAAGTGAGTCCAAGGTGGCAAAACAGTTCACTAAGGAGCAGGAAAATTACAGAAATCCAGTATCCAACCAAGGTCCACGGGAGACAAAGAATCCAAAACAGAACTCACTGTAAAAATGCCGGGGAACGGGCACTGGAACCAGGTACAACAAAAGGTGCACCAAACGGCGACACACACAAAGGTCAGGAACACTCACAAAACAGGAACAAAACTCAAGGCACGAACCACACCAGGCACGACTACCACCATCAGTAACAACACCATGTAGTAACAACAATGACCCAACACTGAACAAAGACAGAGACACGGACTAAATACCCTAGGGGAGGTGAAACAACGAGACGTAGGTGCAAACAATCAAAACTGGAGCGAAAACAAAGACAGGAAGTAAAACCACAAGACACACAAGGGAAGGAACACACTACAAAAAAAACAGGAAGTGACAAAACCTTAAACTATGACATGTCTTACGTTGAAGTACAGAAGTATTAGCAGCAAAATATACTAGAGCACCTTTAATATAAGCAAATTATGCTTATAATTATTACTATAATTTAATGACCAATAAATTATTTTTGTGGTCAAATCAAGTTGTCTTATGCTGTTTCAGAGTGCCCATTACAGCATGATGCAGGTAAAGGCAGTACCACCAACCATGGCCTGCACAAACACTCTACAAATATGGTATCGGCCACAGGTAACTTTGTACAACATTATGTTGCGTTTAACAGGGAAAAACTGGGGTCGTCAGGCAGACAGCTCAGCAAACCAGGTTGCAGTCCGAACAGATAAATAATTCCAAGGAGAGAGAAGACAAAATGCAAAATCCAGAAACACACAAGAAGTCCAAGACAACACAAGGGAAAAAGACTGGGATGCTAGACACTAGAATAAACAATAATCTGACAGAACAAAGGAAGAACACAGGCTAAATACATTCAGGTAGGGGAGACAACAAGACACAGGTGAAACTAATTGACACTGGTGAAAACAATCAACGACAGGTACTACCGGACACATGAGGGATGAAAACCCAATGCCATGACACTGTAATGGAAAGAACAAACGGACTGCATGATTGTATAACAAACATGGGACTCTCTGACATAACATATATATGACATTTTGTGGGCCTGGTACATTTTGTGTACCACATAACTGTTTGGTGTCAATTCTTGATCTGTGTATGATTGTTTGGACTGTGTGATGAGAATAGTTAATTGATAATGATGATATGGAACTATAAAACATGCTATTGACTGTTATGTCCAGACTTCAGGGACACTCTTCTCCCCAGGCTGAGGAGTGTGACCCTGAAGACTGGATAAATAACTGATGTTCCTTTGCCTCTGTACTCATTCAGAGCAGATTATACTGATGTATGTTTTGCTGCTGTGAATCCGTCTGCAGACGTTTGAAGTAAACCTACAGAAGTGGTTGCCTTTACAATACATTGTGTAAAACCCTACAATACAATAATTAATATATTAAAGCAAGACATTACTACTATCATGGCTGTTTGTTTGTATCACTCTCAGGGGATCTGTGCAGATCTTATTCAGGACTTGGTGGTGAATAAATCAAAGTCGTCTGCCAGGAGCGTATGTAAATCAACCTTCTATCAAGCATACATAGGTAATGGTCATTATTGTTCTGTCATACTGTTGGCTGTGTATTCATGATCATATTGTTGTATGTTACAAATTTGAACTTGCTGGAGAAATGTGGAAGGACGATGAATTTAATACCTGTACTTTTAACATTTATGGGCTTTTTATGCTTAATTTGTTTCAGGATCCCTCCCTGACCCATCAGTTTTGTCCCATGGGGAAGAACTAAAATGCCTCAGACCCCAACCACTAATATCCTTGGTGCTGCATGGCTTGTCTGAGCTTTTACTGGTTGACTCCAGGAGACCTGGGGCGCGAGGTTCACCACTGGCCACGTCTAACACCCAGATGGCCCAGCATTCTGCAAACTCCCTGTGGATGGTACCAAATTTTCCGCTGCTGTACACTTTGTCCAAAACTTCCACCAGTTCTTCCATTTGGAGAGCCTAAATGTCACACAGGAGATTCCAGCTATGATAGAGGAGGGCACACAAGAGCAGTCTCAGTGTCCATTATGGAAAGAAATGCACCAGCCCAGAGTAATAGCCAGAAAGTTCTATGAGGTTTGCCATGTGAGAGGGAATACAACAAACTAGTGCAATGAAAAGGGGCCTTGAGTGTGAACCTCAGGTGCTGGAACAATACTTAAAACTGTTCAATGTAAATGTCTCACCCTGTGGCTTTGTCATACAGCCCGACGTTCCTCAACTTGGTGCCAGCCAGATGCAAAGATTTATGACCCTAATGTAGCTCCTAGTTTTGGGCTTGCAGAATTAAAATGCCCAGACATCTGTAACATTTCAGAGGCGGTGCATGTCAAATGTGTGAAAGGCCAGGCAAAACTGAAAAGAAATCATAAATTCTACTGGTAAGTTCAAGGTCAATTGGCAATAACTGGATTGAGCTGGTGCAATTTCATTACTAACACTGAGGAGGACATAACAGTTGAAATAGTCTGAAGAGATGATGAAATGAAAACAGATAAAAGAAAAGGTGGACCTGTACTTTTTGGTACATTTATGGATGTGTATTTTCAGACTCTCTGGCCCTTCCTGGCCCTTCCTGTAAACAGCTTGAGTGTTCTTAGCCCAGTCCAGTTTATTGTCTAAGTGTACTCCCAGGTACTTGTAGTCCTCTACAATGTCCACACTGACCCCCTGGATGGAAACCGGGGTCACTGGTGCCTTGGCCCTCCGTAGATCCACAACCAGCTCCTTAGACTTTGTCGTATTGAGCTGCAGATGGTTCTGCTCACACCATGAGACAAAGTTCCCCACTACAGCCCTGTACTCAGTCTCCTCACCACCGCTGATACATCCCACCACAGCAGAGTCATCAGAAAACTTCTGAAGGTGGCAGGACTCTGTGTGGTAGCTGAAGTCTGTGGTGTAGATGGTGAAGAGGAAGGGAGAGAGGACAGTTCCCTGAGCGGCCCCAGTGTTTCTGACCACGCTGTCCGACACACAGTGCTGCAGGCGCACGTGCTGTGGTCTGCCAGACAGGTAGTCCACAATCTAGGACATGAGGGGGGCAATGTAGAAATAAAAAAAGAGTGTTAACGCCCTCTAAACAGATGTGGCCAATGATGATTCCATGATAAATAGCAAGGCTACTGCTATGTAATGACACTCCCCCACAGACACACACTCAACAGAGAGCCTCTCAGCCATTCTGAGCCTCTCAGCTTCTCTGAGTGTGAGTGTGTTTTCAACGTGGACACAGAGTCAGACAACAGCTGCTCGTGGTTAGTTAGCTGTCTGTCGCTCACTCTGGTTGGTATCCCCTTACCTCCCGTGGAACACATGAGGCCACGCCCCCTACAGTGTTTGTCCTACAGTCCTCTGCTGCATATTTTAAATATGCTGGGAGGGAGCTAGCAGAATTTGAGGGTGCAGTTACACCAAGCTTTTCTGGTATCTATAAGGACAAATAAGTCAAAACGGATCTAGCATAATTACAAGTTGCTTGTCCAAATATATAAATAAATAAACTTGCAGGCTAACGTTATAGCAGCAACACATGATGCGCATTTAGACACATTGTGGAACAGGTCTGAAAAGCCAACACAGTTTTTCCACATATGTTTCACTCGAATGATAGGACACTATATGATGAAGCATTTCACTTTGGTCACTTTTGTACTTGTCTCAGACAAGTTATAACGTTAATTGTCAAGCCCTGAATGTTTCACTCACAACCTTTGCGAACTGATGTTAGCTAACACATCAACCCAGCCAATGTTAGCCTGGAAGCCAGGCTCATTGATTCATTTGTTACTGCAAACTTTTTTTGGACAGGCTAAGCCAAAGTGGCTTGCTAGCAAATTTGCCACAATCTGACATAGCCGACTGCCCAGTAACATTGACTTAACGTTAGTAAATTTATAGGCTTAGTTAACATTAGGACTGGCATAAATAGCATGGTGGTATAGCTACAGGGCGTCTCTCTGTCAACCGCTACTACAGTGCATTGTGTTTTCCTTTATGCCAAATTATATATATCATTTCAAATTACGTGAAACCCACATAAATACAAAATGTACATTTTAACAAACCTGATGCATGCTTTTAAAACAAGTTTTTAAAAGATTTTTGAATTGCTCATCTTGCCAACCCTTTTTTGTTACTGACCCAAATAATAAAAAAAACTTAAAATCACTTGTTTCCCTTATAACTTTGGACTTTATCCAAAAAAAAAAATTACCCTTTAAATTCAGTTTGGAAAATAACCTTTCTCTTGCTTATACCACACTTTCACACACTCACTGCAACTGAAATAAAAAATAATGTGCTTGAAGAATAAAAAACAATGCAGGCCTGAGTTGTGGCTCAGGAGCTAACAAATGGTAGCTTCACCTGCTAGTGCAAATGACAAAAAAAAACCCCGCATGCAGTGTTGCCAACTTGGCGACTTAGCAACTTTTCAGACCATCAGGGGAATGGTGCAAAATATATATTTAAATATTATATTGTAATTAATTCCCATGCATGCTGTATGGCTCTTGTGCCACAGCACAAGGTCTCTCTCTCTCTCTCTCTCTCTCTCTCTCTCTCTCTCATTGTTAAATGAGACGGTCTGGTCTACCCACACTTACCTTTGCGTCACAAAGTGCCAATACTGTCGTCTAGCAACCTTGACGGCTGCCGTTGACAATCGGCACACAGTCAAGCACAACAGATGTTGACCAAAGTGCTGCTCAAAATGGGTTTTCAAATGAGTTTTAAAAGTGTCCACTGTAGGTGAGATCCTGATGTGGAGGGATAGGCTGTTCCATAATTTAGGAGCAGCGATAGCCAAGCCCCGATCTCCCCTGTGCTTTAATCTGGTCCTTGGGACAACCTGAACCATCTGGTCAACAGACCTCTCGAGGGAATGTGCAAAGATAAAAGACAATAAGAGCTTAAAACCAATTCTAAAACGAACTGGAAGCCAATGCAGCCAAATGAGGCCAAAATAGGCGTGATGTGATCATGCTTATGTGTGCCTGTTAGCAGAACAGAAAACAGAAATTGTGATGTTTGGAAGCCCTGACCTCCACACCGCCCTTAGTTGCGACCTTGGCCCTCTGGGCAATCTCATGCAAAAAGCCGGGGGGCTTTCACATTTGATAAACAAATAAATGCAGTTGCCAACTCTTTTCAGCTCAGGGTTCTTGCTAAGATCAAGCCCTTTCTCTCCATCACTGACCTTGAGAAGGTGATTGATGCCTTTTTCTCGCCTCGGCTTGACTATTGCAATAGTCTTTACTCAGGTGCCAGCCAGTCTCTGCTTTCTCGCCTACAGCTGGTCCAAAACACTGCTGCCCGGTCCTTACCAGGCACACGTAAGTGTGATCACATCACGCCCATTTTGGTCTCTCTGCATTGGCTTATAGTTCGTTTTAGAACTGATTTTAAGATCTTATTGTTTGTTTTGTTAAGTTGTTAAATGGGTTGCGCCTCCTTACCTTGCTGATCTTTTATCTTTGCACACTCCCTAGAGATCACTGAGATCTGCTGACCAGATGGTTCACGTCGTCCCAAGGGCCAGATTAAAGCACGGGGGAGATCAGCCTTTTTTAATTGTCCCCTTTTTTTGGCTTGCAAGGGAGTCACCTTCTCCAGCAGGCCCATTTTCTCCAGAATTGTCCTAATCACAGAGAGAGATATACCTCCAAGCTATGTTATCAGAGTTTTTGGCCTCGGTGAAGCAGTAATAATTTAATTAAACTGAGCAGTATGCTCCTTGCTCCCTAAAACAAAATGAAATATTAGATTAAGTTTTGCTTCACACCACCAAACAAAAGCAGCTTAAGTAGCAAAATAACCATGTTCAGGTTAGCCATGTAATCAATCCCAACATTTGTACTGGACTTTGAAAGTGATATTCAACTGTCTGAAAACCAAGCAGGGTTCACAACCTGTCTAAATTAGTTCATCTTGGTCCATTTATGTATGTAATATGAATTAAATTATCTACAAAATTGCCACAATCTCAGTAATTGTTACAGACGAGTAGGCCGTAGACACCAAGATGAGACACAGGTAGTTTTTATTATACACGATCTAAACAGAGTTTATGGTACTGATACCGTCCTCTGGCCAGATCTGGGGTTGTCTCCACTGGAGACCGGAGACACACGGGACAGGAATCGGGAGCTCAGGAGAAGGGAAGACGCTTGTAGATGCGAGGTAGGTAGTACAGAGATCTGTCCTATTACGAACAGATAACAAGGTATGTGCCATCCAGCATCTCAGATGGCTAGAAAGAAAGCTGAAAAGAAACAAGCAGTACTACAAAGACTTCAAGACCTTAATGGATGAGACCTTAATGGAGATGCAGAAAGAGTTCCAGAAACAGACATTGGCAAAGCTTCAGCATGGCACATCCCACACCATGGGGTGTATCATCCCCAAATGCCTGGGAAGATACTTATCATCTTTGATTGTTTCACAAAGTTTCAAGAGACATCCTTGAACAAACATCTCCTGACCAGTCCAGAGTTGACAATTACCTTGGTGGGAGTCCTATGTCATGCAAGAGGTCCTGTGGCAGTCATGTGTGACATAGAACGCATGTTCCACCAGTTCCATGTGAAGGCAGAAGAACAAGATTACCTAAGATTCTTTTGGTGGGAGAATGGAAATCTTGAAGCACAACCATCCATCTGTCGGAGCAGGTCTAGACCGTACTCTTTATAATATTGTTTAAGTTCCAGTTAAGAGTGGTCGTCAAAGAAAATCCACTTTGTGTCTTGTCCTTTGATCTCTGTGGGAATTTTGGCTCTGCAAAACCTGGCTGGTGTGAAGTAACTGCTTACAAGAATTCTTCTGGACCGATTCAAAGATTGTCCTTGGATGCATCAATAACGAAGCCAGAAGATTTCATGTGTTCGTAGCAAACCGCGTGGAACGCATCAAGCAAAGCACAGATTCTGTGCAATGGAGGTATGTGGCTTCTGAAGAGGATCCAGCAGAAGAAGCTACCAAGTGGAGTAGTCAAGGTGGGAGAAACCACAAGTAGTGACCCAGAGCACAAAAAGGCCCAGGTTCATGACACCCAGGCAAAGGAAGTAAGGTCGCTGTTAGATTGCTTACACAAGTTCTCTGACTGGTCAAGAATGGTGAAAGCTATCGCCAGACTCAAGCACAATGCAAAGGAAACCAAAGGCCTCAAGGCAAAGTCCTGTGAAACCACCGGTTTAGAGGAAAGGTGAGAAGCGGAGCTGACTATAATCAAGATGGTTCAAGAAGCAACCCTCTCTCAAGAAATGCAGTGCCTCCAGCAGTATCAGGAGATCCAAATGAAAGACAAGGTTAACAAGTTGCACAAGTTAAGTCCATTCCTGGATGACCAAAGTATCCTCAGAGTGGGAGGTTGCATAACTCATGCTGCCCTACATCCACATATGAAGCATCCAGCAATCCTCCCAACGTATCAGCATTACTTGTCAAGAACTATCATGAGAGAGTGCACCATCAAGGATGAGAAATGACCATGAATGAGCTCAATGGCATATGGATCCTAGGATGCAGTAATGCAGTATCATCCCATATTTACAACTGCATAAAGTGCAGGAAGTTCATCAGACGAACAGAACAACAAAGGATGGCAGACCACCTGGAAGAGTGAATGGAAACAACCCCTCCATTCACTTACTGCGGAATGGACTGCTTCGGATAATTCTACATCAAAGACGGAGGAAAGGAGCTAAAGCATTATGAACTGTTACTTACCTGCATGTGTTCCAGAACAGTACACATTGAAATGCTCAATGACTTGACCACAGAAGCCTTCATTAACGCTCTGCGTTCATTCATTGCCATTCGTGGAACAGTATGCCAGATAGGATGTGATCAAGGGACAAACTTTGTCAGTGCTAGACGTGAGTTTGCTAAAGCAAACATTGAAAGAGATGGATCAAGAAGAACTCAAAGAATTAGGAGGTCATATAGGTGGCATCTAGGAAAGACAAATTCACACCATCAGAGGTGTCTTGTCATCCGTTTTAGAACAGTCAGCAAGACAACTTGACTGCTCCTCTCTACCAACGTTCCTATATGAAGTCATGGTGGTTGTGAATAGCAGACCTCTGACCACTGATCATCTGAATGATTCATCCAGTCCAGAGACCCTGACAAACCACATCCTGACCATGAAGTTCATGATCATCTACCCACCTCCTGGAAAGTTCGTCAAGGACGATCTTTACCTCCACAGGAGATGGAGCCAAGTTCAACTCTTAACCAATAACTTCTGGGCATGGTGGAAAAAGGAGTACCTCAGAAGGAGTATCTCAAGTTCATGATTGACATATGCTATAAATGTGTCAGCTCGACATGTTACCTATTGTATAGCTATAGGAGCAAATACAAGACATACATACATGCATTTTTTTCTCTTTTGACCCAGTTCTCACGGGTGGGTCTGACTAGGAATTAGGGGTGTCGCAATATACTGGTATTGACGATAACCGTGATATTTAAAAACAAAATACTGATATCATGTTAATAATACACATATGATAATATTGTATAAATAATCCAATGCCTCTTAAATAATTTCCGTTTCTTTTCGTTCTCACGTCATAGTAGGTCTTGGTAAAGTAACGACAAAACACACAATAAACAAAATTAAAGAGGAATTTGACTGATAGCATTACTTTTTGAAAATCTATATATCTATTTATTCTATATATATATGTTGTGATGATATCATTATCATGAATTCTTTTGGCCACGATAATCGTGTAGTGAACATTTTATATCGTGACAGCCCTACTAGGAATAAACCCCATTTTTTAACCATGACCTCGTGCCTCGTGTCTATTACTGGAGCGAGCTACAGATTATTTGATTAATTGAGAAAATAATCAGCAGCAGATTGCATTGAAATCTGGCCATTTGTTTTCAATATATTCAAAATACTATGTCATGAGCCAAAGTGCCGATCAATAGTAAATTGTGGCCTGATCACAGTGCAAGTGGAAAGTTCAGCGAAAGTTTAGCCTATACCAGCTGTCAGAGCTATCTGTAGTAGCTGCCCAGGTATCTTGCTCTGGACTGAAGAGCTATTTAGAGGCTATGTGTGTCATATATCATGCATCACACAGAGAACTGTAATTCTTCTTTAAGTAGCAACAGGTTTCAGTGGTGGAGGAAATATTAAGATCCTTTACTTGAATAAAAGTACTAATACCACACTGTGAAAATACTCTGTTACAAGGAAAACTCTTGCATTGAAAATGTTACTTAAGTAAAAGTATGCAAGTATAATCAGGAAAATGTATTTAAAGTATTAAAAGTAAAAGTATTAAGTGCAGAAATTATTTTACTTAATTAATTAATTATACTATAATTATACCATTAGATCATTATTACACATGCATTAACGTGTAAGCAGCATTTTACTGTTATAGTTGGTTGAGGGTGGAGCTAATTTTTAAATACTTTATATAAGGCTGCTCCTAATGATTATTTTCATTATGGATTCATCTCCTGATTATGTTCTCGATTGATCAATTGATTGGTTTGTTAAAATCTGAAATCAGTGAGAAATGGCGTCACAATTACCCAGCGCTCAAAGTGGCACCTTCACAATGCTTGTTTTATCCAACCAATAGTCCAAACCTCAAAAATATTTTAAAACAATTCAAGTTATTAAAATAATCAAAAGTTATTTAGCAAATCCTCATATTTAAGCTGGAACCATGAAATGTTTGGTATTTTTGCATGAAAAATGACACATTTTCCCATCATTCGACTTATTAATTGACCAATCGTTTCAGCTCTACTTGTATATAGTATTGGGTAGTTTAATCTATAAAATAGCCTCATATTTGTTTTGCATGCAAAATATATGAAGAGCTTATAACCAGTGTATAGCTTATAACTAAAGCTGTAAAAACAAATTGTAGTGTAGTAAAAGGAACAATGTTTCCCTTGTGAAGTAGAAGTATAAAGTAGCATGAAAAGAGTAAAAGTAAAGTACAAGTACCTCAAACTTGTACTTAAGTACAGTACTTGAGTAAATGTATTTAGTTACATTCCACCACTGGCAGGTTTTACGTGACACAATACACAAAATAATGATTTTGACATGGATGTAGCTTATGTAAACTAAGGCACTAGGCCTCCACGTCTCTCTCTCTCCATTGACACTGTTGGTTCTCGGTGTCGGGCTCTTAATGGTCAGGTTGGGTTACACACACCTGCAAGTGATGCAGGCTCATATTGCTCTTCATGAATTATTACAGAGCTTGCAAGTTGTAGTGAGTATGTGCACCCAGTCAGACCACCGACAGGTAAAGCAGTCAGTGTGGATGGAGCAACAGACCCAGGATGGATATCTCTGTTCTGCCCAACAACAACCACCCAGAGAAGTTCCTCCAGCTGGACGTTGGGATGCTGCCGGCCACACGCGGCATGTTCCAGGTCGGGGCAGTCATGTCCAGTCAGAGAAACTGGCAGAACAGGGTCTACTCCCAGGTATGGACAATGTCACAGCCGCTTTTCTCTTACTGTATGTTCATCTGTGTGTGTGCTTTTGTGTCTTGTTTCTCCCCTTTGACGTGGATAGCTGTATTTGGTTCCTTAAATGTTATTCCACATTACAGATATACCCAAATACATTATTTATGATGTGCATTTAGTCTACACAAATGATCTTCTAGCAGAGATTATCATCACAATGGAGCTGTGTGGAGATAGTGGCTTGAAACAGGAGAACAGGACGGTGCAGCATTCAGTATTTATCAGAAACCAGGGGACAGGAGTATGGACTAATATTTGATTGAGAATCTAGACATTTTGTGGAAAGGAAAGTAACAACAGAAGGAAAGTTGACCTCAGAGCTGTCAAGTAAAATGAAGTGAAGTAAAGTGAAATAAAGTTTATATAGTCCAAAATAAAAAGGTTTGTCATATGGGCTTTAGAATCTGTACAATATACCACACCATCTATCTTTAGACCATGGTAATTTGAGTAATTGCAAATTTGTTAGGGATCTTGCACAACTAAAGTACAATATTAACTATTAAGATAATTTTCACACCAGGGGCCTGTATCACAATGCAAGTTCAATGTAGTTTTTTGTGTTACCTGGCTCCACTAAGCCTAACATCAGTGATCCTGGATAACCAGTATCATGAAGCTGGTTATCAACTGACTACTAACTCTGGGTTTATCAGTCCAGTTACGAGGGTGTTCATGTGCTTTAGGCAGAATTCTTAATTACAGCAACATCATCCGAACCATGAAAGAAGTATTTAATATGATATGAGATCCAACAGTGAAAACTGCTGGGAAATTCACTAATTGCAACAGCAATATTCAACAAGGTCAAATGTAAACAATATAATCACACAACTAGAGTACAATAAGAAGCTGTAGAGACTAGAAATAATTTCCAAATATTATAAGTAGGGCTAAAATATTCAGCAATATAGGGTGTATTTGTGCTTCTTTGTCTGATGATGAACGAAATATTATGAATATGTGATACACTTAACTCACTTATTTTGGAAATTGGTGCCCTATGGCCAAAACTGAAAAAAAATGCTGTAGGCTTCCGTATTGCTCTAAAGGGGAAAATCCTACAACAACCAGAATGCATTGCACACTGATAAGGTCTATCTGACCATAATGTTGCATTCATAATCATTGGAGCTAATTAATGGTGTGTGGACTTTTTTTTTCTAATAACAGACAACAATGGGTATACTTTTTATTTACAATTACTGTATCATCACAAAGTCTTCTCATGTTATTCTGAGCTGCATAGAATATGAGTGTAAAGGCATCAACACTGTCAGGAATACTGTCGAAATAAAAGAAACAACGCACAAAAAAATGCAGATATAATCATCATTATGTATTTAATTCAAAATAATTGTGATTTACGCTACTGTGTAAATGTGTCTCCAGGGTCTCCTCTCTGTCTATAGAAAGTGTTGAAAGCCTAAAGCTGGATGTGTTGAGAATTCAAATTCCTGCCTCATTGTTCTCCACAGAGGGAGCAAAGAGTAAATACTGAAAACAGGTCTCCATCCCCAGAGGGCACTCCTGTGGTGTTTGTGGACAGATACCTGGAGAAGCACATCACTCCAGTCACTCTGAAGTCCAACATTAAAAGGAACCCTCTGTTTATGGACATAAGATCGATGGAAGCGGTGGACAACAAGAAGTCCAAGCCTTCATGGACTGTCAAGGAGTACGACACACAAACAATCCACAGCAACCTTGCAGATTATTTAAAGGTAATTTGTGGAGAAGAAGAGAGGCTGTGGATAATTGAGGATGAATGGGTGTTTGGGGGATGGATTGGTGCAAAGACAAAAAAGACAGATGGGCAGCTGAATAGATGATGGGATACACTGTGTAGACTGTTAATTTGAGTTCATAACATTAGGAACAAAAATATTCCAGATTTGTTGGTGCTATTCTGCCTTCACACTCTGCAAACCAGTTATTATTGTAAGAGAGCCAGTTACTACGGAGTCACTGCTACATGGACTCAAGGCTGAATTACAAACTGACCCCCAGGGGCCCAATGGGTACTTGGAAGGGACAGGTTTGTGGGTGGGGGGTCAGTATGGGCCCAACAGCAAATTTTTGCCTCAGGTCCTCAAACAAGTTAATCAAGCCCTGTTTGAACTAATGGTCTGCAGGAGAGGTAGGAAGCTAAAGGTTTATACAAAGACCTCTCCTAAAACCTCAAGGCAAGATGAAGAAAGGCCATTACACAGTAAAGAAAAAGAGAAAAAGAAAAAAGAGGAAGAGAAAATGTTTGTGTGTGAAGGAAATTCTTGTGAGCTGATCAACTTGTGATGAAGAAGGTTTCAGGAAATTCAGGATGTCTTACACAGCATTGTTTAATGAAGCTCAGCCAAGGAGAAAATGATGACAGCAGTACAAAGTGAGATACACAGTGTAGTGCCAAAACCAAATCTGAGGATCCCTTCATGGTCCACAGTATTTATCCCTTTGCTGTCCCTATGGAGTCCACGATGTACCCCCTACAAGGTTGTTCTTTTCTGGCCTTAATATGTGTAACCAACTTATTGGATGTTGAACTCTAATACTTATCTAATTTACGTTGAAATTAGGAGGTCACATGTATTAACATTCTGTAATGTAAGTGGTGCCAGTCTGTCTATAAACATCTAGGAATGAAGGAATGCACCATATCTCTCATCCTTGGCTGTCTAGGCCAGTGGTTCTCAAACTTCATCACGTCAAGGACCCCTAAACTGACCCAAATTAGACCACAGACCCCCATTTGATAAGATTTTGTCCCAGGATTTTTGCTTTTAGATGTTGATGTTGTTAGATGTTTAGATGTATTTATTACAGAAAATGTATGAAACCCATGACCAAAATAGTCATACATTCTGTCATTTTGTTACTTATGGATGGAATTATAGTGAAAATAAATGATTCCCCTTTTTGCTGGGGTCCTGCTGGAACTTCTTCAAGGACCCCTGGGAGTTCTAGGACACCGCTTTGAGAACCACTGGTCTAGGCAACGGCCCGTTCCTATCTAGCCAGCTGTCGTCATGCCCCATGGAGGAGACAGCAGAATGAACTATTGCCTGAGAGACACAGAGGTCAGTCCATTTCTAGGATTGCAAGTCACCTAAATGTGACATGTGTATGACATGTACCTCACCTGTTACTCGCATTGAGACCCTAAGGAAAATTTCTTCACACTGTATAGTAGAATATGAATGAATGACTGAATTAGTTTGGAAAAAATATTTAGTCTTACAAGTGAGTGCTTGAATAAAATGTTATAAATAAAAATGTGTCTGTAGTTGTAGTACTTTTGTAGTACAGTTTAAAGCATAAGATAATGAAAAAAGGAATGATGATTCATGACTCATCATGAGTAATATATATTTTGCCGGCTCTTGTGTTGTGTTACCTACTCACTTTCCCTCACTTTAATCATTTATCTATTTCCCATTTTCCTTTTCCCTATTCTTCAAGGTTCAAGGTACATTTATTTATCATTCTACAACACAGGGCTGTACAATGAAATGAAAGCTGTACCCCCCTTTATGCTACACACACAGAACATATGCAAATATTTAAATTAGAATAGAATAAAAATAAAAACAATATATACAATTACCTATATAAATAATGGTAAACAAAGGTAATGATATGGTAATGTGCAAAACCAGCATAACAGAAAATTCCATGTAATTTATTTATGGTAAAGTGTGGAGGATGAGGAAAGGCTGATAATAGTAGTGTCATCTGTAAACTTCAAATCAGAGTTCTCTCCATATCGGAGATTGCAATCGTGTGTGTACAGCGTGAACAGGAGGGGTCTGAGCACACAGCCCTGGGGGGGCTCCGGTGTTGAGCACTAGAGTGGAGGAGGTGTGACCACCAGTCCGAACTGTCTGGGGTCTGTTTGTGAGGAAGTCCAATATCCAGTTGCAGAGCGTAGTACTCAGGCCCAGAGTGCTAAGTTTGCCAATCAGTTTCATGGGCTTGTTTGTGTTGAATGCTGAGCTGAATTCAACAAACAGCATTATGATTTAGGTGTTGTTATTTTCAAGATATGTGAGGACTGAGTGGAGGGCAGTGGAGTTGGCATCCTCTGTGGATCTGTTGGCTCTGAATGTAAACTGGTTGAGGGTCCACGCTAGCTGGGATGTTGTCTTTGATGTGCTGGAGAACCAGTTTCTCAAAGCACTTCATCAGAATGGGGGAGAGTGCCACAGGGCAGTAGTCGTTTAGACTAGACACTGCAGACTTTTTCAGTACAGGGACGATGGTGGCTGTCTTGAAGCATGTGGGAACACTTTCCTGTGACAGTGATATGTTGAAATTGTCAGTAATGACATCAACTAGCTGGCAGGCACATGTTCTTAGTACACGAATGTCATCAGGCCCAGCAGCTTTACTCACATTCACTCTCAGCAGGATTCTTCTCACATCCGCTGTGGATCCTGACAGTGGCCAGTCCTCTGGAGGCGGAGTAGACTTGGCAGACTTGTCCAAGGTTTTTGCCTCTTAAAGGAAGTTTTTTCTTGCCACTGTCACCAAATGCTTGCTCATGGTGGGATTTGTTGGGTCTCTGTAATTAATATTATAAAGAGTACGGTCTAGACCTGCTCTATAGGAAAAGTGCAATGAGATAAGTTCTGTTATGAATTGGCGCTATATAAATAAATAAATTGAGATCAAAGCGAGCATAAAATGTGTTAAGCTCATCTGGCAACATGGCTTCACACATGATGGGGGTGCCTGTGATGGTCTGGATCACTTGCCACATGTTTTTGGTGTTGTCGGTGTTGAAGTCTCTCTCCAGTCTCTCCTCATGTCTCTGTTTCGCCTCCTTGATGCCAGCTTTCAGTCTTGCTCTTGCAGTGCTGTAAGCTTCCTTGTCACCTTTTTTGTTCTGGACAGGACCCTCACCTCACCATTCATCTAGGCTGGGGAATAATTTGATTGTCTTTGTGATCACCACATCATCAACACATTTGCTGATGTATGATGTCACTGATGATGTATATTCCTCAAGATTGATGTAGTTCTCCTGGGTGGCTCTGAACATTTATCAGTCTGTGCACTCAAAACAGTCCTGTAGAGCTGCTATAGCTTCATCTGTCATACTTTAACAGTTTTTTGCTGATAGTTTAATCAGCTGGGGATAAGAAGGCAGGAAAAGTAGATAAATGTGGTCTGATAGATCAAAATGGGGGCGGGGGCTTTGTAGCTGCCAGAAATGTTTGTGTAAACATATAAACATAATCCAGGGTAATGTTTCCCTTGGTGGAGCTGTGGACATGCTGATGGAATTTAGGTAAAACAGTTCTGAGGTCCGTCTGATTAAAATCTCCAGCTACAATAAAATACCATACCAAGTTGTTTTGTCATGTGACTGCTGATGACCTCATACAGTTCCTGTAGTGCATTTTTTGAATTTGCATCTGGTGGAATGTACAGCAGCAAAACAAAAAACAACAAAAACACTGGTGAATTCTCTGGGCAGATAATATGGTTGGCATCTTAACATTAAAAATTCGACATCTGGGAAACACTGTCCATCAACTTTGACTATGAGCACCAAGCATCAATGATGTAAAGACAGAGTTCGCCTCCCCTTGTCTTGCTGGATTCTTGCATTCTGTCTGCGCAGAACATGGTCCACCTGTTGAGTGCAATAGTAAATAAGTAAGTAAGTAAAGTTTATTAAGTATAGCACCTTTCACAGAGCAAGGTTACAAAGTGCTTCACAAGAGTAAAATTATTAAAAAATAAGACCATAAAAACAGGGAAAGAAACAACAATAAAACATAAGCAACAACAGACCTTAAAAACACACAAGATTACAAACACTAGACAGCATGAGGCAAGACAAAGGCCCGTTTGAATAGAAGAGTCTTCAGCTGCTTTTTAAAGGCATCAACAGAGACCTCAGAACGTAAGTCTATAGGAAGAGCGTTCCACATTGGCGGAGCCACCACTTCAAAGGCACGATCAACTTTTGTTTTCAGTCGAGCGCGAGGTACGACCAGTAAGCCCTGATCAGAAGACCTAAGTGACCTACTGGTGAGAAGTGTGGAGCAGGTCAGAGATGTACTCAGGTGCTTGACCATACAGGGCTCAATATGTGATGGCATGATGTGTGATGTGAATAGGCAATGTAAAGACAATAGGATGGGTGCGATGTGAGTCGACCTGCTGGACAACAGCCTTGCAGCAGTGTTCTGGACCATTTGTAGATGGTCCTGGGACGACTTGCTGAGGCGGGTGAAAAGGGAATTACAGTAGTCCAGCCGGGATTATATGGAAGTGTGAATGATCTCTAGCTCAGGTTGTGATACAACAGCCCTGAGTTTTGCAATATTTCTTAAATGGAAAAAACATGTACGATGATGATTTGATGTGTTTGTCATAGTACATCTACATCTACATCTACATCATTTCTGAGATTAGACTGTATAGCTGAAAAAAGGGACCCATACACTAAGCAACCTTGGAAGCTAAGCTATCTGAAGCAACAATAAGGACCTCAGTCTTATCTGCATTGAGCTGCACAAAAAAAAATCCATCCAGTCCTTAATGACAGTCAGACAATTATGCAAAATGGTTAGTTTGTCCGTCTCATCAGGCTTGAAAGAGACATACAGCTGGATATCATCAGCATAACAGTGATAAGAGATACCTTTAAATGTACTGATGATATGACCTAAGGGAAACATATACAAAGAAAATAATAAAGGGCCCAAGACAGAGCCCTGAGGTACACCACAGGAAAGAGACTCAGGAAAGGACTTTATTGGGGCACCCGATGAGTGTATTTCTGTCATAATACATAGTACATGCTTCCATAGATATGTGCCTCAGTAATAAAGGCGAAAAAATAACAATATAAAACAAAAATGTAGCGAAGTTTGTATGAGCTACTGACCTCCACATCTGCATGCGCCACCATCACCATGGTCATCTTATGTGACAGTTTGAAGGATGTGTACAAAAGGTTGGGCACTAACTGATACATGAGTGGTAAATGACAGCAAACACTCAACTACTTTAGTCTGAAGTCATTATTCAGCTGTTTGATGAATTCTTTCTGTTTATGCGTTCTCACTTCTTGTAGTGTTAGTAGACTTTAATCTA
Source organism: Siniperca chuatsi (assembly GCF_020085105.1). NCBI lineage: Eukaryota > Metazoa > Chordata > Actinopteri > Centrarchiformes > Sinipercidae > Siniperca > Siniperca chuatsi. The sequence continues at coordinate 24,989,809 of NC_058059.1, read as the reverse complement.
ATCAGTGATGGGTTAAGAGACCTTATTCTTAAAACAGTTTAGGATTGTTAGAAATCAGACATCTTCCCTGATCTGTTTAACTGTTGTTTGTTTGTTGAGCTGTCAGTAGAAACAAGTTTCTATTGCCAGGCCATTATCACTAGGGTCATTGTATTACTAATTAACAGGTGGAGTGGTTAGCACTTCTGCAGCTAATTGCTTGTTGTGATTAACTGGTTTGTATCCAACATAATGATGCAGCACTGCCACCCACTGTTCATTTTTAACTTAACTAAGGTCTTTTACTATTCACTCACTTCTTTCCATTGCTCTAGTCTACATTCACTACTGACAGGGTTGGAGCTACCAGTAATGTCCTCTGTTTTTTTTTCTGAGATTTGAGGATATAAGCAACCTGGAGGGAGTTCACCTCCTACAATTAAAACAATAACATATTAAGGGTATTTTATGAGTTGATTCCACTATGATAAGACTAATATAGATATATTAAATTATACTTTCAGCCTACTTTCAGCCTTCATGTTGTAAATAAAACTAACTGAATAAGAACACAAAACACAAAAACTCTAAATAGTTAAAAAAAAAAACTTGCAAAAGCCAAATGTGGATATGAATTAAATGTGCCATATGTGAGCCAACTTAGGTGGTAGTAAATCAGATTTTCAAGAAAACTGTTGCTGGTGGAAACTGTGAGGCAAATAATTTTAAAATATAGTAGCCATTCTGATTGATAATCCAAAAAGTTATTTCAGGCCCTGCACATAACCTACGGAAAATCTATGCGCATGTGTTGGCATCTGTGTCTACCTGTCAGAGGCTCTATCATAAATTTGACTTTTTATCCAGTTTTGGCCACATGTTTACATGTTGGAGCCCCTGCGTAAGTGCCTGTAACCTCCCTGTTAGCGGCTGCTACCATTTAGAGCTGGTTGCTAACTTTGAAACTTTTATGCACTTTTAGCCCTGTACTGGCCTCCTTTTTTATTTCTGTTTCCCAGCCACCCCATCTACATATCATGGCTCAACTCACCTTTACGTCCGGCTGTGTCAGCTATGCTTGCCTGGCCGACAACCTGTGCCTGATGCCGCTGCTCTTTCCCTTCCTGCTGCTGAAGTTGATGCTGCTGCTGAAACTGCCTCTCCTCCAGAGCCTGTCACTGCTCACTGTCCTGCTGCTGAAGCGCTTCCTCCGGTCACCGTCCTCCTAGACACAGCTTGGGGCTAGACCTAAAGCCCTGATCAACGCCACACCATTCCATGAAGAGCCCTGGTCTCTGGTCAGTGCTTGCGGCAGGAAAGGGAGACGCTCCTCTCATGCACCTCCTCAACAGAGAACAAATAAGACATCCTGGACCTTCATGACTTCCCTCTTTTGGCTGTGGAGTCCCAGCCGCCGCCTCCTCCTCCTCCTCCATCACCCCGGCCGTCCCGTGGGTTCCATAGCTCACTATCGCCTCCGATCCCTCCACCAGCCATACCTCAGCCCTCTTCTCACAACAGGGCTCGCCGCTCCATAATGCTCTTTATACCAGCGCAGCGACAGGCCCGCTCTGCCCGTCCTTCTCCATCCACTCTGTCACCACAGGTGAAATATTCTCCACCAACCACTCCCTCTCCAACCTTGCTCATCATCAGAGACTCAATCGTGAGGAACGTGAGGAAGAAGACGGCAGCGACTTTTTGCTTTCCAGGGCCTAACGTGATAGATATCCTGGAAAATATCATGCATCCTGGAAAAATACCCACTCACCCAGGATGTTCATGCATGTTGGCTGCAACAACATCTCCAACCAGTCCTCTGCATTGCTGAACCTGTGAAACATAAAGTTTATTGACAACTTTAATCTCCTCTAGAAATGTCAAGTCTTTCTCCAACCTGAGAATATCCATCCAAATGGCCTAGGTTCTCGCACACTGGCAGACAATATTTTCTACTCTGGACCTCTCCCTCGCACTGATTATCCCACATCCCACGTCTTCATCTGGTCATTTCCGGTCACAAGCAACCCTTTCCCTCCCCTACAAACCACTAGTTCCTCCTTGTAGCCAGGTGGGTTTCCTACTATTATCCCCCTAGTCTCTGTTCTTGCTTCCACTCCCATCCCAGTCAGAATCACTTACCCATGCCCACGCCTTGGTTATGGTCAGGATTGCCGTGGTGTCTGAGTGATCCACCAAATTGCTCGCACCCCCAAAGCTTCTTGAGCTGATGACGACGACACAGTGGCATCACCAATCAAAATGTGCTTGATTAATGCTTGTTCTGTGGCAAACAAGGCTCACATACTAAATGACTTGTTTATAATAGAAAATTTGGCTGTATTTATTCCTGACTGGAACCTGGCAATGGAACATGGAATTTATCCATTTAAATGAACTATGCCCTATGGGTTGTTCATTTATTGGGACTCCGTGACATGGTGGATGTCTTGCTGTGGTCTGGAAAAATCTGTTTGCTTGCCAACAGGTGAGCACTGAACCTTTTACCACTTTTGAACTACAACTGACTGAAGTTGGTCAGGTAAAGCCATTTTATTGTGTTGTTCTGATTAGACACAGGTTCTGGTTGATGCTCCAGAAAAAGTTACCCCCATGATTATGCAGAGTATTGGGCCTCTTTCCTCTGCTGCCCACTCCAACCTGCGTAATTTAGGGGTAATATTTGATCAATCCTCATCATTCAACACCCATGTTGAACAGCTGACCAGTTCTTGTTTTTTTCACTTGCTGAATTAGAGATGCTTGTACACGCCTTTATCTCATTGACTATTGTAAAATACTTTTTTCCTCACTTAGCATGTCTGCCCTTGATCGCCTGCAGGCAATACAGAATGCTGCTGCAAGATTACTCACTAGGTCAAACAGACGGTCTTACATTACCCTTATACTAAGATCTGCAGCGCTTTCTGAGTAGTCAGAAAAACTAGAAAGTCGCTATATAAGTACAGTCCATTTACCATCTGCTCACTCGCTCCCTGTTGCATATAGGATTCAGTTTAAAATTATCACTATTACTTACAGAGCATTGCATGGTCACGCTCCTACATATGTGCCTGAACTACTATGCCCTTACTCATCAGCTCGCTCTCTTAGGTCTAATAGTCACAATTTGCTGTCTGTCCAATGCACCTGCCTTAAGACCCGTGGTGATCGAGCTTTTGAGGCCGTATCATCTAAATTATGGAATGCTCTATGTATTTTAACTACATACTGTATATCTATTGTGTATTTTATTACATAATGTGTATTTATTGTGTATTTTTATTATGTACTGTGTTTTTATTTGCACTTTTCTTCATGTGGCTCGGGTCATCTTATCTATTTCATTCTTGTATGCTAATGTTTTTGTAAAGCACTTCGTGACTTGTGTCTATGAAAAGCGCTATACAAATAAAGTTTACTTACTTACTTAACCTAGACCAATCCTTGCTCTGGATATATCCTTGTCGTTATCATATAAGCAACAAGGGCATTATGGACTGCAGTTAACCTTTGAAGTCATTTTTATTTAAGGTATTTTATTACATTGAAAATTATATGAACATGATTGGGGGTTCAGTAAATTTACTCATTGTAAAATGAGTTCTGGATTACAGTTGATCACAATTGATTTGACTAACAGCTTTCCCAAACTTCAGTTTAGGCTATGAGATGACAAAAATAAAAGAAACAGGTAGGTTACAAACTACTGTAAAACATTTCAGTGTGTATAGGTATTAACGACAACAAAAATCACAGGGCTTATTTGTACATGGTGATGTTTCATTCATATTTTCATCTTCTTTGCAGGAGGAAGAAAACACTCCTAAAGATCTGGACTTTTGGCTCGAGGATCTCTACACACCAGGATTTGACTCTTTACTGAAGAAGAAAGAGGCAGAACACAAAAGAAAAAGACTTTGTATAATTCTTTCTGCAATCATTTTGTCTGTTTGTGCAGTACTTATTGTTGTTATAGTGCCAGTTGTAGTTCTATAGAAGATAAACTGATTGATGAGGACATTGCCATTGTATAGTACAACTTTGAGGACCTCACCTCTTTGTAAGTGGTGGTCATATATTTATATATATAACTGGCTGGAGTCAACAGTCGTAATGGACATATTTTGGCCGCACAGCTGCTGCACACTCTCTGGGGACCATAAATATCCAGAGCAAATTTTATGGCAACCTGGCAAGTGGTTCCTGAAATATCTGGCTCTGCACCAAAATGTTGGATATAGACAGATGACCAGTGGAGAAAAAAGGTTGCAGTTGAGGACTATTTAGACCTTAGAGGAACATCTTTTTTGCTCAAAATTTCCCATGTCAGTGGAAACTCTGATTCAGAGGCTATATAAAACATGGACATAGCATTCCTGATGTCACCAGTATGTTTCTGAAGGGATGCCTTAGAGCTGGGATTTGGCTTTACTGCTTACTGGGCCAGAAAATCTACACTTTAACATAGAGGGTGGAGCCTAATTGGAAGGATGAACAACCAGCAATCACCATGGCTAAGACTTACAGTGAAGCAAACACTGAAAATAATTTGAAAGATAATGGTACAAAAGTACCAGTTGCTTTACACAGCAACTGAAAATCAAGTGTAGTCCATGGTGTGTCAGTACACCATGACATCGCTGTTGAGTGTGGTTACAGGTGCAACAGAGCACACATCTGACCACAGTCAACCACATCCAGCAGTAATGCTGAAACTGACTTTGAACTTTCAACCAGTGAGGGCAGTGATACCCTGCTTTTCAGGTGTTAAGTTATCTTTAAGCTGGAAGATGATAGCAGTCAAAGATGCAATTTATTTTTTCAGCCCATTATCTTTAATGTTTTCACTTTGCATAAAAAAATGTGAACAGATGTTAAAAAAATTTTAGCAGATAGATTTATTTTCTTTAAATGATCTTAATTATAGTTGACTGTTTTCCCCTTTTGCAATTGTTTTAGAATGCAAAAACAAGTTACCTAGCTTTACACATCTTGTAACCACTCTTTCCCCCCAGCCCTATACTCTCTTTCTTACCTATTCAGTAAATGGTAAATGGACTGTACTTATATAGCGCCTTTCTAGTCTCTCTGACTACTCAAAGTGCTTAAAAGTAACAGTATAAATAATACACAGCACAAAAGGAGACTTCAAATGTAACTGATTTCATTTGGTTTATTTATTGCAATAAAGATGTACAAAGTATTGGTAATCATAAATGTTAAAATGTTAGAAAAAGCATATCTGTGACTGTTAACAGTACAGTGTATCAAAACTTTACTGCTTCAACCAGCTGGGTCGATTCCATCCACATTTGTGTGAAAGCAGGAGAAAACAGGTTTGATCTGCTTCTGATGTTATCATAGAAATAGACTCAAAAAGAGAAAAAAGACACAATTTGCTAAAATCAAAAGGCAACAAAATAAAATAAAATCAAAAATCAACATGCATTTTTACCAAAATACTAAAGACAAAACACTAACCCCCCCCAAAAAAAGTGTGGAAATTTCAGAAAAATCTAAACTAAAATAAATATCTTTCTCCACATTGAAATTCAACATAATTACTCCTCTCCCTAAATTAATTCCATTAGACTACTATTCCATTAGAGTTTATTTACAGGTTAGTTTATGTTTGCAGTGTGGACAAGAGGTCAACCACCATGAGATATAAAGACCAGTTTATGATTTCTTTACACTATCATACACCATCATGGCTTGACACATGACAGATGGGGACTGGAGAAGAAGAGGGGCGTGGGCAAAAAAAAAAATACATAAAATGATTA